>NC_091322.1:1105243-1480243 GCF_038502225.1 Cherax quadricarinatus | reverse complement strand
CAGATCAACACCTGCCATCACTGCTTCCTGCCTCTCCAGATCAACACCTGCCATCACTGCTTCCTCACTCTCCAGATCAACACCTGCAATCACTGCTTCCTCACTCTCCAGATCAACACCTGCCATCACTGCTTCCTCCCTCTCCAGATCAACACCTGCCATCACTGCTTCTTGCCTCTCCAGATCAACACCTGCCATCACTGCTTCCTCACTCTCCAGATCAACACCTGCCATCACTGCTTCCTCACTCTCCAGATCAACACCTGCCATCACTGCTTCCTCACTCTCCAGATCAACACCTGCCATCACTGCTTCCTCACTCTCCAGATCAACACCTGCCATCACTGCTTCCTCACTCTCCAGATCAACACCTGCCATCACTGCTTCCTCCCTCTCCAGATCAACACCTGCCATCACTGCTTCTTGCCTCTCCAGATCAACACCTGCCATCACTGCTTCCTGCCTCTCCAGATCAACACCTGCCATCACTGCTTCCTGCCTCTCCAGATCAACACCTGCCATCACTGCTTCCTCACTCTCCAGATCAACACCTGCCATCACTGCTTCCTCACTCTCCAGATCAACACCTGCCATCACTGCTTCCTCCCTCTCCAGATCAACACCTGCCATCACTGCTTCTTGCCTCTCCAGATCAACACCTGCCATCACTGCTTCCTGCCTCTCCAGATCAACACCTGCCATCACTGCATCCTGCCTCTCCAGATCAACACCTGTTATCACTACTTCCTCCCTCTCCAGGTCAACACCTGCCATCACTGCTTCCTCCCTCTCTAGGTCAACACCTGTCATCACTGCCTCATCCCTCTCAGGTCAACACCTGCCATCACTGCTTCCTGCCTCTCCAGATCAACACCTGCCATCACTACTTCCTCCCTCTCCAGGTCAACATCTGCCATCACTGCTTCCTCCATCTCCAGGTCAACACCTGCCATCACTGATTCCTCCCTCTCCAGATCAACATCTGCCATCACTGCTTCCTGCCTCTCCAGGTCAACACCTGCCATCGCTGCCTCCTCCCTCTCCAGGTCAACACCTGCCATCACTGCTTCCTCCCTCTCCAGGTCAACACCTGCCATCGCTGCCTCCTCCCTCTCCAGGTCAACACCTGCCATCACTGCTTCCTCCCTCTCCAGGTCAACACCTGCCATCACTACTTCCTCCCT
Source organism: Cherax quadricarinatus (assembly GCF_038502225.1). Lineage (NCBI taxonomy): Eukaryota > Metazoa > Arthropoda > Malacostraca > Decapoda > Parastacidae > Cherax > Cherax quadricarinatus. The sequence continues at coordinate 1,479,059 of NC_091322.1, read as the reverse complement.
CTCCAGGTCAATACCTGTCATCACTGCTTCCTCCCTCTCCAGGTCAACAACTGCCATCACTGCTTCCTCCCTCTCCAGGTCAACACCTGCCATCACTGCTTCTTCCCTCTCCAGGTCAACACCTGCCATCACTGCTTCCTCCCTCTCCAGGTCAACACCTGCCATCACTGCTTCCTGCCTCTCCAGATCAACACCTGCCATCACTGCTTCCTGCCTCTCCAGATCAACACCTGCCATCACTGCTTCCTGCCTCTCCAGATCAACACCTGCCATCACTGCTTCCTGCCTCTCCAGATCAACACCTGCCATCACTGCTTCCTGCCTCTCCAGATCAACACCTGCCATCACTGCTTCCTGCCTCTCCAGGTCAACACCTGCCATCACTGCTTCCTCCCTCTCCAGGTCAACACCTGCCATCACTGCTTCTTCCCTCTCCAGGTCAACACCTGCCATCACTGCTTCCTCCCTCTCCAGGTCAACACCCGCCATCACTGCTTCCTCCCTCTCCAGGTCAACACCCGCCATCACTGCTTCCTCCCTCTCCAGGTCAACACCTGCCATCACTGCTTCCTCCCTCTCCAGGTCAACACCTGCCATCACTGCTTCTTCCCTCTCCAGGTCAACACCTGCCATCACTGCTTCTTCCCTCTCCAGGTCAACACCTGCCATCACTGCTTCTTCCCTCTCCAGGTCAACACCTGCCATCACTGCTTCCTCCCTCTCCAGGTCAACACCCGCCATCACTGCTTCCTGCCTCTCCAGATCAACACCTGCCATCACTGCTTCCTCACTCTCCAGATCAACACCTGCCATCACTGCTTCCTCACTCTCCAGATCAACACCTGCCATCACTGCTTCCTCCCTCTCCAGATCAACATCTGCCATCACTGCTTCCTGCCTCTCCAGATCAACACCTGCCATCACTGCTTCCTGCCTCTCCAGATCAACACCTGCCATCACTGCTTCCTCCCTCTCCAGATCAACACCTGTCATCACTACTTCCTCCCTCTCCAGGTCAACATCTGCCATCACTGCTTCCTCCATCTCCAGGTCAACACCTGCCATCACTGATTCCTCCCTCTCCAGATCAACACCTGCCATCACTGCTTCCTCCCTCTCCAGGTCAACACCTGCCATCGCTGCCTCCTCCCTCTCCAGGTCAACACCTGCCATCACTGCTTCCTCCCTCTCCAGATCAACACCTGCCATCACTACTTCCTCCCTCTCCAGGTCAACATCTGCCATCACTGCTTCCTCCATCTCCAGGTCAACACCTGCCATTACTGCTTCCTCCCTCTCCAGGTCAACACCTGCCATTACTGCTTCCTCCCTCTCCAGGTCAACACCTGCCATTACTGCTTCCTCCCTCTCCAGGTCAACACCTGCCATCACTGCTTCCTCCTTCTCCAGGTCAACACCTGCCATTACTGCTTCCTCCCTATCCAGGTCAACACCTGCCATTACTGCTTCCTCCCTCTCCAGGTCAACACCTGCCACCACTGCTTCCTCCCTCTCCAGGCCAACACCTGCCATCACTGCTTCCTCCTTCTCCAGGTCAACAACTGCCATCACTGCTTCCTCCCTCTCCAGGCCAACACCTGTCATCACTGCTTCCTCCCTCTCCAGATCAACACCTGCCATCACTGCTTCCTCACTCTCCAGATCAACACCTGCCATCACTGCTTCCTCACTCTCCAGATCAACACCTACCATCACTGCTTCCTGCCTCTCCAGATCAACACCTGCCATCACTGCTTCCTCCCTCTCCAGATCAACACCTGCCATCACTGCTTCCTCACTCTCCAGATCAACACCTGCCATCACTGCTTCCTCACTCTCCAGATCAACACCTACCATCACTGCTTCCTGCCTCTCCAGATCAACACCTGCCATCACTGCTTCCTGCCTCTCCAGATCAACACCTGCCATCACTGCTTCCTCACTCTCCAGATCAACACCTGCCATCACTGCTTCCTGCCTCTCCAGATCAACACCTACCATCACTGCTTCCTGCCTCTCCAGATCAACACCTGCCATCACTGCTTCCTCACTCTCCAGATCAACACCTGCCATCACTGCTTCCTCACTCTCCAGATCAACACCTGCCATCACTGCTTCCTGCCTCTCCAGATCAACACCTGCCATCACTGCTTCCTCTCCAGATCAACACCTGCCATCACTGCTTCCTCCCTCTCCAGATCAACACCTGCCATCACTGCTTCCTGCCTCTCCAGATCAACACCTGCCATCACTGCTTCCTCTCCAGATCAACACCTGCCATCACTGCTTCCTGCCTCTCCAGATCAACACCTGTTATCACTACTTCCTCCCTCTCTAGGTCAACACCTGCCATCACTGCTTCCTCTCCAGATCAACACCTGCCATCACTGCTTCCTGCCTCTCCAGATCAACACCTGCCATCACTGCTTCCTCTCCAGATCAACATCTGCCATCACTGCTTCCTGCCTCTCCAGATCAACACCTGCCATCACTGCTTCCTGCCTCTCCAGATCAACACCTGCCATCACTGCTTCCTCTCCAGATCAACACCTGCCATCACTGCTTCCTGCCTCTCCAGATCAACACCTGTTATCACTACTTCCTCCCTCTCCAGGTCAACACCTGCCATCACTGCTTCCTGCCTCTCCAGGTCAATACCTCTCATCACTACTTCCTCCCTCTCCAGGTCAACACCTGCCATCACTGCTTCCTCTCCAGATCAACACCTGCCATCACTGCTTCCTCACTCTCCAGATCAACACCTGCCATCACTGCTTCCTCACTCTCCAGATCAACACCTGCCATCACTGCTTCCTCCCTCTCCAGATCAACACCTGCCATCACTGCTTCCTGCCTCTCCAGATCAACACCTGCCATCACTGCTTCCTCCCTCTCCAGATCAACACCTGTCATCACTACTTCCTCCCTCTCCAGGTCAACATCTGCCATCACTGCTTCCTCCATCTCCAGGTCAACACCTGCCATCACTGATTCCTCCCTCTCCAGATCAACATCTGCCATCACTGCTTCCTGCCTCTCCAGATCAACACCTGCCATCACTGCTTCCTCCCTCTCCAGATCAACACCTGTCATCACTACTTCCTCCCTCCCCAGGTCAACATCTGCCATCACTGCTTCCTCCATCTCCAGGTCAACACCTGCCATCACTGATTCCTCCCTCTCCAGATCAACATCTGCCATCACTGCTTCCTGCCTCTCCAGATCAACACCTGCCATCGCTGCCTCCTCCCTCTCCAGGTCAACACCTGCCATCACTGTTTCCTCCCTCTCCAGATCAACACCTGCCATCACTGCTTCCTGCCTCTCCAGATCAACACCTGCCATCACTGCTTTCTGCCTCTCCAGATCAACACCTGCCATCACTGCTTCCTGCCTCTCCAGATCAACACCTGCCATCACCTAATAAATGGGGTGTAAAAAACTGAGTAAAACACTTGAGCAACACCTGGGTATCTACTGAGGAAATGTTTCGCCTAGGCAGCAGGCTTCTGTAGAACAAAGGTAATTATAACACTAGAGACAGTACAAATGGAGAAGTTATGGGACTCATCATAACCTGTCAAAGCTGAGGAAATGATCGCCTCAAAATTCTCTGTCCGCTTCTGCCTCCAGTGTTATAATACCCTTCATTCCACTGAAGAAGCCTGCTACACAGACGAAACGTTTCAATAATAAAGATACTTAAGTGTTGTACATGCTGCTGTGGAAGAACTGAGGAAATAAACACCAGACTGGAGTGCTAGATAAAGAAGAATTATTCAGCACAGCTGAAGTTCCATGCACGAGACTTGGGAGTTTTGACGTCACATGATCTCACCTCCAAGTATCACAACAATGTTACCATCGCTACCACAAGGAAAATGATAGACTGGATAAGTAAAACTTTCAAAACAAAGAGATCCTGAGCCAATGATGATACTCTTCAAGTCATATCTCTACTGGCTGGAATACTGTTGTATATTAAATTTCTACTCTCCCTTCAAGGCAGGCTAGATTGCAGAGCTAGAAAACGTACAGCGAGCCTTCACTACTAGTTTGGACTAAAACATCTAGGAACGCTTAAAATCCCTTTACTTGTACTCCTTAGAATGTAAGTGAGAGTCGCATCATACCTAAAAAAAAATATGGAGGGACTGGTCCCAAACCTGCACACCAAATTCACTCCATATGAAAGCAAGAGACTTGGCAAAATACCCCCAATAAACAGTAGAGATCCGACGAGAACATTAGGATTCAAAAAGTGCAAGACGAAGGGAACCCTGACTTTTCAACGTCCTCCCTTCGTGCATATAGGGAATTATCAACAAACCTCTAGTTGTCTTCTAGAGGGAAACAGATAAGGTCCTCGGTCAGCTCATGATCAGTCAAACTGTGATGTATATGCTGGAGTGAGTGCGGCCAGCACTCCGGTGTTCCCCGGAATCGACGTAAGATATATCTGTCTTGTCCACTTGCCATCATTTACCCCTGCTCTTCCTCCCCCACGTCAACCCCTGCTCTTCCTCCCCCACGTCAACCCCTGCTCTTCCTCCCCCACGTCAACCCCTGCTCTCCCTCCCCCACGTCAACCCCTGCTCTTCCTCCCCCACGTCAACCCCTGCTCTTCCTCCCCCACGTCAACCCCTGCTCTTCCTCCCCCACGTCAACCCCTGCTCTTCCTCCCCCACGTCAACCCCTGCTCTTCCTCCCCCACGTCAACCCCTGCTCTCCCTCCCCCACGTCAACCCCTGCTCTTCCTCCCCCACGTCAACCCCTGCTCTCCTCCCCCACGTCAACCCCTGCTCTTCCTCCCCCACGTCAACCCCTGCTCTTCCTCCCCCACGTCAACCCCTGCTCTTCCTCCCCCACGTCAACCCCTGCGCTTCCTCCCCCCACGTCAACCCCTGCTCTTCCTCCCCCACGTCAACCCCTGCTCTTCCTCCCCCACGTCAACCCCTGCTCTTCCTCCCCCACGTCAACCCCTGCTCTTCTTCCCCCACGTCAACCCCTGCTCTTCCTCCCCCACGTCAACCCCTGCTCTCCCTCCCCCACGTCAACCCCTGCTCTCCCTCCCCCACGTCAACCCCTGCTCTCCCTCCCCCCACGTCAACCCCTGCTCTTCCTCCCCCACGTCAACCCCTGCTCTTCCTCCCCCACGTCAACCCCTGCTCACCCTCCCCCACGTCAACCCCTGCTCTTCCTCCCCCACGTCAACCCCTGCTCTTCCTCCCCCACGTCAACCCCTGCTCTTCCTCCCCCACGCTGCTCTTCCTCCCCCACGTCAACCTCTGCTCTTCCTCCCCCACGTCAACCCCTGCTCTTCCTCCCCCACGTCAACCCCTGCTCTTCCTCCCCCACGTCAACCCCTGCTCTTCCGCCCCCACGTCAACCCCTGCTCTTCCTCCCCCACGTCAACCCCTTGCTCTTCCTCCCCCACGTCAACCCCTCCCCTGCTCTCCCTCCCCACGTCAACCCCGCCCCCTCCCTCCCTCCCCACGTCAACCCCTGCCTCCTTCCTCCCCCACGTCAAATCCCTGCCTCCCCTCCCCACGTCAATTCCTCTGCCTCCCTCCCCCACGTCAACTGCGCTCCTCCCCACGTCAACCTCTGCTGCACCCTCCCCCCACGTCAACCCCTCGCTCCCCTTCCCTTCCCCACGTCAACCTGCTCTCCCTCCCCACGTCAACCCCTCGTTCCCTCCTCCCCACGTCACCCTCGCCTCCTCCCCACGTCAACCCCTCCCCTGCTCTTCCTCCCCCACGTCAACCCCTGCTCTTCCTCCCCACGTCAATCCCTGCTCACCCTCCCCCACGTCAACCCCTCCCCTGCCTCCCTTCCCCACGTCAACTGCTCTCCCTCCCCCACGTCAACCTCGCTCCTCCCTCCCCCACGTCAACCCCTGCTCTTCCTCCCCTACGTCAACCCCCCAATGACAAGATAGGTTTTATATCTCAAGTGATCAGCTGTCACCCTGAAGTAAAGGCTTCAGTAGGGCGACGAAGATACCAGCAAGTGCCGTATGGTGGGGAGAGAGCCTTCTCAACTATTCTTGCCTCAATCTCCTGATAATAGTAGATAGTCCTTCATCGAGATAGCAGTAGATAGTGTCAATCTGGACACAGCCTGGACGCAGACTAAGGAGTCTTGTAAAATTCCTCTCGGTGTGTTATGGACCAGTGTTGCAGCAGTGAAGACTACACATGATACAGGTCAAGGGGCGAGGCAGGAGGAGCAACTGATCAATCTTGGCAGACTTTGTGAATGAGTGAGGGGGGCTGGGGTGGTGGTGTGGAGGTGGGGGAATAGATGTGGGAAGGGGTGGAAGGGGGTAGACGTAGAGGGATAGTGGGTGGCTGGGCACCTGCCGTCCGCCACCACAGGTACAACCTCTCCAAACTGCTATAATTACTCTTTTATCTCTGAACACCACTCAGGAGTCAGGGGAGGGAGGGGAGGGAGGGAGGGAGGAGAGGGGAGAGAGAGAGAGAGAGAGAGAGAGAGAGAGAGAGAGAGAGAGAGAGAGAGAGAGAGAGAGAGAGAGAGAGAGAGAGGGAGAGAGAGAGAGAGAGAGAAGAGAGAGAGAGAGAGAGAGAGAGAGAGAGAGATAGAGAGAGAGAGAGAGAGAGAGAGAGAGAGAGAGATAGAGAGAGAGAGAGAGAGAGAGGGAGAGAGAGAGAGGGGAGGGGAGGAGAGAGGGGGAGAGAGGGGGAGGGAGGAGAGAGAGAGGGAGAGAGAGAGAGAGAGGGAGAGGGAGAGAGGCAGAGCGAGAGGGGTGAGAGAGAGAGAGAGAGAGAGAGAGAGAGAGAGAGAGAGGGGAGAGAGAGAGGGAGAGAGAGAGAGGGAGAGAGAGAGAGAGAGAGAGAGAGCGAGAGAGAGAGAGAGAGAGAGAGAGAGAGAGAGAGAGAGAGAGAGAGAGAGAGAGAGAGGGAGGGAGAGAGACAGACAGACAGAGAGAGAGACAGATATAATCAGCCGTGCAAGACAAGTGGTGTAGGAACTTGACCATCCTCCCTGACATCTAGGCAGTGCTCCCGCTATCATAGAAGGGGGCACACCGCTTTTTTTTTTTCCAAGAGGGTTGGTACACCAAGAAGGCCACTGTCGAAACAGAAAAGGAACTGGACAAACAGGATCACCAGTACCTTAGAGATTTATTCTCGTAACAGGCCAGCATCCTGTCTCCTAACAAAGGGCTTCTCTACCAATGTTGGTGAGCTCACGCACAGCTTCGTGAGCACTCATCATCCTGACATGATCGCCGTTGCTGAGACATTTTTAAACGACAGGGCTCAGGAAAATTTTGCTAGAATTGCTGGCTACATCTCATGGGTGTGATTTTCTAAGTGTACCCCCCACCCCAGCTCAATGATGGTGCCATTCTTAATCACCTGGAAATGATGTTCTTCAGGCTATGCATAAATCCCTGTACCTCTGTACTAGCATGTGCAATGTACAGACTTCAATGACAGCAAGCACATTTGATCAACTTCCTGATTGAAAACGTGGATTCCCTTCTGTTTCAACATAAATTGTCAACATATTATAATTGTTGGTGATCTAACCAACATTCTTTACAGAGGGATTTTGATGAGCACATTGCAGTATTTGACATGAAAAACTATCTTTCCTACTCGTATTTCTGGCTCCTCCATTGACCCAGTAGTGATTTATCTGAAGACACAGTCACTGGCAAACCTCTTAGTTACGTTGTCTAATCTTATCACAAGGCCGGTTTTTTACGACACTGCAGATACCAACAAAACAAGGTGAAAAATCATCACGCACAACTTGGCTGTGGGAAAGAGGGAACTGGCCGGCCCTCTGCTGGGAGCCTGCTGCTTCCGACTGGAATGCTCTGCTCCAGGGTGATGCTGATAACCAAGTGACCGCGTTCATTAATCATAATATTCAATACAAGTACAGCTCTCACCGGCAGTATACGATCAGCCTCGGTTTGGCTTTCGTGCCGAGAGGCCGCTACATGGCATCCACTATCTATAACAGGAACCTGCACATGTAAGCCTGTCAGCATATGGAGTTCAAAATAGGGACGTCTATAGATGAGAGGATGACACAAAAAGAAGTGGTATCAGAAAGAGTGGGCTCCAAAACCTGGTGGTCCTTGGTCAGGGGGCAACAAGGACACACATGTGACCAAGTATCGAGGGTTATCCGAGCCTGACAAGCCGAGCTGAGGCAAGAACAAGAGAAGGACGAAAACACCATCAGCGAAATTTAAAGCAGTTGTGGGTTTCAAGAGTGGTATTCCTGGAACCCTGCCTGAGGCCAGGCTTCATTCTTCGCTACCTGATCAACCAGTCTCCTTGCTTGAAGGAGACTTAGCTTTTACTGATAAAGAAATGTGTGAAATGATAATGATACAGTACGACTCAGTGTTGAGCCATTAAAAACACCAAATATTAATAAGCCCCATAAATTAATCATATGACCAGTGAAAACAGTAAAGAGAAACGTCAACCCACAAGTTCTAAAACCCACTGATAAAGACCCACTCCACGAAGACGGCAGAAAAGTACCGAACTCAAACATTAAAATCATGAAAGAGGGCTCGGATAAAACATTTCTATAAGAATATTCACACAATTCAGGACCACACAGGTTTACAAGAGGTCGCCAACTACCTCACTACTGTATACATAGTTTCGCATGCACTGCAAGACAACAATGTTAAATTACGCAGACTTTTCTTGGTGAGATCATGGTGTAATAACACACACACACACACACACACACACACACACACACACACACACACACACACACACACACACACACACACACACACACACACACATATTCTTGGACTGCAAGAAGGCGTTTGACACAGTTTCACACAAGAGATTGGTGCAAAAACTGGAGGACCAAGCAGGGATAACAGGGAAGGCACTACAATGGATCAGGGAATACTTGTCAGGAAGACAGCAGCGAGTCATGGTACGTGGCGAGGTGTCAGAGTGGGCACCTGTGACCAGCGGGGTCCCACAGGGGTCAGTCCTAGGACCAGTGCTGTTTCTGGTATTTGTGAACGACATGACGGAAGGAATAGACTCTGAGGTGTCCCTGTTTGCAGATGACGTGAAGTTGATGAGAAGAATTCACTCGATCGAAGACCAGGCAGAACTACAAAGGGATCTGCACAGGCTGCAGATCTGGTCCAGCAATTGGCTCCTGGAGTTCAATCCCACCAAGTGATTGGGGAAGGGCAAAGAAGACCGCAGACGGAGTACAGTCTAGGGGGCCAGAGACTACAAACCTCACTCAAGGAAAAAGATCTTGGGGTGAGTATAACACCAGGCACATCTCCTGAAGCGCACATCAATCAAATAACTGCTGCAGCATACGGGCGCCTAGCAAACCTCAGAACAGCATTCCGACATCTTAATAAGGAATCGTTCAGGACCCTGTACACCGTGTACGTTAGGCCCATATTGGAGTATGCGGCACCAGTTTGGAACCCACACCTAGCCAAGCACCTAAAGAAACTAGAGAAAGTGCAAAGGTTTGCAACAAGACAAGGTGGACAAAGACAGGATGTTCCAGAGATTGGACACAGTAACAAGGAGACACAGTTGGAAGTTGAAGACACAGATGAATCACAGGGATGTTAGGAAGTATTTCTTCAGCCACAGAGTAGTCAGTAAGTGGAATAGTTTGGGAAGCGATGTAGTGGAGGCAGGATCCATACATAGCTTTAAGCAGAGGTATGATAAAGCTTACGGTTCAGAGAGAGTGACCTAGTAGCGATCAGTGAAGAGGCGGGGCCAGGAGCTCGGACTCGACCCTTGCAAACTCAACTAGGTGAGTACACACACACACACACACACACACACACACACACACACACACTACGTGCAAAAGGAATAACTAAAAATGGGTAGATGGATCTTTCAACTTTCTAATAAACGATACCAAAGAATAACAGCCAGGCAACAAAAACGTCAAGACCTTCACAGTAAAAAAGCATCTTACTTCAAAGTGCAGTCCGAACTCTCCCCAATTATCTTTTCTGATTCTTTTATTTAACAGACTTATAGATTACACCACCATAACATCTATAACAGGCAACACTAGAATTTGTTTGTAACTGACATCCACTGAGAACAATAAACCTTCAAGCCGACCTAAACCAGGTCGTCCAGGGGTCATATTAAATACAATATTTAATAAATACAAATTTCAGATACTTCCTTACGGAAACACTGAATGAAAGAAAAGTACAACACATGTTTAAACCCCCGAACAGATACAAGGTGGAATGTGAGGGATCTAGAGATAACAAGGTAAGAAGATTAAAGGTTTACACGAGTGTTACAAAGATAATTACAGAGTGGATAGCAAGAACTTTCAAAACAAGAGATACTAAACCAATGATCAAACTTTTTTAAAGCCCTAGTACTCTTTAGAATAAATTACTGGTATACACAGACAGCTCAGTTTAAGGCAGGCAAAAGTTTACACAAATGTCATTGCAAATAAAAAAAAATCATCAAATTTTACTTCTGGAGAGCAAGAAAAATATATCATAATTAACACATGGAAAATGCAGAAGAGACAGGTTCTAAATTACCAACAGACCCATAACTTCTTTAAAGCGGGACTTGACAAGTGTCCTAAGTTCTCGATTAGCCGGGTTCTACTGCTTAGCGGGAGCAGTGTGCAGCGAGCACCAACAGAAACAGGAAGTTAGGTAAGACACATATGCAACAGTTAGGTATCTTTATTATGAGACGTTTCGCCTACACAGTAGGCTTCTTCAGTCAAGTACAGAGAAGTTGATAGAAGCAGAAGATACTTGAAGACGATGTAATCAGTCCATCACCCTTATGGAACAATGCTCTTCTCCAGACTGAGGGACTGACCACCTCAAAACTATAAGGGTGATGGACTGATTACATCGTCTTCAAGTATCTTCTGCTTCTATCAACTTCTCTGTACTTGACTGAAGAAGCCTACTGTGTAGGCGAAACGTCTCATAATAAAGATACCTAACTGTTGCATATGTGTCTTACCTAACAACCTGTCGGTATTTTATACCATTTTAATGTTCAGAAACAGGAAGGCTTGGTCTTGGAACTGGCAGTGGGGGGGGGAGAGGAGGTGATGATACAAAAACCATCAACAAGTAGGTTTCAGGAAACTTGCAACACCACCAACAAGAGAGATGATGACCACAGTAGTAGCCACTTGAGGAAACAGAAGCAGTGAGTGGAGTGGGTAGCAGTAATTTCATGATATATTTATATTTTAACCTCCTGACCCACCCACTTCACATCGGCTATTCTGGGAAGACTTGCGAGCAACGTAGCATCAAGACGCGCGTCAGTCACTCTGTCAGTACTGGCTTTATCCTCACACCCTCCATCAACCAGTGAACAATGCTCTTCTTGACTCTTAACAAACACCTCCATCAATTAGTAGGATACTTTTTAGCTTGGCGCGTACCAGCCACAGAAGAGCCGCATTCTTCAACGAACAGGCACTTCCTTCATCTCTCCTCACCACCACACAAATCAACAATCCCTTTGCTGTACCCTGTGTATAAACCAGCCAATCAACATTATTTTTGCTTTCTTCCACTGCTAGGAATAACAATTATCGCTGCCTGTTTGGCAACGCAGTAAAGTGCTAGTATTGCGGGTTAAAACTTAGTAAATAAAACATATACTATTAAAAGTAATGCAATGGTGTTGCAAAGAAATGAGGAGCGAACACGTGTTGTAATGTGCGCGTGATGGAAGGTGTTGCACAGTATTTGTTTACATTTGACAGCCGCTTATCCTGGACACAGCTACACAAACATGTACGACCAGTATAGACCCACTAAAACAATAAAATGATTGCGAACGCCTTCAAAGTCCTAAATACATACGTTGAGAGTACTTACAGGAACTGTCCTCAAAGCTGCATATTGCAATAACATACTGGAGTGACAGATACTGGAGAAAATGCTAAATAAATCCATTGAAAGACAGGAGTGCCACTGGCACAATATGAGAACATTGTATCAATATCCGTAGTCCGAGACTATTGAACGTTTTATCAGAAACACTGCTAGGACAGGTGTAGAAGTCTTCAAGAGGAAACTTAATAAGTAACTCCAAGAGCCAGAGAAACAATGCTGTGATAGATATGCGGGCCAGTAGGTCGGCAACAGTAACAGCCTGGTTGATCATGCATCAGATAATCCATGCCCAGGGCCAGGCTGCGAAAGAAGAAAAACTCAAAACACATCACAGGCATATCAAGGGGTCTTACTCTCTACTTGAACTATTGTACCGGTCTTACTCTTTTGTATACTGCTTGACAGCAATGCCATGTGTAGTGTCTGCTTATACTGCTACTGGTTCTACTATTACTACTGTTGCAACTACTGACGGTGCTACTACTATCGTTGCTACTATTGATGTTTGTACTGTTGCTGCTACTACTGGTACTGTTTATGCTGTTTACCACTGTTCTTACTGTTACTCTTGCTGCCAAATTAAGTCAACACCATCCATACATATAATGTGGCTATGTATATCACGTGCATGAAGGTTACCTGGAGGTTATTCCGGGGATCAACGCCCCCGCGGCCCGGTCCATGACCAGGCCTCCCGATGGATCAGAGCCTGATCAACTAGGCTGTTACTGCTCGCCGCACGCAGTCCGACGTACGAGCCACAGCCCGGCTGATCCGGCACTGACTTTAGGTATCTGTCCAGCTCTCTCTTGAAGGCAGCCAGGGGTTTATTGGCAATTCCCCTAATGCTTGATGGGAGGCTGTTGAACAGTTTTGGGCCCCGGACACTTATGGTGTTTTCTCTTAGTGTACCAATGGCGCCCCTACTTTTTATTGGCGGCATTTTGCATCGCCTGCCCAGTCTTTTACTTTCGTAGGGAGTGATTTCTGTGTGCAGATTTGGGACCATTCCTTCCAAGATTTTCCAAGTGTAGATTATGATATATCTCCCTCCTGCGTTCCAACGAGTACAAGTCAAGTGCTTCCAAGCGTTCCCAGTAGTTAAGGTGCTTGACAGAACTTATACGTGCAGTAAAGGATCTCTGTACACTCTCTAGATCTGCGATTTCACCTGCTTTGTATGGAGATGTTAATGTACAGCAGTATTCCAGCCTAGAGAGAACAAGTGATTTGAAAAGGATCATCATGGGCTTGGCATCTCTCGTTTTGAAAGTTCTCATTATCCATCCTGGTGGTCAGTGCCTGTACGCCGGTGACTTGTTTCTCGAGTTGTATTCTCGAGGCCCAGCCTAAAAACAGGTTTTCTTGCTACGATATGAATATAATTTAATTTTTTTAAGGAAGTGGACCAATAAGCCGGCGGAAGGCCTCAGTCAGATTCCCAAAAGTTCCAGTGGCGGGTTTTCATATGACTAAGACCCGCGTCAGGAAAAGCTTGTGCAGTTTCCTGACGAATCTTACCTAAGGTAACCTGGTGGGATGATTGCCTGGTTAGCCAGGCTGTTGCTGCCTGTGGCACGTACGCCCACGACGCCATCATAATCAGTTGATCCGACACGTCCAACACGAACCTATCGAGTTCCCTCTTGAGGACTTTCTGCCTTTGTTCTGGCAGTGTATTATGCCACACACTCAAGTAACACTACCCGCACAGCAAGACACTACACACACACACACACACACACACACACACACACACACACACACACACACACACAGGAGCTTGGAATCGACCCCTGCAACCTCAACTAGGTGAGTACACACACTGTCAGGAAGACAAGAGCAAGTCATGGTACGTGACGAGGTGTCAGAGTGGGCGCCTGTGACGAGCTGGGTTCCACAGGGGTCAGTCCTAGGACCGGTGCTGTTTCTGGTATATGTGAACGACATGGCGGAAGGAATAGACTCAGAAGTGTCCCTGTTTGCAGACGATGTGAAGTTGATGAGAAGAATTCAATCGGACGGGGACCAGGCAGAGCTATAAAAGGATCTAGACAGGCTGCAGGCCTGATCCAGCAACTGGCTCCTGGAGTTCAACCCCACCAAGCGCAAAGTCAAAGACTGGGGAAGGGCAAAGAAGACCGCAGACGGAGTACAGTCTAGGGAGCCAAACACTACAAACCTCACTCAAGGAAAAGGATCTTGGGGCGAGTATTATACCGGGCACATCTCCTGAGGTGCACATCAACCAAATAACTGCTGCAGCGTAAGGGTGACTAGCAAACCTAAGAACAGCATTCCGACATCTCAATAAGGAGTCGTACACAGTGTACGTTAGGCCTATTTTGAAGTATGCAGCCCCAGTTTGGAATCCACACCTAGCCAAGCACGTAAGTAAACTAGAGAAAGTGCAAAGGTATGCAACAAGACTAGTCCCGGAGCTAAGGGGTATATCGTACGAGGAGGATTAAGGAAATCGACTTGACGACACTGGAGGACAGGAGAGATAGGGAGAATATGATAACGACATATAAAATACCGAGAGGATTCGACTAGGTGGACAGAAACAGGATGTTCCAGAGATGAAACGCAGCAACAAGGGGACACAGTTGGAAGTATTTCTTCAGTCACAGAGTTGTCAGGAAGTGGAATAGTCTGGGAAGTGATGTAGTGGAGGTAGGAACCATACATAGCTTTAAGAAGAGGTATGATAAGGCTCATGGAGTAGGAAGAGTGACCTAGTAGCGCCAGTGAAGAGGCGGGGCCAGGAGCTGTGATTTAGCCCCTGCAACCACAACTAGGTGAATACACAGACCAACATAACGGACTCAATCCACATACAACCGTTTGACTTAATACAACCAAGGAAGAACACGTTGGTAAAAGCCGATGATACAGAGGCACAGGAATGTTAGGGGAGGTACTTCCTTGGTCTCAATTTGGTGGAAAAGTGGAATGTGTTGGAGGCGCACACAATACACAGCTTTAAGAGTAGATATGATGAGGCCCAACGGGCCATAAATCAGAAACGCAGATTCAAAGTCTAGGAAGGAGGAACCCTTCCGAAACTCGATTCTTATCCACACAATTCTCTCTCTCTCTCTCTCTCTCTCTCTCTTACACACACACACACACACACACACACACACACACACACACACACACACACACACACACACGAAGCTGTGCATCCATTTACGAGCGCGCGCACACAAATTTACGCAGGTAAAACAAGCAATAAATAAACGGATACGCCGCATTTTTTGTAAATAGCAAGACAACATGTGAGAGGTGACCCCAGCAGAGACCATGCCATGAATAAAAGAATGCTCCACTGCATTACAAAAAATGACAGAGTACCAATAAAGAGACATCAGGACTGGCTGTGGTAACGAGCGAGGTTTCCACATGCATCTACATTGCACCTGCTTCTATTCTTAAATAAATAATGAACTGCCAGACACTGCATGAGAGGTCATCCTGAACACTCTTAACCCAGAACAATATATGTATGGAGGCGTACAAGGTGTGTTAAAATATAATCCGCTCAACACACTTCCATTGTTTGAATTCTTTAATTCTGATACATTTCACTAGCCCGGAGTTTCATTAATGCTCGCCCTGAAGCCTAGATTTAGCGAGTGTTTCAGATTAGTGTTTCATGATGATGTTGCTAGGCTAGTGCAAGTATTCTTAGGCATACTAACACAGCTTTAAAATCTTTAGAAGCTATTTCAACAACGAATTTACATGGTGTATGCATATGTAATCTCAGATAAATGTTGCAGTTCAAATTCCTCATCTTTCTTTTCATTAAGTATATAATTTTTGCTGCTCTGCGATGGGACTGTCTTCATAAAAAATAATTTTATTGTTTATGTGAGAACACTTCAAATATATCTGGGATACTTCCTCAACAATGGTCTATAAATCACAAGTACACTGAGACAGTGTTACTTAGCAGGATGAGTCCTGGGTGACACCTGGTTCCTGGGTTCAATACCAGGGTAAATGATCCAGTGCTCATGTACACTAGATCAGTGAGCTTAATACCAAGGCATGATACACGACACTTGATATGACACAAATAACTTCCCACTACCCTGGTACCAACACCATATACCTTGATTAAACCCTTACTTGCCTTGCACAAATTATATATTGCAATCTATTTAATGAACAAGGTGAAGGAAATATAGAGTTACGTGCCCCCAGGTATGCTACTGTCTACCTGGAGTCTTGGTGTATTGGGCTGGTGGTAGGTGACTCCAGGACAGGTCGCCAAATCTTAAAGTCATAATTACTGCCGACATTGGATACCTTAAGTGTCATGTACCACTCATGCAAGAGTCCATGCTCGAGTGTGGCTAGCAGTTTAAGTCCAAGAATCCACTATTAAGAGTTACGTATCTACTTAAAAGATCTGGAGTAACTATTAGAGCACACTATGAATAGAGATGCCGATGTCTTCTCTCACTAACGAGCTCAGAAAGATGACACATGATTCCCTGGTTACCTCTGAAGGCTTCTGAGAGTTTTCCTAGTCTCGCAGCCCGGCCCTGTGCTAGGCTTGTCTGGTGCTTGCCTGGTCAACCAAACTGTTACTGCAGGTGGCCCGCTGCCACACACGTCCATCACAGCTTGGTTGATCTGGTACCTGGCGGAGGTACACACACTGGCCACGGTGTTTCTTTCCTGGATCCTCCTACAAGGCTGTCCTCAAGGAATTCAAAGCCAGCCTGCTCAGCTTACACTGGGTGGTGCAGCTCGGGGCACTGTTGCCTGATGGCTGCCAATAGTGTTAATCACTCAATATATCAGTGAGTCAGTCACTATGAAATTCGTAAAACTCATCAATGCTGCGAGATCTCAGTAAACATACTGGGTATCAGGGTCTCACACTGCACGTGCCACCTGGTAAGACAGGGGTGCTCAACCTTTTCTATGCTCCGTACCCCTAGGAAATGTTTGATTAATGTCACACACCCTATAAAAGTAATATCATATTTGAAGATGAAGTCAAATTTCTAATTTTTCAATCACAAATTGAACCAAGTACAGTACGACGGGTGAACAAATCGAACTAAAACAAATAAGCTTTGAAGTCAGTGCATAAAATGCAACTGTCCTTAAAGATTTGTTAAGTTATACCATGAATTAAGGAAAGATCCTGGACTTTACCTTACGAAAGCAGACAAAGCGAATGCGATAGTAATTATGGACAAATTAGATTTTTGGGGAAAAATGACATATTAGAAAACGGGAACTGACGTGCCCTCGAAGCTGACCATTATCCACACTCGGCTGAGTGGGTTGTAACTGCTGCAAGCACCTCTATGTTACGCTGGTATCTTAAGATGGGGGAGAAAGCCATTACACTATCTCTAGAATATTCTAACATATGGGGATTAAAAAAATCACCACTTATGTGGCCCATCCTGTATGATGGAATATGATAGGAAACATAGGTAGTTTTTGTTCCCAGTCCGTAACTATCACAGAGAATAGAGTAGCAGCACACTGCTCACGTATGTAGGTAATTTTGAGATTGTAAAAGTCTTTTGACATGATAGATCAATTAGTGGTCTTGGAAATAAAAAATAATTACAATATACAAGAACGTGAATGGAAAAATAAGAATATTACTAGCATAAAAAAATCAGTTAAATATCCCAGTAATTATCTTAAGATACTGCTGTAAGTTTCTTGAGGTTCCTAACAAGAACTCTGGTAATTATAACAAAAATATGAAACAAGCAAAAGGGATGAAACTGTTGGCACACGTTTAAAATGCTGTTTACAGCCAGATGTACACCACAAGCTACACAAAGGAGAGGACTGCAGGCTACCTGCAAAACTGACAGTCGTCCCACAGTGACAATGTCTGCTGAAGGAGAGAGGCCAAGCACCCACGTCTTGCCCAACCCTGTGTAACTTGCTACTTGTCTGTAGCGCCCACCACGTCCACACTAAAGATGTAGCCACTTACGTTTAATTAAAAACATGCTTTCTTGCAACACCCCCACCACACCACCCTCCTCCACACACCACCAAACATCCACTGAAGAAACTGTTTTCCAGTGGGCCACTGACAATAACATTATGTTCAATGAAGACAAGTTTCAGCTACTTTTTTTATGGAAAGGTTGAGGAAATAAAAACAGGAAGGGAGTATAAAACTAGAATCACTCAATTGAGTATAAGACTGATATGAGAGACCTGGGACTGATCATATCAGATCTTATCTTCAATAATCACAACAGTGTCACTTTCATAACCACAAGGAAAATAACTAGAACTGAATAACTAGAACCTTCAAAACAAGGGAAGCAATGCCAAAAATGATGATAATCTTGAAGTCCCTTGTTCTCTCTTGCTGGAGTACTGCTGTCCTTTAACAGCTTCACTCAAGCCAGGCGATATTACAGACTGGGAGAATGTGCAGAGCACCTTCACTGCTCGCATAAATTAAATCAATAACCTAAATTACTACGAACGTTTCAAGTCCCTCGATTTGGACTTCTTGGAACATATGCGAGAGAGATACATTATAATTTATATACCTGAAAATTCTAGAAGGATTGGTCCTAAATCTGCACACACGCATGCATGCATGCACGCACATGCACACACGCACGCGCACGCATGTAAGAGACTTGACTGACGGTCTGAAATACCCCCAGCAAAAGCTCAAAAGTGTGAAGGGGCCAAGACTTTCCAACGTTCTTCCTTCATACATAACGGGGATCACCAACAAATCTCTGGGTGTTTTCAAGAAGGAACTGGACAAGTGTCAAGTAAATGGTAGATCAGCCAGACTGTGCTTACTCCAGACTTTGTGCAGCTAGTACCAACAGCCTGTTTGATCATGTCATCCACCGGGAGGCCTGGTCTGGGCCCTGGTCCGGGGGTGATGGGGGTGTCCAGGCAGCCACTCCATCCCCACCAACAGGAAGGTCTGGTTTAGCTGAGGAATCGCTCCAACCTCTCCGCCTTAATCCTACCAATTTTCATCAATCATTTTTTTTTGTCATTACAGCTAACAGCTTTTAGTTTACTGCCAGCCGCAGCTCATCCATAAACGCTAATGCAAAAAGTTATAATTCTGGATATAATGAAACTGAGTCCTCAAATCTATTAAAATCTCATCATATAACATTCATCTAGTTTATGAAAATGGGGATACAATATCGATTTGCGATATCTTATCACCAAATTGATGCTCCCTCTCGTCTAGGATCTGTTCAGACTTGTTCTTAATGGAATTACTGAGCAATGTAATGTATAATGTAGTGTGTAGCCATGTCACTGTCCACTCACATTTCATATGACAGATCTCCCTATATAGAGAACTACCGAAGATTGTTTTAAGCTGCTCCTGTAGAGCTGTGACAACTTGCAGTTCCCCGTTCATGTTACTGTCCCCTGACACATTCTTTCTCACATTCTTCTGTGATGAAAGATGGATATGACAATATTCCTAACTGCGTTCTTCTTTCTCCAAATTCTTCTGCAAGCTTTTATATTCTGCGTTCTCTTTAATGATAGTTTTGCCAAGGTATCAACTTTATCAAGTTACAGGAAGCCAAGGTGTGAGGGGGATAAGTTTGATATTAACACAGTATTGTACCAACCTTCACCAACGATACCTGAGTTACTGTGTGATTAGAAATATCCAGACAAAACACCACAAATATTCACAACCATATCAATAAAACCATGCAGTCCTGTTGTCTATCTGGACAAATTCCAGCTAGACTACATGGAAATAAAATAAATTTAAGAAAAACTATAACAGAGTAAAAAACTGCAATTAAACCACTCGGAAAAAATTAGAAGAGTAAGGTACGGGACTTACAGGTAAGACTGTGGTAAGATCTTACATTCAAGGATCACACTGTTAATATCACTTACTCAAGAAGTAATGATGGTACATGATAAAGATGGTACACTTCAAGGTCCTTACAACGAGGAATATTATTGTATACTAAACAGCCTCACTCAAGGCAAGGCAGTAAACACTCCAAGATCACAACACACGTGTATATCACTTGCTTACCTTTACCGTGGAAACTTTCTACCCACCTGCGGCGGATTTACCAATTCAGTACAGAAAAAAAACTGTATTGGACTGATGAAGCTACGGGCTGGTGAAACTTTTCCACAATAATAAAGATGGCCAAATATTGTACAAGTGTCTTATGCTCTAAGATACTTTACTTATTCCTGGCTATAAGTGCCCAAGTGTTGTACTCGCGTCTTAGTCATGTACTTGTCGGTTTTCTAAACCATTAATATTATGTGATGTAAATGGTTTTTAGAAAACCGACAAGATGAAGACTGAGACACTTGTGCAATATTTGGGAATCTTTATTGAGGGAACCTTTCGCCTGCCAGTGGTTTCTTCAGTCCAATACAGAGAAGAAAGGAGGAAGATGAGGAGGAGTTTGAAGTAATCAGTCCCTCAGCCTGTAGTCTGTGTGTTCACTGAACACAGACTCCCGGAGGAGCAGCCTCCAGGTCCAGTTTGACTGACTCCCCTGGAAGGAGCAGCCTCCAGACTCAGCCTGACTGACTCCCCTGGAAGGAGCAGCCTCCAGACTCAGCCTGACTGACTCCCCGGGGAGGCGAGGCTTCCGATAAAGCTTATGCAGATTCATGTGTAATAATTACGACCTCTCGTTAAGACTATTTGAATAAGAATGTTGGTGGGGGATCCCGGGGAGGATGGGCGGAGTTATGGGTATCAAGAGGGTACTCTGCAGGGGTATGAAGGGGGTTCTGGTTACCCCGTTAGGATGAAACATTCTCGAGGGGTGAAGCGGGGGGCGGCAGTGGGGGGGAAGAGGTCTTGTTGCCCCAAGTGGAGTAATTTTCCAACTCTATTAATCTATGGAGAATTTTTTTTTTTGTATCTGGCAATAGTGACTAAGGTAGCACCAGCAGTGTGATGCTACCTTAGTCTATGTGATAGTTACATAGTGGGGAGAATATCTGATGTACTGCCAAACGTGTGCAAGCCTCTTGGTACCAATATATTGAAGCTGTTGTAAAGTCGTACTACCTCCTTTATACTTGTAGATTATGGAAATATGTAAAGGGGGGGGGGGAGTAAAACCAGGTGATGCTTTCCGTACTGATGTGATAATATGATCAATGACTCATTAAGAACATCTTAACTGTCAGAGCTTAAATATTAGTGCCCATGGGTGCATATATAGTGTTTGTGGTAAAGCACTTAGCTCTATTATTGGTGTGCAAGTGCCCCTGCTTGTACAGTTATTATAGTGTATTATTACACCCTGCCTTTCATTAGCGGTATTTCGTGACTTCTATCATTCCATCTCTCTCTCTTGCGTGCAAACACCTCAAGGCGACGTCTGCATGTATTGCTCGCTTTGCTTGTCTTCCATAAGCGTTTTATCCTAAATCATATTCGTCCCGAATCATGTAGATGCTGTGATGTGTGTTGTGTGTGATGTATGGTTGAGACTGAGGGTACCTGCGCCACACATCTATTGTTCTTAAGACTCAACCTTCACTCAGACTGCTCCATCATGCCTCACAGTCTCCACCATGTCTCACTCATCAGACAATAGCGACTAACAGGGTGGCTGGAAGGGCCGCTCAATTACCCTCTTCCATTCATATTGACTCTGATAAATCATGCCAGTCATTATTCCTTCACATGTTTTATATGGCTTCTCACTCGTCAGTGGCAATAAAGGCGTAAATACGAGAGCTACATGCACCTATCCCCCCTTTCCTTAGTCTCCTCCTCCCTTCCTTTGCTCTCCAGCACCCCCTTGGACATGTCCCTTGAATGGGTAATGTAGATATGACGGATGGTTTTAGGGGCAGGGGGTCTTTCCCTGCCGCATTTGGCATACATTTTTACGCCCCTGAAATATAATCTGTGAATAGAGTTGAGACCATTCAAATGTGTGGTGGTTGTGGTAGGGGGGAGCTGTTACCCCTTCAGGTGGGAGGTGGTTGTGGTAGGGACTCTTGTCCTTTTAACATAGGTGGTAGGGAGGGAGAGGGGGAGGTTTTGGTGAAGAGGGGAAGTGGCAGGATCTAAATGAGAGTAAGGACATTGATTAATCTATGTCATACTATGTCCTTGTTGGTGGGTACATAACCGTGACGTTGATGGTAGTTAGTGGAATGGTGAGGATGAGTGTTGGTGATCCATAAGTGACGTTGATGGTTGTTGTTGTAATGGTGAGGATGATAGTGTTGGTGATCCATAAGTGACGTTGATGGTTGTTGTTGTAATGGTGAGGATGACAGTGTTGGTGATCCATAACTGACGTTGATGGTTGTTGTTGTAATGGTGAGGATGACAGTGTTGGTGATCCATAACTGACGTTGATGGTTGTTGTTGTAATAGTGAAGATGACAGTGTTGGTGATCCATAACTGTGATGCTGATGGTTGTTGTAATGGTGAGGATGATACTGGGCTTCTCACAGTCAAATACAATGTTTGCGGCCTTCACACTCACATAAAAAGACTATTTTAATAATGAAATTTTGATTGCAGCCTACATCCTATTTAGATATGACCGGAAAAACGGACAAGGGAGGAGGTGGGCATGTATGATCAAGAGTGGTTCCTATGTAGTGAGTTGCTGAACATTAATGATATAGTCAAAACTGGGAGATTGTATCCGGCATACCCACTACCGGATACAACCTCCCAGCAGTTCTAGCACCAGTTACTGGAGAGTGAGAATTGTCTTGATAACCTATCAAACCCATCCCAAATATCCTGCTGATTAGAGACTTCAGTTTGAGACATTTCCAGTGGAAGAATGTAGCAAGGACTGTCATCACAGAGAGACTTCTGGGGCTAGCTTGGTGAACAGTCCCATACAACAAATTTATTAAACCATACCACAGGCGGGATTTGAACCCGTGGTCAGAGAGTCTCAAAACTCCAGACCGTCGCGTTAGCCACTGGACCAGTGGCTAACGTGACGGTCTGGAGTTTTGAGACTCTGACCGCGGGTTCAAATCCCGCCCGTGGTATGGTTTGTTTGCAATCGTGTCATTACGATTTCGTGAGTCATTTTATTAAACCTTTGCAATAAATTCACCGTAAGCCAGGAGATTGCTGAACCAATCAGATTGAGAAACGCCCTAGACCTTGTATTTACGAACAATGTGGAACAATGTCTGAGGCATAACAATGTCGAAGACTGAAATCTCAGTCCATATCATAATCGAGGTACGGACGTGCGTGTGTAGTGACCTGGGACAGAAAAACAAGATCGATCATGAGGGTGATTTCAACACATTCAACTTCAGCAAAAACATCAACTGGGTTCAAATAAATTGTGAACTTAGTGAGATAAGCTGGAATAATGACATGACCACCCAAGATCTATAGGTAAGCCAGTTCCTCGGGAAAATGAACTCTTTGACACTACAAATATCCTCCAGATACAAACACGCCTCGTTTGAGAATATACAAAAGAGAGAGATAGAGAGAGATAGAGATAGAGAGGTAACAGCTCTTCGTTTGTAAATAAAGTTAGGAACCCTAAACCTAACCTAGTAAAACCTGTGAAAAAAGAAGAGTGAGAGAGAGGAAAGGGAAGCTCCCTCTACAGGCGAAGACGACTGGTAACAGATCTTTTCAAAGCCAGCAAACTCTCAGAAGAAGGAAGCCTCTGGCTAGAAAAATGGAGAACATTGAACACAAACTGACTGAATAATACAGAGTCCAGGGGAGAGAGAAAGAGAGCAAAAGCCGTAAATGAAATTAGGAAAAATCCCAAATACTACTACTCTTATGCAAAATCCAGAGCGGAAAACCATATGCAGTGAAGAGTCTTTACTTAAATGAGATGGAACATACACTGATGACAATAAGGAAATGACTGAAATACTGAAATTACAATACGACTCTATGTTCAGTGCATCACTCGCCAATCCATAGATCGAAGACTTAAAACACTGACAATATCTTCACATTTTGTGATGTAGGTGTACCTTTGATATGCCTTTGAAGAGTTTCGAGAGTTTAACTACTCTCGGAACCCGGCCGTGGGCCAGGCTCGTCCGGTGCTTGCCTGATCAACCAGTCTGTTGCTGCTGGAGGCCCGCTGCCCCACATATCCATCACAGCCTGGTTGATCTGGCACTGGCCCCAGCTGACGTTAAAGAAGCCACAGACAGTATGGCCGGGCATTCTGCTCCAACCCAAGCATCGTGGAATTACACAATCATCAAAAATTATATGAAACACCTATCTCAGTCCTAGAGTATACAATACTCTGGACACTGTATCAACCAACTATCATAAACATTACTAAAATGGCCCCCACTCACAAAGGTGGCAGTAAAGCAATCACGAATAAACTATAGACCAATAGCACTAACTTCACACATCAAAATCTTTGAACAGGTTCTAAGACGCAAGGTTACCAGTCTGATGGAAACAGGTTATGCACACCAGGGATTGTTGTTTTTTCCATGTGACTGGTAACTTTGGACCTGTTCAAAGATTTTAATACGTTAGTGCTATTGATCTATAATTTGTGGCGATTGATGTACTGCCATCTTTGTGAAGTGGTGCAATATAAGCAGTTTTTAATGGTAGTTGAATGGTAGCAGTGTCCAGGATCCTTCTCCAGAGAATATTGAAAGCTCCAGATAATGGTTTCATGGATATACTGAAAATGGCCGAAATGCTCATGTTGTGTACTAAGATTCTGCAAAAGTCTTGGAAAAGTGTGACCATGGGGTAATAGCGCACAAAATGCGTGCAAAAGAATGAACTGGAGAAGTGGACATATGGATATTTAATTTTCTAAGAGAACCCAAACAGTATTAGTTAAGTCCGTCGATCTGTACTCCTTCAAACGTAAGTCAGAAAGATGCATTATAATTTACACCTCGAAAATTCTACAAGACTTTGTCTAAAATCTGTACACTAAAAATCACTCCGTGAAAATAACAGGCTTGTTATATGGTGCAAAGCATCCCAAGTAACAACCCGGAGTGTAATGAAGATATGAAATAACCAAGTGAAGAGGGGAGCTGTGAGTACAATAATAATGTATCAACATCCATGGTCCAACATCCATGGGGAAAGCATAGTGTGGATGAAGTGGGAGAAACATAGTGTGTGGGTGTAGTGTGGGTGTAGTATGAGTAGTGGGGGAAGCGTAGTGTGCGGGTGTAGTATGAATGTAGTGGGAGAAGCGTAGTGTGTGGGTGTAGTATGAATGTAGTGGGAGAAGCGTAGTGTGTGGGTGTAGTGGGGGAAGCGTAGTGTGGGGACGTAGTATGGGTGTAGTGGGGAAGCGTAGTGTGGGGATGTAGTATGGGTGTAGTGGGGAAGCGTAGTGTGGGGATATAGTATGGGTGTAGTGGGGAAGCATAGTGTGGGGATATAGTATGGGTGTAGTGGGGACGTAGTGTGGGGACGTAGTGTGGGTGTAGTGGGGAAGCGTAGTGTGGGGATGTAGTATGGGTGTAGTGGGGAAGCGTAGTGTGGGGATATAGTACGGGTGTAGTGGGGACGTAGTGTGGGGACGTAGTGTGGGTGTAGTGGGGAAGCGTAGTGTGGGGACGTAGTGTAGGTGTAGTGAGGACGTAGTGTAGGTGTATTCTCGTAACATATTGCAGTATAAACAACTCACAGTGTAGATTATTATCACTTGCTCTGTGATGGACCACAAGGTTATGGCATTATCCTCGTTGTTGACACTCCCTGGAGCTGGCACCAACCTCTCGTTGTGGGGGACTGGTAGTTGTGCTACGTGTTGCTACTTCTGGCACCATTGTAGTGGTTCTAGGTCTCTGAGTGATTGTAATGGTGCTCATCTGAACCTTAATACGATTCTGGGTCCCGGTCGATGACTTCTTGGTTGATGGCTTGATCAACCACAGCCCGGCTAATCAGGAACTTGAAATTTTACAGTTTTCTACTGAAGACAGTCAGGGGTCGGTTGGTAATCTCACTTATATATGATGGGAGGGTTTTGAGAAGTCTTGATCACTTTATATTTACCGAGTTCTCTTAATGTATTCATTGCGCCGTTGTTTTGCGTTGGCGGTATTTCGCACCGTCTGCCAAGCCTCTTGCTCTCCTAGGAGTAATTTCAGGTGTAAATTATGATGAACCTTTCTCGCCTACGTTCCAGGAAATCAAGTTCAAGGAATATGAAGCACTCCTAATAATTTAGGTGCTTTACTGAAATGTAAATTCTCTGTACATTGTTAGGTAAAAGGACACGTGTGCAACTAATGGGACATTTTACTGTTATTTTTGACTGCTTTAAAACGTGTTTGTGTATAGCAGTGTTCCAGTCGACAGATCACAAGTCCTTTAAAGAGTGTCATCAATGTTTTGGCAGTTCTTTGTTATAAAGGTTCTAGTTTTCCAGCATATCAATTTCCTTAAATGCTAGATCATCCGACATCATCACTTCTAAGTCTCTTTCATTCCTCTTCCGTTCTATTGAGTAGTTCGTGTATTTTATGTTCCATTCTAGTTTTTATTTCTTTAATTTTCCTTAGCAGAGTAACTGAAAATTGTCCTCTTTAAACGTCATAGTTTTCTGTGGTCCACTTGAAGACCTGGACCTGGCCAACATGCATGGGTATACTGAGAGTGGCTTCTTCGGAGCAGATTAGGGTCGGTGTTATGTCAGAAATTTTGGAGATGTTGACATACATTCTGGGCCTCGCTCAAGAATAATTTATTTGGATTATCTTTTAATCTGAATAATGGCTCACTGAACACGGTCTGGTTGTGACGTAAGCATTTCACTCATCTTTTGGCATCATCAAAGTTGTTCTAGGTCTAGAAATAATTGTAGTGGTAATGGTGGTGGGTTTAAGCTTGAGGTGATAGTGACGGTAGTAGTGGTAGTTGTTACTTCTGGGTCCGAAGTGGCTTTGGTTTGGTTCGTAGTGGTGGTAGTCTGTGGTGCTTGGTGTCAGGTAGTGGTGGTAGTTTGTGGTGCTTGGTGTCAGGTAGTGGTGGTAGTTTGTGGTGCTTGGTGTCAGGTAGTGGTGGTAGTTTGTGGTGCTTGGTGTCAGGTAGTGGTGGTAGTTTGTGGTGCTTGGTGTCAGGTAGTCGTGGTAGTTTGTGGTGCTTGGTGTCAGGTAGTGGTGGTAGTCTGTGGTGCTTGGTGTCAGGTAGTGGTGGCAGTTTGTGGTGCTTGGTGTCAGGTAGTGGTGGTAGTTTGTGGTGCTTGGTGTCAGGTAGTGGTGGCAGTTTGTGGTGCTTGGTGTCAGGTAGTGGTGGCAGTTTGTGGTGCTTGGTGTCAGGTAGTGGTGGTAGTTTGTGGTGCTTGGTGTCAGGTAGTGGTGGTAGTTTGTGGTGCTTGGTGTCAGGTAGTCGTGGTAGTTTGTGGTGCTTGGTGTCAGGTAGTGGTGGTAGTTTGTGGTGCTTGGTGTCAGGTACTGCCCTAGTTATCCTTGACCTCAAGTGCACCATACCTGTTCATAATGTGTATAGTGCTTGCCTACAACAGTTACCACCCATCTGTCTGCCACTCTAAGGTATAGTGGCAGGTTTCCTCCTAGGAAATTTTTCTTCCTCCAACTTTTCATTTTTATTTCTCTCATTACTCAGAAAGGCCTCATCCTTACTGGCGTCATTTTCAGTCCTTGTGTACGGTAATTAGGACCAGATTCTTGGAACAACTGGTATGTGCAGATGCCCTATAACCAATGTTGTTGAATTCATTCCCAAAGTCCTGGAATAGTTCCAACAACATTGAGAAGTCTTCGCTGAATAGCTTCATTCAAAAAATGGTGCGTTCTAATTCGACGGAAAGTGGACAGTTTACCATTTTGTGTGTAAAATGTGAAACGTATATTTCTGCTAAAACGTTACATAAATGCCTGTTTTCCTCTTCAGAAAGACTTCAGTATTTAATGGCTGATGCATCCCAGGGCCAGGATAGTACCTAATTAAGTATCTATGTGCGGGAAAATTTGTCAATATAGTAAGTAAAAAAAAATGGAATACTATGCCGTATGTACAATAACTTGAGTGACTTCTGATTGGGTTCAAATTTTCAAGGCTGGTTCACTGTATCCAGGACGAATGTCGCAGGATTATTTGCCTTCATGGGTTCCCTATGGTCCTTGTTACACAGATCATTCTCAGACTCTGTTTCACCTTGATAACTGGAGAAAACCTCTGATGGCCTCAAAATTTCAACACTGGTATGACCTCCCTAGGACGAGGCTGGTGATCTTAATGGAGTGTTAGGCACTATTTTGACGCTTTTAATCACGAAATGATATGGCATTGTTTTACATTACTGCAATATTTTGTCTTGATGCTAGTGAGGAATGGGTCATCATATGACTAAGACCCGCGTCAGGAAACACTTTTCCTGTTTCCTGACAAACCTTACCTAACTTAACAGTTCTTGGATCGGATGTGCCTCCCATTCCACAGGCTAACGTTAAATAACCACTACTGGTTTAGCGCTTTCCTGTGATTTAAAAACTTACAAAACCCATAATCAAGGCAAAACGTCCTTGAAGAAAACACGAGCACTACAACTCAACGCTTACCAGACGAGGCGATCTTCAGTTATTGCACACAACTCATATTGATTTAGAAAACCAACAAGTCGAAGAATGAGACACTTGTGCAACCTTTGGGAGTCACTGAGGAAACGTTTCGCCAGTCAGTGGCTTCTTCAGTGCAATACGGAGAAGAACGGAGAAAGATGAGGAGTTAGAGGTAATCAGTCCCTCAGGTTCGAGTTGATGTATTCGGTCCATCAATCTTCTATGTATTGGACTGAAGAATCCACTGGCTGGCGAAACGTTTACTTAATAAAGATCCCCAAATGTTGCATAATTGCCTCAGTCTTTACAATTCAACATAATGTTCGTCTCCTCGACCTCATGTACACAAATGTTCCATCATAAGATGAATCAGTCAATAATATACCAGTTTTATTAAGTAAATTCCTTCATGTGAAATAACCAGAAACTGTCTCTTCTGATCAGAAATAAATCAGTGTTTCAGTTTATTGTGTTATCCTGTGTTAAATATACGCAATGTTAATCTAATAAAACTTCATTACTTACGGAACATGCTAGTAAATCTTACTTAAAGTGTCTGGATGTATTCTGTTTTGTGTTGGTCCTAATTTGCCTTCTTATATGCAAGATGCTGGGAAAAATGCAAATACTGATTTTCATGCGATAATTTCTAAGTGGATGTCTTCACTTTTCAACAATACCTTCATAACGCAAATTCTGAGCGGATTCAAACTTAAGTGTGCTGGTGGATTTTAGGATACTGATCCCTCTGAGATAACATGAGAATTCCTCTTCAGTTTGGCTTCCAAGTTTGTGTCCCTTAGTGGAAGGTTTGAACTAGTTTAGGGGTGTATGTCTTAATATGTCATTTTTGGAGAATAAAATTGAATATTAGTGTCCATGTGATAACTTGTGAATGCTAAATCTGACTGGCTTGAAATTTTCAACACTAAACCTTAACTGTATCAGAAACTTATGCCACACACTGCACTAATCTTTTCGCGTGCATTGGCTGGCTGTGGATATGCTATGCTGAGACACCTTCCTCGGATCATGCAGTGAGAGTAATACCTATAGTTGTGTAAGGTTATGGTGGTGGTAGTTGTGTAAGGTTATGGTGGTGGTAGTTGTGTAAGGTTATGGTGGTGGTAGTTGTGTAAGGTTATGGTGGTGGTAGTTGTGTAAGGTTATGGTGGTGGTAGTTGTGTAAGGTTATGGTGGTGGTAGTTGTGTAAGGTTATGGTGGTGGTAGTTGTGTAAGGTTATGGTGGTGGTAGTTGTGTAAGGTTATGGTGGTGGTAGTTGTGTAAGGTTATGGTGGTGGTAGTTGTGTAAGGTTATGGTGGTGGTAGTTGTGTAAGGTTATGGTGGTGGTAGTTGTGTAAGGTTATGGTGGTGGTAGTTGTGTAAGGTTATGGTGGTGGTAGTTGTGTAAGGTTATGGTGGTGGTAGTTGTGAAAGGGTAGTACAATGGTGATGGTAGTTGTGCAACATAGTGTGTTGTGGTGGTGGTGGTGGTGGTGGTGGTGGTGGTGGTGGTGGTGGTGGTGGTGGTGGTGGTGGTGGTGCTGGTGGTGGTAGTGCTGGCAGTGGTGGTGGTGTTGAGCGCTCTAACTTTGATTGATGGTGATTGTGTGTGGCAACTTGCTACCGTTGGTATGTAGTGTGGTATACAGGGTCACACAGTTGGTATACAGGGTCACACAGTTGGTATACAGGGCCACACAGTTTATACAGGGCCACACAGTTGGTATACAGGGCCACACAGTTGGTATACAGGGTCACACAGTTGGTATACAGGGTCACACAGTTGGTATACAGGGCCACACAGTTGGTATACAGGGTCACACAGTTGGTATACAGGGCCACACAGTTGGTATACAGGGCCACACAGTTGGTATACAGGGCCACACAGTTGGTATACAGGGTCACACAGTTGGTATACAGGGCCACACAGTTGGTATACAGGGCCACACAGTTGGTATACAGGGTCACAGTTGGTATACAGGGCCACACAGTTGGTATACAGGGCCACACAGTTGGTATACAGGGCCACACAGTTGGTAGACAGGGTCACACGGTTGGTATACATGGCCACACGATTGGTATACAGGGTCACACGATTGGTATACAGGGTCACACGGTTGGCAGACGGGGTCACACGGTTGGTAGATAGGGTCACACGGTTGGTAGACAGGGTCACATGGTTGGTAGACAGGGTCACATGGTTGGTAGACAGGGTCACACGGCTTGTAGACAGGGTCACACGGCTTGTAGACAGGGGTCTCATGGTTGGTATACAGGGTCACATGTTTGGTATGTAGTTTGGTAGACAGGGTCACACGATTGTTAGGCAGGGTGACATGGCTGGTATGTACGATGGTAGACAGCTTGACAGACATGGGCCACACAGTTGGTATGTAGGTTGGTAGACAGCATGACAGAGGTTACACAGTTGGTATGTAGATTGGTAGACAGCACGAAAGACAGGGGTCACACAGTTGGTATGTAGATTGGTAGACAACATGACAGACAGGGGGTCACACAGTTGGTACGTAGGTTGGTAGAAAGGGTGAGACGGTTGATACAGAGGGTCACATGTCAAGAGATGATCCCTGGATACAAACACCTTGGAGATGTGATATTTCAACCCGTGAAAAGTACTATCACAGTGGTCGATGCATCAATGGAACATAACACTGTCACCTTAGGTATTCCAGGTCATGTTCACAGGTCTGATACCTGTCAGGAAGCCAGAAAAAAACTCGTCTTTTACTAAGATGGTTGACACCACCACCACCAGGTTTACTATGGTGGTTGACACCACCACCACCAGGTTTACTAAGGTAGTTAGCACCACCACCAGGTTTACTAATGTGGTTGACACCACCACAACCAGGTTTACTAAGGTAGTGGACACCACCACCACCAGGTTTACTAAGGTACTTGACACCACCACCACCAGGTTTACTAAGGTAGTTGACACCACCACCACCAGGTTTACTAAGGTACTTGACACCACCACCACCAGGTTTACTAAGGTAGTTGACACCACCACCACCAGGTTTACTAAGGTAGTTAACACCACCACCACCAGGTTTACTAAGGTAGTGGACACCACCACCACCAGGTTTACTAAGGTACTTGACACCACCACCACCAGGTTTACTAAGGTAGTTGACACCACCACCACCAGGTTTACTAAGGTACTTGACACCACCACCACCAGGTTTACTAAGGTAGACACCACCACCACCAGGTTTACTAAGGTAGTTGACACCACCACCACCAGGTTTACTAAGGTAGTGGACACCACCACCACCAGGTTTACTAAGGTAGTTGACACCACCACCACCAGGTTTACTAAGGTAGTTGACACCACCACCACCAGGTTTACTAAGGTACTTGACACCACCACCACCAGGTTTACTAAGGTACTTGACACCACCACCACCAGGTTTACTAAGGTACTTGACACCACCACCACCAGGTTTACTAACGTAGTTCACACCACCACCACCAGGTTTACTAAGATGGTTGACACCACCACCACCAGGTTTACTCAGGTAGTTGACACCACCACCACCAGGTTTACTAAGGTAGTTGAGACCACCACCACCAGGTTTACTAAGGTGGTTGACACTACCACCACCAGGTTTGCTAAGGTAGTTGAGACCACCACCACCAGGTTTACTAAGGTGGTTGACACTACCACCACCAGGTTTACTAAGGAGGTTGACACCACCACCACCAGGTTTACTAAGGTAGACACTACCACCAGGTTTACTAAGGTAGACACCATCAGGTTTACCAAGGTAGTTGACACCACCACCACCACCAGGTTTACTAAGGTAGTTGACACCACCACCACCAGGTTTACTAAGGTAGTTGACACCACCACCACCAGGTTTACTAAGGTAGTTGACACCACCACCACCAGGTTAACTAAGGTAGTTGACACCACCACCACCAGGTTTACTAAGGTAGACACTACCACCAGGTTTACTAAGGTAGTTGACACCACCACCACCAGGTTTACTAAGGTAGTTGACACCACCACCAAGTTTACTAAGGTAGTTGACACCACCACCAGGTTTACTAAGGTAGTTGACACCACCACCACCAGGTTTACTAAGGTAGTTGACACCACCACCACCAGGTTTACTAAGGTAGTTGACACCACCACCACCAGGTTAACTAAGGTAGTTGACACCACCACCATCAGGTTAACTAAGGTAGTTGACACCACCACCACCAGGTTTACTAAGGTAGACACTACCACCAGGTTTACTAAGGTAGTTGACACCACCACCACCAGGTTTACTAAGGTAGTTGACACCACCATCACCAGGTTTACTAAGGTAGTTGACACCACCACCACCAGGTTAACTAAGGTAGTTGACACCACCACCACTAGGTTTACTAAGGTAGTTGACACCACCACCACCAGGTTTACTAAGGTAGTTGACACCACCACCACCAGGTTAACTAAGGTAGTTGACACCACCACCACTAGGTTTACTAAGGTAGTTGACACCACCACCACCAGGTTTACTAAGGTAGTTGACACCACCACCACCAGGTTTACTAAGGTAGACACTACCACCAGGTTTACTAAGGTAGTTGACACCACCACCACCACGTTAACTAAGGTAGTTGACACCACCACCACCAGGTTAACTAAGGTAGTTGACACCACCACCACCAGGTTAACTAAGGTAGTTGACACCACCACCACCAGGTTTACTAAGGTAGTTGACACCACCACCACCAGGTTTACTAAGGTAGTTGACACCACCACCACCAGGTTTACTAAGGTAGACACTACCACCAGGTTTACTAAGGTAGTTGACACCACCACCACCAGGTTTACTAAGGTAGTTGACACCACCACCACCAGGTTAACTAAGGTAGTTGACACCACCACCACCAGGTTTACTAAGGTAGTTGACACCACCACCACCAGGTTTACTAAGGTAGTTGACACCACCACCACCAGGTTAACTAAGGTAGTTGACACCACCACCACCAGGTTTACTAAGGTAGTTGACACCACCACCACCAGGTTTACTAAGGTAGTTGACACCACCACCACCAGGTTTACTAAGGTAGACACTACCACCAGGTTTACTAAGGAAGTTGACACCACCACCACCAAGTTAACTAAGGTAGTTGACACCACCACCACCAGGTTAACTAAGGTAGTTGACACCACCACCACCAGGTTAACTAAGGTAGTTGACACCACCACCACCAGGTTTACTAAGGTAGTTGACACCACCACCACCAGGTTTACTAAGGTAGTTGACACCACCACCACCAGGTTTACTAAGGTACTTGACACCACCACCACCAGGTTTACTAAGGTAGTTAACACCACCACCACCAGGTTTACTAAGGTAGTGGACACCACCACCACCAGGTTTACTAAGGTACTTGACACCACCACCACCAGGTTTACTAAGGTAGTTGACACCACCACCACCAGGTTTACTAAGGTACTTGACACCACCACCACCAGGTTTACTAAGGTAGACACCACCACCACCAGGTTTACTAAGGTAGTTGACACCACCACCACCAGGTTTACTAAGGTAGTGGACACCACCACCACCAGGTTTACTAAGGTAGTTGACACCACCACCACCAGGTTTACTAAAGTAGTTGACACCACCACCACCAGGTTTACTAAGGTACTTGACACCACCACCACCAGGTTAACTAAGGTAGCTGACACCACCACCACCAGGTTTACTAAGGTACTTGACACCACCACCACCAGGTTTACTAACGTAGTTCACACCACCACCACCAGGTTTACTAAGATGGTTGACACCACCACCACCAGGTTTACTAAGGTAGTTGACACCACCACCACCAGGTTTACTAAGGTAGTGGACACCACCATCACCAGGTTTACTAAGATAATTGACACCACCACCAGGTTTGCTAACTTAGTTGAGACCACCACCACCAGGTTTACTAAGGTGGTTGACACTACCACCACCAGGTTTACTAAGGAGGTTGACACCACCACCACCAGGTTTACTAAGGTAGACACTACCACCAGGTTTACTAAGGTAGACACCATCAGGTTTACCAAGGTAGTTGACACCACCACCACCACCAGGTTTACTAAGGTAGTTGACACCACCACCACCAGGTTTACTAAGGTAGTTGACACCACCACCACCAGGTTTACTAAGGTAGTTGACACCACCACCACCAGGTTAACTAAGGTAGTTGACACCACCACCACCACCAGGTTTACTAAGGTAGTTGACACCACCACCACAAGGTTTACTAAGGTAGTTGACACCACCACCACCAGGTTTACTAAGGTAGTTGACACCACCACCACCAGGTTAACTAAGGTAGTTGACACCACCACCACCAGGTTAACTAAGGTAGTTGACACCACCACCACCAGGTTTACTAAGGTAGACACTACCACCAGGTTTACTAAGGTAGTTGACACCACCACCACCAGGTTTACTAAGGTAGTTGACACCACCACCACCAGGTTTACTAAGGTAGTTGACACCACCACCACCAGGTTTACTAAGGTAGTTGACACCACCACCACCAGGTTAACTAAGGTAGTTGACACCACCACCATCAGGTTAACTAAGGTAGTTGACACCACCACCACCAGGTTTACTAAGGTAGACACTACCACCAGGTTTACTAAGGTAGTTGACACCACCACCACCAGGTTTACTAAGGTAGTTGACACCACCATCACCAGGTTTACTAAGGTAGTTGACACCACCACCACCAGGTTAACTAAGGTAGTTGACACCACCACCACCAGGTTTACTAAGGTAGTTGACACCACCACCACCAGGTTTACTAAGGTAGTTGACACCACCACCACCAGGTTAACTAAGGTAGTTGACACCACCACCACCAGGTTTACTAAGGTAGTTGACACCACCACCACCAGGTTTACTAAGGTAGCTGACACCACCACCACCAGGTTAACTAAGGTAGCTGACACCACCACCACCAGGTTAACTAAGGTAGCTGACACCACCACCACCAGGTTAACTAAGGTAGCTGACACCACCGCCACCAGGTTAACTAAGGTAGTTGACACCACCACCACCAGGTTTACTAAGGTAGTTGACACCACTGCCACCAGGTTAACTAAGGTAGTTGACACCACCACCACCAGGTTAACTAAGGTAGTTGACACACTACCACCACCACCACCAGGTTAACTAAGGTAGCTGACACACTACCACCACCAGCAGGTTAACTAAGGTAGCTGACACCACCACCACCAGGTTAACTAAGGTAGCTGACACCACCACCACCAGGTTAACTAAGGTAGCTGACACCACCACCACCAGGTTAACTAAGGTAGCTGACACCACCACCACCAGGTTAACTAAGGTAGCTGACACCACCACCACCAGGTTAACTAAGGTAGCTGACACCACCACCACCAGGTTAACTAAGGTAGCTGACACCACCACCACCAGGTTAACTAAGGTAGCTGACACCACCACCACCAGGTTAACTAAGGTAGCTGACACCACCACCACCACCAGGTTAACTATGGTAGCTGACACCACCACCACCAGGTTAACTAAGGTAGCTGACACCACCACCACCAGGTTAACTATGGTAGCTGACACCACCACCACCAGGTTAACTAAGGTAGCTGACACCACCACCACCAGGTTAACTATGGTAGCTGACACCACCACCACCAGGTTAACTAAGGTAGCTGACACCACCACCACCAGGTTAACTATGGTAGCTGACACCACCACCACCAGGTTAACTAAGGTAGCTGACACCACCACCACCAGGTTAACTATGGTAGCTGACACCACCACCACCAGGTTAACTAAGGTAGCTGACACCACCACCACCAGGTTAACTAAGGTAGCTGACACCACCACCACCAGGTTAACTAAGGTAGCTGACACCACCACCACCAGGTTAACTAAGGTAGCTGACACCACCACCACCAGGTTAACTAAGGTAGCTGACACCACCACCACCAGGTTAACTATGGTAGCTGACACCACCACCACCAGGTTAACTAAGGTAGCTGACACCACCACCACCAGGTTAACTATGGTAGCTGACACCACCACCACCAGGTTAACTATGGTAGCTGACACCACCACCACCAGGTTAACTAAGGTAGCTGACACCACCACCACCAGGTTAACTATGGTAGCTGACACCACCACCACCAGGTTAACTATGGTAGCTGACACCACCACCACCAGGTTAACTATGGTAGCTGACACCACCACCACCAGGTTAACTATGGTAGCTGACACCACCACCACCAGGTTAACTAAGGTAGCTGACACCACCACCACCAGGTTAACTAAGGTAGCTGACACCACCACCACCAGGTTAACTAAGGTAGCTGACACCACCACCACCAGGTTAACTAAGGTAGCTGACACCACCACCACCAGGTTAACTATGGTAGCTGACACCACCACCACCAGGTTAACTAAGGTAGCTGACACCACCACCACCAGGTTAACTATGGTAGCTGACACCACCACCACCAGGTTAACTATGGTAGCTGACACCACCACCACCAGGTTAACTATGGTAGCTGACACCACCACCACCAGGTTAACTATGGTAGCTGACACCACCACCACCAGGTTAACTATGGTAGCTGACACCACCACCACCAGGTTAACTATGGTAGCTGACACCACCACCACCAGGTTAACTAAGGTAGCTGACACCACCACCACCAGGTTAACTATGGTAGCTGACACCACCACCACCAGGTTAACTAAGGTAGCTGACACCACCACCACCAGGTTAACTATGGTAGCTGACACCACCACCACCAGGTTAACTATGGTAGCTGACACCACCACCACCAGGTTAACTATGGTAGCTGACACCACCACCACCAGGTTAACTATGGTAGCTGACACCACCACCACCAGGTTAACTAAGGTAGCTGACACCACCACCACCAGGTTAACTATGGTAGCTGACACCACCACCACCAGGTTAACTATGGTAGCTGACACCACCACCACCAGGTTAACTATGGTAGCTGACACCACCACCACCAGGTTAACTAAGGTAGCTGACACCACCACCACCAGGTTAACTAAGGTAGCTGACACCACCACCACCAGGTTAACTATGGTAGCTGACACCACCACCACCAGGTTAACTAAGGTAGCTGACACCACCACCACCAGGTTAACTATGGTAGCTGACACCACCACCACCAGGTTAACTATGGT
This sequence comes from Cherax quadricarinatus, assembly GCF_038502225.1. Classification (NCBI taxonomy): domain Eukaryota; kingdom Metazoa; phylum Arthropoda; class Malacostraca; order Decapoda; family Parastacidae; genus Cherax; species Cherax quadricarinatus. The sequence goes on along the minus strand of NC_091322.1, from coordinate 1,441,354 downwards.
AGCTGACACCACCACCACCAGGTTAACTATGGTAGCTGACACCACCACCACCAGGTTAACTATGGTAGCTGACACCACCACCACCAGGTTAACTAAGGTAGCTGACACCACCACCACCAGTTTAACTAAGGTAGCTGACACCACCACCACCAGGTTAACTAAGGTAGCTGACACCACCACCACCAGGTTAACTAAGGTAGCTGACACCACCACCACCAGGTTAACTATGGTAGCTGACACCACCACCACCAGGTTAACTATGGTAGCTGACACCACCACCACCAGGTTAACTATGGTAGCTGACACCACCACCACCAGGTTAACTATGGTAGCTGACACCACCACCACCAGGTTAACTAAGGTAGCTGACACCACCACCACCAGGTTAACTAAGGTAGCTGACACCACCACCACCAGGTTAACTAAGGTAGCTGACACCACCACCACCAGGTTAACTAAGGTAGCTGACACCACCACCACCAGGTTAACTATGGTAGCTGACACCACCACCACCAGGTTAACTAAGGTAGCTGACACCACCACCACCAGGTTAACTATGGTAGCTGACACCACCACCACCAGGTTAACTAAGGTAGCTGACACCACCACCACCAGGTTAACTAAGGTAGCTGACACCACCACCACCAGGTTAACTATGGTAGCTGACACCACCACCACCAGGTTAACTAAGGTAGCTGACACCACCACCACCAGGTTAACTAAGGTAGCTGACACCACCACCACCACCAGGTTAACTATGGTAGCTGACACCACCACCACCAGGTTAACTATGGTAGCTGACACCACCACCACCAGGTTAACTAAGGTAGCTGACACCACCACCACCAGGTCTGGTTACGGGGACCCTGGACATAATCAAAGCATCTTTTCCTTTGATGGGTTTCGAGAGTTTGCCTACTGTCGCAACCTGGCCCTGGGCCAAACTTGTCAGGTGCTTGCCTGGTCAACCTGGCTGTTGCTGCTAGCGACCGGCTGGCCCACATATCCTTCACAGCCTGGTTGATCCGGCACTTGGCATGGAAAATTGCATATTTTCCTCTAAAAGATTTATACACTTGTTCCAGCAGTGGTCCTGATATCTACACCTGGGCAAGATGTTAAGAAGGCTGGGACTGCCCATGTTGATACAGTGCTAGAACTGATACAAAGTTCTCTTATTGTGCCCTCGGTGCCATTGCTTTCTACCGTGTATATTCTACCCATTCTCCCATATTTTTCACTCCAATATCCTTTTATTGCAGTGCTCAGATTTGGAACCAGAAGCTCAAGTACTTCCAGTGGGTGAGCCTAGACTCGTACTCTTCAAATTTGCTACATGTGCACCAGACAATGCAAAGGATAAGGAATGAACACATTGTCTCTCTCGAGTCATTATAATTACAGTCCATTCATTCATTTTCCACACTGCAAAGACATATTCACTGCAGAAAAGATAAATCGGAAACAAAATAATGAATAATTTAATGCTAGGGGACAGAGTTTCATGTAGAAGCGGCTACTTTATTGTGCATCAGATATCCATCCTGTGGACGATAAAGAACATATATAAACAAAAAAGGCCTAGGAATTAGGTCCCTAAAGGGTTAACAGGAGTATATCTGTGTTGCAACCCCTGAATGGGTTGCAATGATTATGTATATATATAATGTATATTACCTTTTCATATAATTTTATATTGCTTATATTTGCGATAATAGCTAAATCGTAAATGTATTGCTTTATATTGTTATTTGACTTATGTTGTTAGGATGTAACATACTAAGTGCTCAGTTCAAGTCTTGATTGTCAAACTACTGTAATTATCGCTTGTAGCTCGTTAGACTGCCGGCTTCTGAGCTGCAGTTGTCCATGTAGCTATCACGTGATCGAGGGGGGGGTGTCCTCACCTCGCCTAAAGTATTCAGTCTGCTCTAGACTCTCTTGGAGGTTGGACAGATTGTCTGTCTCATTATTCTTGTTAGTTCTGTAGAACTCTGTTCACAGAACCTTGTATAGACTTAGTGATTTTCGACGTTGTACTGAGGTTGTGTCACATAGACACTCTGAACATCTCAGGTCCAGAACTATAGCTTCTGACTTAACTTATACTGGTTTCTGTGTATTATCACAGTCGGGTATTTTCTTATGCTGAACTTAGATTCAGTAGTATGGGAGTTTTGTGACTTTTGTGGAGGATCTGCAGATGGTCCCTACTTAGTGTCGTTATATTATCTCCTTGTTCCTGATTCTGTGTCGCAGTCGCTTGTTGTATTGCTATTGGGCTTAGCATTCTTTTTATTGTTCAAGCAGACTGTTCTGGTTGCCAGTCGGTTAGGAAGTTAGTTTATTAGAGGACTTTGTCAGTCACTTGTTTAAGTCTAGTCGAGTCGTGAGACATAGTGAACTACTTAGAGCACTTACACGCATACACAAACTTGTACATATTTGTAATATCTTATTAAATGTTAATGTACCAGATGGTACTTAAGAATTATAAATGTGATATGTGTTACAAAAAACGCGATTCTAAAAGCTTAGAGATCTCCAGTGAATACTAGAAAGGACTGCCCTTCTAGCATCCAGCCTGTTACTGGGTTTTCGTAACAAGTAGTCAGTATCCTTGTCCAATTATCCATTAAAATTCAGTATTATTCAATAGTGCTTCAGGATTACAACTGGTAGGCTACTAACTAGAGAAATTAAAATTTAATAAATTTATTAAGTCTAGAGGTATATTATCAAATTAAATTAATTACAGCAATCAAAATAAAATCAATCTCTCGAGTTCAATATTATTGTGCTGAAAGCACATATCACATTTATAATTCTTAAGTACCGTCTGGTACATTAACATTTAATAAGATATTACAAATATGTACAAGTAAGTGTGTATGTGTGTAAGTGCTCTTAAGTAGTTCGCTATGTCTCAAGACTCGAATAAGACTTAAACAAGTGACCGACAAAGTCCTCAAATAAACTAACTTCTTGACCGACTGGCAACCCCAACAGTCTGCTTGAACAACAAAGAATGCTAAGCCCAATAGCAATGCAATATCAAGCGACTGCGACACAGAATCAGGAACTGGGAGATAATATAACGACACTAAGTAGGGACCATCAGCAGATCCTCCACGAAAGTTACAAAACTCCCATACTACTGAATCTAAGTTCAGCATAGGAAAAACCCTGACTGTGACAATACACAGAAACCAGTACAAAATTAGGTCAGAAGCTATAGCTAAGGACCTGAGATGTTCAGAGTGTCTATGTGACACACAACCTCAGTACAACGTCGAAAATCACTAAGTCTATACAATGTTCTGTGAACAGAGTTCTACAGAACTAACAAGAATAATGAGACAGACAATCTGTCCAACCACCAAGCGAGTCTAGAGCAGACTGAATACTTCACGAGAGGTGAGGACACCCCCCCCCTCGATCACGTGATAGCTCCGTGGACAGCACAGCTCAGAAGCCGGCAGTCTAACGAGCGACAAGCGATGATTACAGTAGTTTGACAATCAAGACTTAACTGAGCACATATTATGTACATCCTAACAACATAAGTCAAATAACAATATAACAGTCAAATAATAATATAAAGTCATACATTTACGATTTAGCTATTATCGCAAATATAAGCAATATAAAATTAAATGAAAAGGTAATATACATTATATATACATAATCATTGTAACCCATTCAGGGGTTGCAACAATATGTGCTTTCAGCACAATAATATTGAACTCGAGAGATGTGATATTATTTTGATTACTGTGATTAATTTAATTTAATTTGATAATATACCTCCAGACTTAATAAATTTATTAAATTTTAATTTCTCTAGTTAGTAGCCTACCAGTTGTAATCCTGAAGCACTACTGAATAATACTGAATTTTAATGGATAATTGGACAAGGATACTGACTATTTGTTACGAAAACCCAGGAACAGGCTGGATGCTAGAAGGGCAGTCCTTTCTAGTATTCACTGGAGATCTCTAAGCTTTTAGAATCGCGTTTTTTTGTAACAATCTGCGTACGTATCATTTTTGTGACTCGACTGTTGCAAGCAAATTTAGGGCATTTGCTTAACATGTCTGGTATCAGCCAACTGTACACTGTGAACTAGTAGTAACAGGGTGCTTACTAGTGTGTCCGTGGCAGACCCGACCCACCAGTTCCACTAACACAGGCAAGTCCGTGGCAGACCCGACCCACCAGTTCCACTAACACAGGCAAGTCCGTGGCAGACCCGACCCACCAGTTCCACTAACACAGGCAAGTAGAGTATTTTGAGTTTGTGAGAGCGAATACGGAAGAAATTTAACGTAGTTACTCCAACACCTTACAAACTTCTTCCCCCTGAACGGCTTTATTTGTGGTTTACCTGTGACCGGTTTTAAGGTTTCTTTTACCTCTGTAGCTAGGCTTGGCCCGATCAGCCGGGCTGTGGTTCGTATGTTGGATTGCGTGCGGCCAGTAATAACAGCGTGGTTGATCAGGCCCTGATCCACCGGGAAGCCTAGTCGAGGACGGGCCGCAGGGGCGTTGACCCCCAGAACGACGTCCAGGTAGATTCCAGGTACTCTTCACTAGCTTTATTGCAAACTTTCTCCAAAATTTTTCTTTCATGCCAAGTCTAGGGCAAAAACCACACCCAGTATTGGGCTCCTGCTTTAACGAGACGAGACTTAAATAGATGACAGCAAACAAATGAGTGAGATACTCAAGTCCCAATATGACTCGGCATTTACTAAGTCGTTAATCAGACTAAGGGTCGACAATCTAAATGAATTCTTCAATCACCGAGACCACTATGACATGGTCTTGGATACACTGGAGGACAAACAAAATGCAGATGTAATATACACAGACTCTGCGACAGCCTTCGACAACTGGGATCATGGTGTGACAGCACACAAAATGCTTGATAAAGGAATAACAAGAAAAGCGGTTAGATGGATCTATAACTTACTAACACATAGAACACAAAGAGTACTAGTAAACAGAAAATTCCTAGACGGCTAGTGAAAAGCTCTGTTCTACAAGGTATAGTACTCTCTCCCATCCTGTTCCTCATCCTTATATCTGACACAGACAGAAATGTAAGCCACAGCACCGTGTCCTCCTCTGCTGACGATACCAGAATTTGCATGACAGTGTCATCCATTAAGGACACTGCAAATTTCCAAGCGGACATTAACCAAGTCTTTAAATGGGCCTCAGAAAACAATATCAAGTTCAATGGAGACAAACTTCAATAACTCCGTTATGGAAAACTCGAGGAAATAAAAACTGTAACGAAGTATAAAACAAATTCCAACCACACAATAGAGCAAAAAATTAATGTGAAGGACCTGGGAGTGATAATGACAGAGGATCTTACTTTTAAAGATCAAAACAATGTCTCCACCACAGCTGCTACGAAAATGACAGAGTAGATAATGAGAACCTTCAAAAATAATGATGCCAAGCCAATGATGACTCTCATCGAATTGCTTGTTCTCTCTAGACTGTACACTAACGGCCCCTTTCAAGGCAGGCGAAACTGCAGACCTGGAGAATATATAGAGAACTTTCACTGCTCGTATAAGTACAAGAACCTAAATTACTGGGAACGGTTTAAGTCTTGACCTGTACTCCTTGGAACGCAAGTGAGAGATACATGATAATATACACTTGGAAAATCCTAGACGAACTAGTCCTAAATTGGGCACACGGAAATCACTCCCTACAAAAGCAAAAGACTGCCGGTAGTGCAATATCCCCCAATGAAAAGAAGGGGAGCTGTGAGTACGCACAGAGACAGCAAAATAAGTGTCAGGGGCCCAAGGCTGTTCAATTGCCTCCCAGCATACATAAAGGGGATCACCAATAGACCCCTGGCTGTCTTCAAGAGGGAGCTGTACCTAACGTCAGTACTTGACCAGCCGGGCTGTGGTCCGTACGTAGGTTTGCGTGCGGCTAGCAGTAACAGCCTGGTTAATCAGGCCCTGATCCACCACAAAGCCTGGTCATGGGGGCGTTGACCCCCGGAACACCCTCCAGGTATATACCTTTCACCCTTCCAAACTTTCCCTACGCCACCAACCTCTCCCCCAGCACCGTCTCCCCCAGCACCCGTCCCCAACACCGTCTCCCCCAGCACCTGGATCACAGGGAAACAACAGTAACGGCTTCTTCGTTTCCGGTGTGTTACAGTTAAGTGTGAGCGTGTGGCTGGACTCTTGGTGGTGGTGGTGATCGCATGGGTGGTGGCAGGAGTGGTGCTATGGTAGGGGTGGTGACAGCGATGGTGATAGCACTATCAGTGGTAGTGGTGGTTCTTGGGCTCAAACCAGGTTCCGCTGCTGATTGTCTGGTTAGTCAGACTGTGGAGGTGGTAGTGACCTACACGGTCTGCCCTCCCACTGTGTGGTCTGACTAATGTATGGTTGAGAAGGTTACTCCCTCCCTTCCATCCTCCCTCCCTACGTCCCACTATCCCTCCTCTTCCTCTACCTCACTCCTCTCCCCTGCATCATCACTTCCCCTTCCAGTCTTCCCTCCTTCACCATTCTTAGGGATGATAATCCTACCCTGAAGGATACCTGAAGGATGTTTTCAGGGGTCAACGCCGCTGCGGCTCAGTTCCAGCCCAGCTCAGTCCCAGCTACTGAACTTGTAATATAATGTTGACGATAGTCTCATCATTCTACTGAAGTTTCGTAGATCAGCCGGAGGAATTTCATTACTTTGTGTACGCAACTTATCCTGTGTGAGAGATCTGGGAGTTGTGTCAGAAGATTTCATGTGCAAGGAGCACAACAATGTTGTTTTTCGAAAATAGAAGAAAAAAAGTGATAGGTTGGATAACTAGAATCTTCAAAACAAGACATACCAAACGAATGTTGACACTTCTGGTCACTCAGTCTCTCTAGACTGAAATACTCCTATGTTCTAATGGCCCCCATCAAGGCAACCGAAACTGCTGAGCTGGAGAATATGCAGAGAACTTTCACAGCTCATATAAACTCAGTTGGGAGTGCTCGAAGTCCCTATAACTGTAGTCCTTAGAACGTAGGCGAGGAAGATGCATCCTAAGCTACACCTGGAAGTTAATGAAAGGATTGGTCCCAAACCTGCACGCCGTGCAGATTATGAAACATCATTCTCGCCTATTTTCTAAGTAGTACAGTTCTAGGGACTTCAAGAAATTAAGGTGTTTGACTAAGTTTATACGAGATGTGAGACCATACCGGTACAGGGACCATACCAACTGGTATGTACAAAGACTAAAATCATTCAACCTTTGTCTAGGCACGATAGGCCTGTGTTTAAGGTTTAAAGCTGATCAGAAGAAGTATTCTCTAGTTCTTGCTTAGAAACCAATCTGTTTAATAAAATTAACAAATTAAAATCAGCATTACCTAAAATCAATGCGTTAAAATTTAAAGCCAATCAGAAGATGAATTCTCCGGTTATCGCACAGAAACCAACACTTCCAAGTTTAGTGTGTTAATAAACTGGAAACTTCGTACCAACAACAAAAACACTGAAGGTATCATCCTCTTCTTAAGATGCATCAGCCGTGGGGGCGCTGACCCCCGAAACCCTCTCCAGGTATACTCAAGGAGAACGCAAAACTAGAGGGGATATGGCCAACATGCAAAATACTCGAAGACACAGATGGGTAAGACAACAATAGGCTCTTTATCACGGAAGTAACAATATAAAGAGGGCAAGAGCATAAATTTCTCACCCAACAGCCACAGGAATATCAGAAAAGACTTCAACAAAAGTGATAAAGATATAGAGTAATGAAGTTTAAAGCTTAGTGACTATACTAGGGTCATTATGACTGCACGTAACTCCGTCAGTCTGGAATGAAAAATAAAGTAAACTTTCAGTATATATACGCTGAGAGACATACACCTGTCAGTGTTTGATCAAGGTATGTTATGAAATGAATAGTGAAACCCATCCACTTAAACTGGCATAACCATCTCTGTGACTCTCACAAACAGGTTGCAGCAGATGTCTTGTTGAAGTTAGGTTGTCCTCTATCCATAACAATAATCAATTATAACATACCACAACGAGAAACTATAAATACAAGATAAAAGCGATAAAAAAGTTTTGCCTTGCGAACAGGAATTTGGAAGTCAGCACAGTAGACATCAGTATGTCAGATTTTCACTGTTTAAGGTACCTTCTATAGTCACCTATTTTAATTTCTTTACAATAGTGAAATGTCTGTGACTAAGGTGAAGGAATGAGGAGAGACAGTGGAACCTGACTCCACAGATACAATAAAGGTGTCACATCAGTAAGTTTGAAATTAGGAGTCAGAACATAGCCAGCACGACTTCCCCCACAAACTCAGATAATTACCAGGGGTAAACAGGGACCTTTTGGCTGTTGGTGAAAGCAGCAGTTACTAACCTAAGACTTTTAATCCCCCTTGATGGAAAAAAAAGACATTTTTTTTATTTAATTCTGTTGTGAAGAAATCGAGTCTGGTAACTATCTGCAATGACGTCTACATACTCCCTTATATGTTTTTATATTTCCGGGGAAGGCCACATTATTTGACACACTAACACGTCATGGCGCCCTGTGTCACAACCTCACCAGTAAGGTTTGAGGGTTATATTAGTGTTTATGAGTGAAGCGTTCAACTGAACGACAAATGAAGTAACGTGAAACACTGAGCCTTTCTGAAGTACAGACAGCTGCTTATACGAGAGGAACATTGAACTGTTCTGAGGTACAGACACTTGCTTATACGAGAAAGCACTGAACCTTCCTGAAGTACTGACAACAGCTAATACAAAAGAAACATTAATTTTTTTCTGAAGAACAAGAGAACAGCTTACAGGAGGAATCATTGAACCATTCTGAAGTACTGACAGAAGCTTATATGAGAGAAGTGTACAAGCGAGGTTGAAGACTCAGGACAGAGAGGTGTATATGGGTTGAAACAGCTGTGAGGGAGGCTGGGGATGACAGGTGTGTGAGAGCTAGCGGCACAGGTGAGGCAGCGAACACCTGTTCAGCACGAGTGGGAGTAGTAGTGGGGAGGTGAGGGAACGGGCTGGGAGAAGAGGGGAGCGTGTGGGGGAGGAAAGAGGGAGGGGGAGGGGGAGGGGGGGAGGTGCATAAGAGCTGGACAAACACATTGGTGGTGATGTAAACAATGATCTCGGTGTCTCCTGCCTGAGATACATAAACCTGTCTAACCGGTTTGTGGGGCGCGTGGGTTGACCACCACCATGATGGCGTGTAGACTGTGGTGGTGGTGTAGGTTGTGATGGTGGTGGTGGTGTGTAGGTCGTGTTGGTGATGGTGGCGGTGTGGTGGTGGTGTAGGTTGTGTTGGTGGTGGCAGTGTGTAGGTCGTGTTGGTGATGGCGGTGTGGTGGTGGAGCAGGTTGTGTTGGTGGTGGCGGTGTGTAGGTCGTGTTGGTGGTGGCGGTGTGGAGGTTGTGTTGGTGGTGGCGGTGTGGAGGTTGTGTTGGTGGTGGCGGTGTGGTGGTGGTGTAGGTTGTGTTGGTGGTGGCGGTGTCTTGGTGGTGGTGGTGCAGGTTGTGTTGGTGGTGGCGGCGTAGGTTGTGTTGGTGGAGGCGGTGTGGTGGTGGTGTAGGTCGTGTTGGTGGTGGTGGCGGTGTGGTGGTGGTGGTGGTGTAGGTTGTGTTGGTGGTGGCGCTGGTGGTGTAGGTTGTGTTGGTGGTGGCGCTGTGGTGGTGGTGGTGGTGTAGGTTGTGTTGGTGGTGGCGGTGTGGTGGTGGTGTAGGTTGTGTTGGTGGTAGCGGTGTGGTGGTGGTGGTGGTGTAGGTTGTGTTGGTGGTGGCGGTGGTGGTGGTGTAGGTTGTGTTGGTGGTAGCGGTGTGGTGGTGGTGTAGGTTGTGTTGGTGGTAGCGGTGTGGTGGTGGTGGTGTAGGTTGTGTTGGTGGTAGCGGTGTGGTGGTGGTGGTGGTGTAGGTTGTGTTGGTGGTGGCGGTGGTGGTGGTGTAGGTTGTGTTGGTGGTAGCGGTGTGGTGGTTGTGTTGTAGGTTGTGTTGGTGGTAGCGGTGTGGTGGTGGTGGTGGTGTAGGTTGTTGGTGGTGGCGGTGTGGTGGTGGTGTAGGTTGTGTTGGTGGTAGCGGTGTGGTGGTTGTGGTGTAGGTTGTTGGTGGTGGCGGTGTGGTGGTGGTGTAGGTTGTGTTGGTGGTAGCGGTGTGGTGGTGGTGGTGGTGTAGGTTGTGTTGGTGGTAGCGGTGTGATGGTGGTGGTGTAGGTTGTGTTGGTGGTAGCGGTGTGGTGGTGTAGGTTGTGTTGGTGGTGGCGGTGTGGTGGTGGTGGTGTAGGTTGTGTTGGTGGTAGCGGTGTGGTGGTGTTGGTGGTGTAGGTTGTGTTGGTGGTGGCGGTGTGGTGGTGTAGGTTGTGTTGGTGGTAGCGGTGTGGTGGTGGTGGTGTAGGTTGTGTTGGTGGTGGCGGTGTGGTGGCGGTGGTGGTGTTGTAGGTTGTGTTGGTGGTAGCGGTGTGGTGGTGGTGTGTAGGTTGTGTTGGTGGTGGCGGTGTGGTGGTGGTGGTGTAGGTTGTGTTGGTGGTAGCGGTGTGGTGGTGGTGGTGTAGGTTGTGTTGGTGGTAGCGGTGTGGTGGTGGTGGTGTAGGTTGTGTTGGTGGTGGCGGTGTGGTGGTGGTGGTGTATGTTGTGTTGGGATGTAGCGGTGTGGTGGTGGTGGTGTAGGTTGTGTTGGTGGTAGCGGTGTGGTGGTGGTGGTGTAGGTTGTGTTGGTGGTGGCGGTGTGGTGGTGGTGGTGGTGTAGGTTGTGTTGGTGGTAGCGGTGTGGTGGAGGTGGTGTATGTTGTGTTGGGATGTAGCGGTGTGGTGGTGGTGGTGGTGGTGGTGGTGGTGGTGTAGGTTGTGTTGGTGGTAGCGGTGTGGTGGAGGTGGTGTATGTTGTGTTGGGATGTAGCGGTGTGGTGGTGGTGGTGGTGGTGTATGTTGTGTTGGGATGTAGCGGTGTGGTGGTGGTGGTGGTGGTGGTGGTGTAGGTTGTGTTGGTGGTAGCGGTGTGGTGGAGGTGGTGTATGTTGTGTTGGGATGTAGCGGTGTGGTGGTGGTGGTGGTGTAGGTTGTGTTGGTGGTAGCGGTGTGGTGGAGGTGGTGTATGTTGTGTTGGGATGTAGCGGTGTGGTGGTGGTGGTGGTGGTGGTGTAGGTTGTGTTGGTGGTAGCAGTGTGGTGGAGGTGGTGTATGTTGTGTTGGGATGTAGCGGTGTGGTGGTGGTGGTAGTGGTGGTGGTGGTGGTGGTAGCGGTGTGGTGGTGGTGGTGGTGTAGGTTGTGTTGGTGGTAGCGGTGTGATGGTGGTGGTGTAGGTTGTGTTGGTGGTAGCGGTGTGGTGGTGGTGGTGGTGGTGGTGTAGGTTGTTGGTGGTAGCGGTGTGGTGGTGGTGGTGGTGGTGTAGGTTGTGTTGGTGGTGGCGGTGTGGTGGTGGTGTAGGTTGTGTTGGTGGTAGCGGTGTGGTGGTGGTGGTGGTGTAGGTTGTGTTGGTGGTAGCGGTGTGATGGTGGTGGTGTAGGTTGTGTTGGTGGTAGCGGTGTGGTGGTGGTGGTGTAGGTTGTGCTGGTGGTGGTGGTGTGGTGGTGGTGGTGTAGGTTGTGTTGGTGGTAGCGGTGTGGTGGTGGTGTAGGTTGTGTTGGTGGTGGCGGTGTGGTGGTGGTGGTGGTGTAGGTTGTGTTGGTGGTAGCGGTGTGGTGGTTGTGGTGTAGGTTGTTGGTGGTGGCGGTGTGGTGGTGGTGTAGGTTGTGTTGGTGGTAGCGGTGTGGTGGTGGTGGTGGTGTAGGTTGTGTTGGTGGTAGCGGTGTGATGGTGGTGGTGTAGGTTGTGTTGGTGGTAGCGGTGTGGTGGTGGTGGTGTAGGTTGTGTTGGTGGTGGCGGTGTGGTGGTGGTGGTGTAGGTTGTGTTGGTGGTAGCGGTGTGGTGGTGGTGTAGGTTGTGTTGGTGGTGACGGTGTGGTGGTGTAGGTTGTGTTGGTGGTAGCGGTGTGGTGGTGTATGTTGTGTTGGTGGTAGCGGTGTGGTGGTGGTGGTGTAGGTTGTGTTGGTGGTGGCGGTGTGGTGGCGGTGGTGGTGTTGTAGGTTGTGTTGGTGGTGGCGGTGTGGTGGTGGCGGTGTGGTGGTGGTGGTGTAGGTTGTGTTGGTGGTAGCGGTGTGGTGGTGGTGGTGTAGGTTGTGTTGGTGGTAGCGGTGTGGTGGTGGTGGTGTAGGTTGTGTTGGTGGTGGCGGTGTGGTGGTGGTGTGTAGGTTGTGTTGGTGGTGGCGGTGTGGTGGTGGTGGTGTAGGTTGTGTTGGTGGTAGCGGTGTGGTGGTGGTGGTGTAGGTTGTTGGTGGTAGCGGTGTGGTGGTGTGTAGGTTGTGTTGGTGGTAGCGGTGTGGTGGTGGTGGTGTAGGTTGTTGGTGGTAGCGGTGTGGTGGTGGTGTGTAGGTTGTGTTGGTGGTGGCGGTGTGGTGGTGGTGGTGTAGGTTGTGTTGGTGGTAGCGGTGTGGTGGTGGTGGTGTAGGTTGTGTTGGTGGTAGCGGTGTGGTGGTGGTGGTGTAGGTTGTGTTGGTGGTGGTGGTGTATGTTGTGTTGGGATGTAGCGGTGTGGTGGTGGTGGTGTAGGTTGTGTTGGTGGTAGCGGTGTGGTGGTGGTGGTGTAGGTTGTGTTGGTGGTGGCGGTGTGGTGGTGGTGGTGGTGTAGGTTGTGTTGGTGGTAGCGGTGTGGTGGAGGTGGTGTATGTTGTGTTGGGATGTAGCGGTGTGGTGGAGGTGGTGTAGGTTGTGTTGGGATGTAGCGGTGTGGTGGTGGTGGTGGTGTAGGTTGTGTTGGTGGTAGCGGTGTGGTGGAGGTGGTGTATGTTGTGTTGGTGGTGGCGGTGTGGTGGAGGTAGTGTATGTTGTGTTGGTGGTAGCGGTGTGGTGGAGGTAGTGTATGTTGTGTTGGGATGTAGCGGTGTGGTGGAGGTGGTGGTGGTGTATGTTGTGATGGTGGTAGCGGTGTGGTGGAGGTGGTGTATGTTGTGTTGGTGGTAGCGGTGTGGTGGAGGTAGTGTATGTTGTGTTGGGATGTAGCGGTGTGGTGGTGGTGGTGGTGGTGTAGGTTGTGCTGGTGGTAGCGGTGTGGTGGAGGTGGTGTATGTTGTGTTGGTGGTGGCGGTGTGGTGGAGGTGGTGTATGTTGTGTTGGTATGTAGCGGTGTGGTTGTGGTGGTGGTGTAGGTTGTGTTGGTGGTGGCAGTGTGGTGGAGGTGGTGTATGTTGTGTTGGGATGTAGCGGTGTGGTTGTGGTGGTGGTGTATGTTGTGTTGGTATGTAGCGGTGTGGTGGAGGTGGTGTAGGTTGTGTTGGTATGTAGCGGTGTGGTGGTGGTGGTGTATGTTGTGTTGGTATGTAGCGGTGTGGTGGAGGTGGTGTAGGTTGTGTTGGTGGTAGCGGTGTGGTGGTGGTGGTGTATGTTGTGTTGGTATGTAGCGGTGTGGTGGTGGTGGTGTAGGTTGTGTTGGTATGTAGCGGTGTGGTGGTGGTGGTGTATGTTGTGTTGGTATGTAGCGGTGTGGTTGTGGTGGTGGTGTAGGTTGTGTTGGTGGTGGCAGTGTGGTGGAGGTGGTGTAGGTTGTGTTGGGATGTAGCGGTGTGGTGGTGGTGGTGTATGTTGTGTTGGTATGTAGCGGTGTGGTGGTGGTGGTGTAGGTTGTGTTGGTATGTAGCGGTGTGGTGGTGGTGGTGTAGGTTGTGTTGGTATGTAGCGGTGTGGTGGTGGTGGTGTATGTTGTGTTGGGATGTAGCGGTGTGGTGGAGGTGGTGTATGTTGTGTTGGTATGTAGCGGTGTGGTGGTGGTGGTGTATGTTGTGTTGGTATGTAGCGGTGTGGTGGTGGTGGTGGTGGTGGTGGTGGTGGTGGTGGTGTAGGTTGTGTTGGTGGTAGCGGTGTGGTGGAGGTGGTGTATGTTGTGTTGGGATGTAGCGGTGTGGTGGTGGTGGTGGTGTAGGTTGTGTTGGTGGTGGCGGTGGTGGTGGTGTAGGTTGTGTTGGTGGTAGCAGTGTGGTGGTGGTGGTTTTGTAGGTTGTGTTGGTGGTGGCGGTGGTGGTGGTGTAGGTTGTGTTGGTGGTGGTGGTGGTGTAGGTTGTGTTGGTGGTAGCGGTGTGGTGGTTGTGGTGTAGGTTGTTGGTGGTGGCGGTGTGGTGGTTGTGGTGTAGGTTGTTGGTGGTGGCGGTGTGGTGGTGGTGGTGTAGGTTGTGTTGGTGGTAGCGGTGTGGTGGTGGTGGTGTAGGTTGTGTTGGTGGTGGCGGTGGTGGTGGTGTAGGTTGTGTTGGTGGTGGCGGTGTGGTGGTGTAGGTTGTGTTGGTGGTGGCGGTGTGGTGGTGTAGGTTGTGTTGGTGGTAGCGGTGTGGTGGTGGTGGTTTTGTAGGTTGTGTTGGTGGTGGCGGTGGTGGTGGTGGTGTAGGTTGTGTTGGTGATGGCGGTGGTGTTGGTGTAGGTTGTGTTGGTGGTAGCGGTGTGGTGGTTGTGGTGTAGGTTGTTGGTGGTGGCGGTGTGGTGGTTGTGGTGTAGGTTGTTGGTGGTGGCGGTGTGGTGGTGGTGGTGTAGGTTGTGTTGGTGGTAGCGGTGTGGTGGTGGTGGTGTAGGTTGTGTTGGTGGTGGCGGTGGTGGTGGTGTAGGTTGTGTTGGTGGTAGCGGTGTGATGGTGGTGGTGTAGGTTGTGTTGGTGGTAGCGGTGTGGTGGTGGTGGTGTAGGTTGTGTTGGTGGTGGCGGTGTGGTGGTGGTGGTGTAGGTTGTGTTGGTGGTAGCGGTGTGGTGGTGGTGGTGGTGGTGGTGTAGGTTGTGTTGGTGGTGGCGGTGTGGTGGTGGTGGTGTAGGTTGTGTTGGTGGTGGCGGTGTGGTGGTGGTGGTGTAGGTTGTGTTGGTGGTAGCGGTGTGGTGGAGGTGGTGGTGTAGGTTGTGTTGGGATGTAGCGGTGTGGTGGTGGTGGTGTAGGTTGTGTTGGTGGTAGCGGTGTGGTGGTGGTGGTGTAGGTTGTGTTGGTGGTGGCGGTGTGGTGGTGGTGGTGGTGTAGGTTGTGTTGGTGGTAGCGGTGTGGTGGAGGTGGTGTATGTTGTGTTGGGATGTAGCGGTGTGGTGGTGGTGGTGTATGTTGTGTTGGGATGTAGCGGTGTGGTGGTGGTGGTGTATGTTGTGTTGGGATGTAGCGGTGTGGTGGTGGTGGTGTATGTTGTGTTGGGATGTAGCGGTGTGGTGGTGGTGGTGTATGTTGTGTTGGGATGTAGCGGTGTGGTGGTGGTGGTGTATGTTGTGTTGGGATGTAGCGGTGTGGTGGTGGTGGTGTAGGTTGTGTTGGTGGTGGCGGTGTGGTGGTGGTGGTGTAGGTTGTGTTGGTGGTGGCATTGTGGTGGTGGTGGTGTAGGTTGTGTTGGTGGTGGCGGTGTGGTGGTGGTGGTGGTGTAGATTGTGTTGGTGGTAGCGGTGTGGTGGAGGTGGTGTATGTTGTGTTGGGATGTAGCGGTGTGGTGGTGGTGTAGGTTGTGTTGGTGGTGGCGGTGTGGTGGTGGTGGTGTAGGTTGTGTTGGTGGTGGCATTGTGGTGGTGGTGGTGTAGGTTGTGTTGGTGGTGGCGGTGTGGTGGTGGTGGTGGTGGTGTAGATTGTGTTGGTGGTAGCGGTGTGGTGGAGGTGGTGTATGTTGTGTTGGGATGTAGCGGTGTGGTGGTGGTGTAGGTTGTGTTGGTGGTGGCGGTGTGGTGGTGGTGTGTAGGGTGTGTTGGTGGTGGCGGGGTGGTGGTGGTGGTGTAGGTTGTGTTGGTGGTAGCGGTGTGGTGGTGGTGGTGTAGGTTGTTGGTGGTAGCGGTGTGGTGGTGGTGTGTAGGTTGTGTTGGTGGTAGCGGTGTGGTGGTGGTGGTGTAGGTTGTTGGTGGTAGCGGTGTGGTGGTGGTGTGTAGGTTGTGTTGGTGGTGGCGGTGTGGTGGTGGTGGTGTAGGTTGTGTTGGTGGTAGCGGTGTGGTGGTGGTGGTGTGGGTTGTGTTGGTGGTAGCGGTGTGGTGGTGGTGGTGTAGGTTGTGTTGGTGGTGGCGGTGTGGTGGTGGTGGTGTATGTTGTGTTGGGATGTAGCGGTGTGGTGGTGGTGGTGTAGGTTGTGTTGGTGGTAGCGGTGTGGTGGTGGTGGTGGTGGTGTAGGTTGTGTTGGTGGTGGCGGTGTGGTGGTGGTGGTGGTGTAGGTTGTGTTGGTGGTGGCGGTGTGGTGGTGGTGGTGTATGTTGTGTTGGGATGTAGCGGTGTGGTGGTGGTGGTGTAGGTTGTGTTGGTGGTAGCGGTGTGGTGGTGGTGGTGGTGGTGTAGGTTGTGTTGGTGGTGGCGGTGTGGTGGTGGTGGTGGTGTAGGTTGTGTTGGTGGTAGCGGTGTGGTGGAGGTGGTGTATGTTGTGTTGGGATGTAGCGGTGTGGTGGAGGTGGTGTAGGTTGTGTTGGGATGTAGCGGTGTGGTGGTGGTGGTGGTGTAGGTTGTGTTGGTGGTAGCGGTGTGGTGGAGGTGGTGTATGTTGTGTTGGTGGTGGCGGTGTGGTGGAGGTAGTGTATGTTGTGTTGGTGGTAGCGGTGTGGTGGAGGTAGTGTATGTTGTGTTGGGATGTAGCGGTGTGGTGGTGGTGGTGGTGGTGTAGGTTGTGTTGGTGGTAGCGGTGTGGTGGAGGTGGTGTATGTTGTGTTGGTGGTAGCGGTGTGGTGGAGGTAGTGTATGTTGTGTTGGGATGTAGCGGTGTGGTGGTGGTGGTGGTGGTGTAGGTTGTGTTGGTGGTAGCGGTGTGGTGGAGGTGGTGTATGTTGTGTTGGTGGTGGCGGTGTGGTGGAGGTGGTGTATGTTGTGTTGGTATGTAGCGGTGAGGTTGTGGTGGTGGTGTAGGTTGTGTTGGTGGTGGCAGTGTGGTGGAGGTGGTGTATGTTGTGTTGGGATGTAGCGGTGTGGTTGTGGTGGTGGTGTATGTTGTGTTGGTATGTAGCGGTGTGGTGGAGGTGGTGTAGGTTGTGTTGGTATGTAGCGGTGTGGTGGTGGTGGTGTATGTTGTGTTGGTATGTAGCGGTGTGGTGGAGGTGGTGTAGGTTGTGTTGGTGGTAGCGGTGTGGTGGTGGTGGTGTATGTTGTGTTGGTATGTAGCGGTGTGGTGGTGGTGGTGTAGGTTGTGTTGGTATGTAGCGGTGTGGTGGTGGTGGTGTATGTTGTGTTGGTATGTAGCGGTGTGGTTGTGGTGGTGGTGTAGGTTGTGTTGGTGGTGGCAGTGTGGTGGAGGTGGTGTAGGTTGTGTTGGGATGTAGCGGTGTGGTGGTGGTGGTGTATGTTGTGTTGGTATGTAGCGGTGTGGTGGTGGTGGTGTAGGTTGTGTTGGTATGTAGCGGTGTGGTGGTGGTGGTGTATGTTGTGTTGGTATGTAGCGGTGTGGTGGTGGTGGTGTAGGTTGTGTTGGTATGTAGCGGTGTGGTGGTGGTGGTGTATGTTGTGTTGGGATGTAGCGGTGTGGTGGAGGTGGTGTATGTTGTGTTGGTATGTAGCGGTGTGGTGGTGGTGGTGTATGTTGTGTTGGTATGTAGCGGTGTGGTGGTGGTGGTGGTGGTGGTGGTGGTGGTGGTGGTGGTGGTGGTGGTGTAGGTTGTGTTGGTGGTAGCGGTGTGGTGGAGGTGGTGTATGTTGTGTTGGTATGTAGCGGTGTGGTGGTGGTGGTGGTGTAGGTTGTGTTGGTGGTAGCGGTGTGTTGGAGGTGGTGTATGTTGTGTTGGGATGTAGCGGTGTGGTGGTGGTGGTGGTGTAGGTTGTGTTGGTGGTGGCGGTGGTGGTGGTGTAGGTTGTGTTGGTGGTAGCGGTGTGGTGGTGGTGGTTTTGTAGGTTGTGTTGGTGGTGGCGGTGGTGGTGGTGTAGGTTGTGTTGGTGGTGGCGGTGGTGGTGGTGTAGGTTGTGTTGGTGGTAGCGGTGTGGTGGTTGTGGTGTAGGTTGTTGGTGGTGGCGGTGTGGTGGTTGTGGTGTAGGTTGTTGGTGGTGGCGGTGTGGTGGTGGTGGTGTAGGTTGTGTTGGTGGTAGCGGTGTGGTGGTGGTGGTGTAGGTTGTGTTGGTGGTGGCGGTGGTGGTGGTGTAGGTTGTGTTGGTGGTGGCGGTGTGGTGGTGTAGGTTGTGTTGGTGGTGGCGGTGTGGTGGTGTAGGTTGTGTTGGTGGTAGCGGTGTGGTGGTGGTGGTTTTGTAGGTTGTGTTGGTGGTGGCGGTGGTGGTGGTGTAGGTTGTGTTGGTGGTGGCGGTGGTGGTGGTGTAGGTTGTGTTGGTGGTAGCGGTGTGGTGGTTGTGGTGTAGGTTGTTGGAGGAGGCGGTGTGGTGGTTGTGGTGTAGGTTGTTGGTGGTGGCGGTGTGGTGGTGGTGGTGTAGGTTGTGTTGGTGGTAGCGGTGTGGTGGTGGTGGTGTAGGTTGTGTTGGTGGTGGTGGTGGTGGTGGTGTAGGTTGTGTTGGTGGTAGCGGTGTGATGGTGGTGGTGTAGGTTGTGTTGGTGGTAGCGGTGTGGTGGTGGTGGTGTAGGTTGTGTTGGTGGTGGCGGTGTGGTGGTGGTGGTGTAGGTTGTGTTGGTGGTAGCGGTGTGGTGGTGGTGGTGGTGGTGGTGTAGGTTGTGTTGGTGGTGGCGGTGTGGTGGTGGTGGTGTAGGTTGTGTTGGTGGTGGCGGTGTGGTGGTGGTGGTGTAGGTTGTGTTGGTGGTAGCGGTGTGGTGGAGGTGGTGGTGTAGGTTGTGTTGGGATGTAGCGGTGTGGTGGTGGTGGTGTAGGTTGTGTTGGTGGTAGCGGTGTGGTGGTGGTGGTGTAGGTTGTGTTGGTGGTGGCGGTGTGGTGGTGGTGGTGGTGTAGGTTGTGTTGGTGGTAGCGGTGTGGTGGTGGTGGTGTATGTTGTGTTGGGATGTAGCGGTGTGGTGGTGGTGGTGTATGTTGTGTTGGGATGTAGCGGTGTGGTGGTGGTGGTGTATGTTGTGTTGGGATGTAGCGGTGTGGTGGTGGTGGTGTATGTTGTGTTGGGATGTAGCGGTGTGGTGGTGGTGGTGTATGTTGTGTTGGGATGTAGCGGTGTGGTGGTGGTGGTGTATGTTGTGTTGGGATGTAGCGGTGTGGTGGTGGTGGTGTAGGTTGTGTTGGTGGTGGCGGTGTGGTGGTGGTGGTGTAGGTTGTGTTGGTGGTGGCATTGTGGTGGTGGTGGTGTAGGTTGTGTTGGTGGTGGCGGTGTGGTGGTGGTGGTGGTGTAGATTGTGTTGGTGGTAGCGGTGTGGTGGAGGTGGTGTATGTTGTGTTGGGATGTAGCGGTGTGGTGGTGGTGTAGGTTGTGTTGGTGGTGGCGGTGTGGTGGTGGTGTAGGTTGTGTTGGTGGTGGCAGTGTGGTGGTGGTGGTGTAGGTTGTGTTGGTGGTAGCGGTGTGGTGGTGGTGGTGTAGGTTGTGTTGGTGGTGGCGGTGTGGTGGTGGTGGTGGTGGTGGTGTAGATTGTGTTGGTGGTAGCGGTGTGGTGGAGGTGGTGTATGTTGTGTTGGGATGTAGCGGTGTGGTGGTGGTGGTGTATGTTGTGTTGGGATGTAGCGGTGTGGTGGTGGTGGTGTAGGTTGTGTTGGTGGTGGCGGTGTGGTGGTGGTGGTGTATGTTGTGTTGGGATGTAGCGGTGTGGTGGTGGTGGTGGTGTAGGTTGTGTTGGTGGTGGCGGTGTGGTGGAGGTGGTGTATGTTGTGTTGGGATGTAGCGGTGTGGTGGTGGTGGTGGTGTAGGTTGTGTTGGTGGTAGCAGTGTGGTGGAGGTGGTGTATGTTGTGTTGGGATGTAGCGGTGTGGTGGTGGTGGTGGTGGTGGTGTAGGTTGTGTTGGTGGTGGCGGTGTGGTGGTGTTTTTTTTTTTAACCACAACTTTATTTTTTTCATATTTTTCGCAACGTGTTCTGTATTTACTTCTTCCCATACGAGTCAAATTTTAATTAGTAACATTTAAGCAAGTTGAGGTTAAACTGGTGGAGACATGTGGTCAACCAAACCCAACCATAATTAAATAATACAATTATTATTTATATCTGAAGTTCAGTTAGGTGAATCCTTTGGAACTGACGAAGCTCTGAGGATTGACGTGTTGGTCCTATGTATTAAGGTCAACTATATGAGGTGGTGAAGGCGGCTCACACAACTCGACTTACACAGTCTGTCTTCTAAATAACAGACAGTATATCACTTTTACTGTTTAAAGAATCTTAAACATTATCTGACAGTCTTCTGCGTTCACTGGGTCATCTTTTTCTGTCGCGCCTCAGAACTCTTGTATTTCGTTTACTAGCCTAATACTGTTGAATTTATAGGGAGTTAACCTGGCTGTGAGGGTAATCTGTCTCTTCAAACAAGTTGAGAACGGGCTCATCACTCCTCGTTTTGAATAACTCACGCGTTTAGAGCTTCACAGAAAGTACAAGAAATATAAACTACCAAGAAAACACTTTAGTTATCCTACCTCAGCTCATTTCAACCCACAATAGGTGGGGTGTTGAAATGCTGGTGTAAGGAAATCTTATGTGTACTCGCCCTGAGATCAAACTCGGATCTTTTGGTTGCAATTGGAAGGCACTAGATGAATACTGAAAGAGATGTCGCTAGGCTACCTAAAGAAGAGCAGAGTACGTGACTTCACTTGTGCTCTCCTTCACAACATCCCGGCCACCAGTGTTCCACCACCACATTCTTGTATCACTTATCATCCTTCATATTTCAACGTTTCCTGAAATTTCTGCATGTGGTTAAATGTACGTTTTAAGGGTTTACACAGGGTAACGTAATTTAACTTTACGTAAGCTAAGTTAAAATGGAATACGATTTGTTAGTCAAGAGCAAGTGCTCAGAACTTAACGGTGAGTACGTTGTCAGAAAATACAAGCCGAGAGCTGGACAAATACCTAAAGTCGGTGTCGGATCACCCGGGCTGTGATTCGTACTTTTGACTACGTGCGGCCGGCTGTAACAGCCTCGTTGATCAGGCCCTGATCCACCAGGGAGCCTGGTCATGGACCTGGCCGTGGAGACGTTGACCCCCGGAATGCCCTCCAGGTAGATTCCAGGTTGTTTAAAAGGAGGTTAAGTTGTGGATTATCCACAGGGGAGCGCTAAACTCGTAGGTATTATACAATATTTGGGGAATGGGAGGAAGTGAGGTCTGAGTCAAAGCAGGGGAGGTCAGGTCCAATTCCTTGGACCAAAAGCTCCACACCTACATCATGAAAGCTCCCCTGAGGAGCTAGCTAGGTTGTGGAGCAACGATGCTGTGGTGAAATGTCAGTAGTCCTGCTTAGTGGCGACAACACTTCTTACATCCTCACTACACGAGAACTTCATTGATGTATTGAGTGAACCTGCCGTCAGCCTCGCCCACTCTTACCTGGTGTGCTCGCGGTCACCAGCAAGGCTAAGTTGTGACCTTAACAATACTTCAAGATTCTACCCATTCCCAGGTCTGAAATCACTAGAAAGATTGAGCTAGGAGTAATAATAGGCTTAGCTGAGGGGGCAATCAGTAAAACAGGCCCTCAGGCCTGGCTGCTGCAGGTGATTTGACATAAAAAACACGTTACAATTTTAGCTAGGTTACGTTATACTAGGTTATGTTTTCCCCTGTGATTTTTTTTTCTACGATTTTTTTCAAGATTGGGGATGCGAGAGTAGAAGAATCCTGGAAGATGATCAGGGATAGGGAAGCTGGTGTCCATGTTTGGCTTACTTGAATTCGAAACTATTGAATTTCTTGACGAATACGTTATCCTGGGGAGCAGTGTACCCGGAGCGTGTCACGCGTGCTGCCTGCGGGTCGTGCACGGTGCAACCTTCTAAAATTGTTGTGGGAGATCACTTTTGACTGATTTTCGCTCAGGAAGGAAGTTTTTAGAAATTATAGAGCACTGATATTACTGCTATTTTCTCAGGCAACGACTTTTTCCTCTTTGAAGTACGACTGTATTGTTTTATACCTAAGGTACGACTGTGCTCTTTTGTTGTCCCTAAGGTACGACTGTGCTGTTTTGTCCGTAATGTACGACTGTGCTGTTTTGTCCGTAATGTACGACTGTGCTGTTTTGTCCCTAAGGTACGACTGTGCTGTTTTATCCCTAAGGTTCGACTGTGTTTTTTGTTCCTAAGGGACTACTGTTGTTTTGTTGCACCAGATGAATGACTTTTCTTCTTTGTGTTTGATTTTGTTGTACTTACGATACAACTGTTGTTGTATCTAAGGTACAACTTTCTTGTACCAAATATACAAGTGTGTTTGTCCTGTTTTTTCGTACCCAGGATACAGATGTGTCGTCGTACCCAGGGTACAAATGTGTCGTCGTACCCAAGGTACAAATGTGTCGTCGTACCCAGGGTACAAATGTGTCGTCGTACCCAGGGTACAAATGTGTTGTCGTACCCAGGGTACAAATGTGTAGTCGTACCCAGGGTACAAATGTGTCGTCGTACCCAGGGTACAAATGTGTCGTCGTACCCAGGGTACAAATGTGTCGTCGTACCCAGGGTACAAATGTGTTGTCGTACCCAGGGTACAAATATGTTGTCGTACTCAGGGTACAACTGTGTTGTACCCAGGGTACAACTGTGTTGTACCCAGGGTATAACTGTGTTATCGTACCCAGAGTACAACTGTGTTATCGTACCCAGGGTACAACTGTGTTATCGTACCCAGGGTACAACTGTGTTATTGTAAATGGGGTACAACTGTGTTGTACGGACTTGCAATCAATGTGTATATCTTAGCATGTTTACATTGTGCTGGACAGTGTGATGTGTACTCGCCTAGTTGTGCATGCAGAAGTCGCGTCAGCTGCTGTTCTCGCCTCTCAGCTCCTACCAACCGACTTTCTCGATTCCTGGCATAGAGGTCGATCATACTTACACGTGAAACTGCGTGAGCCTGCTTCAGTGTTCCTTCTTTCTTAGGTTCTTATATATTTGGCTGACTAGCTGGCTGGCTTTGGCTGTCTCTGCCTCTGTGATGGGAAGGTATTAGAGTGCATTTGCCAAGTGCATTGACAATAGGTACTTTACTGTCACAGTGCGTTATGTAGGTCAGTGTGACCTTTGACTTGTCCAGTTACTGAACTCAGAGTAGAATGTTTAACATCAGCATAGCCTGGTTAAAGTCTCCTAGCTGGTGATGACACTTCATTACTTACTGTATACAACCCATCCTGTGTGATGGAATATGACACAGGCAAAGTTGCCTTCTGTTATTATGTAACTGTCATATAAAATAGTGTAGCCACACACTGAAGGTGTTCCCACTATGTAACTATCATAGAAAATAATGCAACCATACAGTGCAGGTGTTCCCACTATGTAATCATATAAAATTATGCAACCACACACCGCAGGTGTTCCCACTATATAACTATCAGAGAATATTGTAGCCATACGTTACAGTCGTATCCAGTTTTTCTAAAACAATAAGAACACTGCTCAAGGCTCATCACAGTCAGTATTATTTTGAGTGCTCGTGCGTGGTCACTGCTGAGTATCATTTCCTTGGTACTTCTGCACAACCGAAGCCTCAATTGTGGTAATAAAATACATGTGCAACACTTTGAGTACATTCTTTGCGGAGACGCTGCTCCATCCAGTGACTTTGGATTAAATTTTAGATTTTTCCTTCGAAGCGGCTGGTTTATTGTGCACTCCATATCTATCCTGTGGACGGTAGCGACCCAAAAGTATTCAAATGAGTACATCTGAACTTGCATCTACAGTTGACTTATCTGTTGCGAAGTAAATTTAGGAAATTTGCGTAATATATCGGTGGCTTTGCCAATCCAATAGAGACTAATCTTGGAGACGGTGGAAGACGTTTAGTAGTAGTTTGAGGTGATCAGTCCCACAGCCTTGACAAATCTGATCAGCAGGGCTGTGGTATTTACGTTAGACTTCGTGCTGCTATCACCAACAACCTGGTTGATCATACCTTTCACCGGGAAGCCTGGTTTGGGACCAGGCCGCGAGGTAGACTCCAGGCAGACAATGGTGCTGGATAAGTGATGGTAGAGTGATGGATAAATGATGGAAGGGGTTTTATAGGTTCTTCTGCCCTCACAGACTATTCTCAAACCAAATTTCTTCGGGAACTTCCTGGCTGCTACTGCCAATGGTTCGCAGAGCCTCATAGCTGTGAGGAAAAAGAAAAGCAGAGAGTTCCAATGAAGTAGGTCAGTATGACCTTTGACCTGTCGTCCACTGTGTTCTCTCCTACGCCCCCCCCTCACACCCACTTATATTCATGTGTCCTTGACAAGTGGCGGGCACTGTGTCTTGTTCGACAAACCAGCAACATGTTACACAGTGTTCGTCAGGAGGTTTGTCTGTAGCCTAACTGGAGTCGATGCAGGGGAGTAGGTCATTGCTCCCACAGCTTGATCTAAGACCATTCCTCCTAGGTGATGGTCTGATCACTCGAGCTGTTGGTACTAGAGAAAATAGTAAGGAAAAAGATATAGCAGTTGGATGGAAGCGTGTTTACGGAACACCAATGTGCATTTACGGATAGTCGTACAAATATGCTGGAATTCTGTGACTGAGTCAAAGACATAAAACAAGACAGAGTTGGGTGGAGTGCATATTCTTGGACTGCAAGAAAACATTTGTTACAGTACTATACCACAGAAGTTCACAAAAAAGTGAAGAAAGTGAAGGGCAGACCGGACACAGAATACAGCATGGCCGATGAGAAGCTGCAAATATCAGTGTGAAAATGATCTGGGGTAAATATAACACAAAATATATTACCAGAACTTTATATAAACTATATACCCTCGGTGACATATACAAGATTAGCAAACTTCTGAGTAGCATTCAGAAACTTTAATAAGAAATCATTCAGAACCTTGTATACAATCTAGGTTAGGCCATTCATTAAGTATGCAGCCACAGCATGGAGCCCACTCCTGGTCAAACGCCTGAAGAATCTCGGAAAGGTTTAAAGGTCTGCAACCAGGCTAGTGCCAAAACTGAAAGGACAATAGAATTATTATTATTATGAGCAAGGGGAAGCGCTAAACCCGTAGGATTATACAGCGCCTGGGGGGGATGTGGAAGGCATTCAGGCTTAATTCGGGGAACTGGAGCACAGATCCAATTCCCTAAATCAAGAGCCCCTCACCAACATCAAGGAACCTTCCCTGAGGGGCAAGGACAAGAGAAGACTTGATAAAATACAAGGGAGGTAGTAGAACACTAGCTAAAAATTACAGACCAGTAGCCCTAACCTCTCACATCATAAAAATCTTCGAAAGAGTGATGAGACGGCAAGTTACAAATTTCATGGAGCAGAACAACCAACATAACTAGAACCAGCATGGTTTTAGAGCAGGACGATCATGTCTGTCACAGCTGCTGAACCATTATGACAGAATTATGGAGGCACTATAAGACGACCAAAACGCAGATGTGATTTACACAGATTTTGCAAAGGCGTTTGACAAATGGGATCATGGAGTGGTAGCGCACAAAATGAAGGCCATGGGCATTACGGGGAGGGTAGGCAGATGGATTTTCGGTTTCCTAACACACAAAACACACAAAATAGTAGTGAACAGGGCAAGATCCAGCATTAGTAAGGTCAAAAGCTCAGTGCCCCAAAGCACTGTCCTGGCACCTCTGCTGTTCCTCATCCTCACAGCAGACAGACAAAAACACCCGGCACACTTTTGTATCGTCATTTGCAGATACTAAAATAAGCATGAAAGTCAGTACGGTAGAGGACACTGAAAAAGTACAGGAAGACAAACAGGGTTTTCCAGTGGGCAGTGGAAAACAACATGGCGTTCAATGGTCATAAGTTCCAGTTGCTTAGGTATGGAAAGAATGAAGAACTCAAAAGGAGCACTATATACAAAACTCAAGAAGGTCACCAAATAGAACGTAAGGAACACGTAAAAGACCTAGGAATAATTATGTCAGCGAACCTTTCTTTTAAAGACCATAACAAGACAAAGATCACGACAGCCAGGAAGATGACTGGGTGGGTATTGAGAACTTTCAAAACAAGGGAAACAATGCCGATGGTGACACTCTTCAAATCGCTAGTGTTCCATCACTTAGAATATTGCTCAGTGCTGACGGCCCCGTCAGCACTGAGAAATATGGGAGCTGGAACAAATACAGAGATCGTTTACGACTCACACTGAGCCAGTAAAGCACCTAAACTATTGGGAACGCCTGCAAGTCTTGAACATGTACTCATTGGAGCGGAGGAAAGAGAGGTACATGATAATATATACCTAGAAGGTCCTCAAGGGCCTGGTCCCAAATCTGCACACTGCCATAACAACATACTGGAGTGAGAAATATGGGAGGAAGTGTAAAATAAACCCAGTGAGGAGCAGGGGTGCGGTGGAGACAATAAGGGAACACTGTATCAACATCCGGGGTCCCAGACTTTTGAACATCTTACCAGAAGATACCAGAAACACTGCTGGAACAAGTGTTGAAGCCTTCAAGAGAAAACTAGACAAGTATCTTCACCAGGTGCCAGATCAACCAGGCTGTGATGGATATGTGGAGCAGCGGGCCTCCAGCAGCAACAGCCTGGTTGACCAGGCAAGCACCAGACGAGCCTGGCCCATGGCCGGGCTCAGAGAGTAGATATACTCTCGAAATTCTTCAAAGGTATATATCAAAGGTGGTAGAGCAGTTAGGGACAGACTATTTGAATTAAAAAGGCCAAGATCAACGGGACATAGGCGAGTCATAGGGATGTAAGGGATGTAAGAGTGACTGAAAAGTGGAATGACTTGGACGAGGCAGTGGTGGAAGCAAGCTCAATACACAGCTTCAAGAATAGATATGCTAATGCATATCTACTCAGTCAATGATGCTGATCAAGGTGACCTATGAGCCAGGGCCAGGAACTGAGTATTAACCCCCTAAACACAACTCGTTGAATAGTTTTATAGGCGGGAGTGAGTGGTTGAAAGTTTTATAGGCGGGAGTGGTTGAGAGTTTTATAGGCGGGAGTGAGTGGTTGAGAGTTTTATAGGCGGGAGTGAGTGGTTGAGAGTTTTATAAGCGGGAGTGAGTGGTTGAGAGTTTTATAGGCGGGAGTGAGTGGTTGAGAGTTTTATAGGCGGGAGTGAGTGGTTGAGAGTTTTATAGGCGGGAGTGAGTGGTTGAGAGTTTTATAGGCGGGAGTGAGTGGTTGAGTTTTATAGGCGGGAGTGAGTGGTTGAGTTTTATAGGCGGGAGTGAGTGGTTGAGAGTTTTATAGGCGGGAGTGAGTGGTTGAGAGTTTTATAGGCGGGAGTGAGTGGTTGAGAGTTTTATAGGCGGGAGTGAGTGGTTGAGAGTTTTATAGGCGGGAGTGAGTGGTTGAGAGTTTTATAGGCGGGAGTGAGTGGTTGAGAGTTTTATAGGCGGGAGTGAGTGGTTGAGAGTTTTATAGGCGGGAGTGAGTGGTTGAGAGTTTTATAGGCGGGAGTGAGTGGTTGAGAGTTTTATAGGCGGGAGTGAGTGGTTGAGAGTTTTATAGGCGGGAGTGAGTGGTTGAGAGTTTTATAGGCGGGAGTGAGTGGTTGAGAGTTTTGGTGTGGGGGGCCCCGCACACTGGGTGGACGGGGCCTTTACCTTTACATTTGATGAGTTTCGCGAGTTTTTCTACACCCGGAGCCCGGCCATGGGCTAAGCTCGTCTGGCGCTAGCATGGTCAACCAGGCTGTTGCTGCTGGAGGACCTCTGTCCCACATATCCATCACAGCCTAGCTGATCTGGCACCTGGTGAAGATACCTGTCCAGTTTTCTCTTGAAGACTTCTACAATTGTTCCAGCCGTGTTTCTGATATCTTCTGCTAAAATATTAAATAGTTTGGGCCACGAATGTTGATACAGTGTTCCTTTATTGTGCCAACCGCACCCCTGCTCTTCGATGGGTTTATTTTGCACTTCCTCCCATATCTCTTACTTCAGTATGTGATGGCAGTTTGCAGATTCGGAACCAGGCCCTCGAGTACTTTCCTGGTATATATTATCATTCTCTCCCTCCACCCCAGTGAGTACATGCCCACTTTAAGGCGTTCGCAATAATTTAAATCTTTACTGGCTCTATGTGGGTCGTGAACGATCTCTGTATTTACCCAAGCTCTGATATTTTCCCTGCCTTGAACGGGTCCATCAAAACTGAGCGATATTCCAAATGAGGGAGCACTAGCGATTTGAAGAGTCACTACTGGCATTATTTCTCTTGTTTTGAAAGTTTTCAATACCCACCCCGTCATCCTCCTGGCTGTCGTGATCTTTGTCTTATGTTCTTTGAAAGAAAGGTCAGCTCATTCTGAATTCTTCATTCTTTCCATACCTAAGCAGCTGGAACTTATCACCACTGAACGTCATGTTGTTCTCCAATGCCCACTGAAAAACTCTGCTTATATCTTCCTGTATTTTTTTCAGTTTCTTCTTCCGTAGTGACTTTCATGCTTATTTTAGATATTTCTGGTATAACATTGTGTTGAGTCACCTTCCACTTTACATGAGGGAGATTAAAATCTCCAAGGAGTATAATATTTAGTGTAGGATTTTCTAGCCTATCCAGACAGTTGTCTATCCTCGTTAACTGATCTGTGAATTCCTCAGCAGTTGCTGACGGTGGTTTATACACTAGGATAATTATCAAATTCCTATTTTCAACTTAATGCCTAGAATTTCTACTATATCATTCATAGAATTCAGCAATTCTGTGCAACAGAAAATGTCTTTCACAGAGTCCTACTCCTCCATGTGAATTATTAATTCTATTACATCGATACATATTATAGTTTTCTATCTTCATTTCTCCATCCAAAATATCCCTTGTGTGTATTTCTGTAAATGCTCCGAACATGGCACCCACTTCTGAGAGAAGGCTACTAACATAACTGTCATTTTTATTTGATTTCAAACCCTAAATGCTTGCAAATATGAAGCAGGATTTACCATTTGGGATGTTTTGCTTTGCTATGGGTTTAGTTAGTACCACTGTGATGTACTACCTGGTATGGCCCCTGGTGTACATACCCCTGGTTTCTTCAGTAATGATTTTGCATTTGATTGTATATTTGACCTCAGGGGCTGATGCCTGGCTTGGTATGTCTCTGTCCTATCCATAGCATTTCCCTGTTTTGCCTCTTTTTTTTGGTCCGATCGCTTTTCTGTCTAAAAAAGACTGCTGTTCATTTTCCATTTCTCTGATTTCTCTGTAGCGCAGCATTCCTTTTACAAGATGGTCTGGGCAGCTCAGGTCATAACAATCTCTGAGGTGCGTTGAAGCTTAGCAAATCACTGGGTGGAAGTACCAGCACTCTGTCAAAGCGACACTTTCCCTTTCTCAACATGTTGGCACATTTTCTGTTGTGTTTCTTCCAGTATGCTTTTCCATATAGGCACATAACTTTTGAATAGTATTTGCAAATATTCTGACTGCCTATATTTACTGAGTTTGAATCTTTCCCGAGTTCTGTCACGTGATCTGTATTCTCTTGTTTTCTTCATTTAGGCATATTTCTTTCATTTTTTCTGTTTCATGTGTTCCTGCTATAGATTTCTCTTCTTAACATTCCCTTTTCTTTATGTCCTGTACCCGTTTTTTTTTTTTTTTTACTTTTCTGACTTGCCTGAATGACGTTCTCCACCCTTATTTCAGCTCCTTGGTCTTTATTTTTATTTTTCTCCTCTCATTGTTCAGTGTTTCTGATAAGATGTTGAATAATCTGGGGTTACGGATGGAGGGTACACTGGGTGGAGGGTATCCTGTGGGCAGTGGCCAGCTGGACGATGGCCGGACATTGCTGATACAGGAGTCATCAATGGCTCACTACCACTCAACCTCACTGTCAGTCCTCTGTAGCCCATCTACTCCTTATCCAGCCTCCCATACCTCTTTGTTTTCACATGATCTCTATAGCTCTCCTTAAACACCCACAAAAGATGTCCCCACACGCCCACACCAGGTGTCCCCACACGCCCACACCAGGTATCCCTACACGCCCACACTGTCTCCACACGCCAACAGCAGCCTGTGTAGGTTGATCAAGGGACACTAAGTATGGCTGTAGTGTTAGTGTTATCGCTGCCTGGCAGCAACACTGGTAATAACTAGAACTTGGTTACTCAACTCTTACGTTATACATAACTGTCTTAACACTCACAATCTACGACAGCTCTACCTTGCATACTCACAATGATTGCACAAAGATACACCTGAAAGTAGAACAATATTGCCGTCTGATGATTCTAACAGTTCTTGCACCCTGAGTCGTACTCGCCAAGTTGCATTTGCGGGATCAAGTGTCCGCTCCTGACCTCGCCTCTTAGAAAGGACAGGTGTTACTGGATTGCTTGGACCACTTCATCATCCAACTCGTAACACACTTGTAGCATTTCCAAACGTTCCTGATCACTCATTTATGTATTAGCTTCCATCTGTGTCTCGCATCTTGTGAAGTTTCTTCATATCAGCAGTGTCAAACATGCTGAACCATCTTGTACATCGCAGTTATGTCTCCCGTGACGCAACTTGTTAGTTTTTTTGTGATTTTAACTCAAGAATGGTTCTACCTGCTTTATATTTGTAGGTTCTCGCCACGCAGGCTAGGTAAGAGCCAGAGGAAGAGACACCAAGAGAAAGGGAGTTAGTGTGGGGAGGAGGGGAAGTGAGAGAATGAGAGAGCGAGCGAGGTAGCAAGCCATCATATTATAATGGTAGTTAAACACGCAAGCAAGGAAAGTTGAAGAGAAAGTAAGGCAGGAGTTGATAAGCACAAGATACTGAAAGTTTGAGAGTAAGCAGAGAGAGCAGCTAGAGGAGAAAGTTGGCCGTCTGGAGAAGGCAGAGTTTGCTGCTGGAATATTACTACTACCCTCCTAGACATGCACTGCAAATTTCCAGGAGAAAGTGAGTGTCTTAGTTTTGCAGTCGAGTCACATAAGCCCTAAGTATGCAAGGAAGTACTTTCTAAAAGTCTTAGGATGCTGATTAAATGTTATTTACTATGCAGTCACGGAGTGATTGCACATAAATTGAAGGTGACAGGTACAACTGGGAAAGTAAGCAAATGGATTCTCAATTTTCTGACAAACAGAATTCAAATAGTAATTAACAGAGCTTCATCCAGCGTTAGCCAAATAAAGAGTTCAGTACCCCTAGGCACGGTCCTGGAGCCTTCACTACTTATCCTCATAGCAGATACAGATTAAAAAAAAACACTCGCCACATCTACGTATCACATTTGCAGATACCAAAATAAGCATGAAAATCACCCCGGTAGACACGATAAAATTGCAGGAAGATATAAACAAAGTCTTCCAGTGGGCAGTGGAGAGTAACATGACGTTCCAAGTACTTAGATGTGGATTATGATCAAGGGCAGCGCTAAACCCGTAGGAATTATACGGCGCCTGTGGAGGGGGGGAGGGATGGAAGATATTCAGGCTCAATTCAGGGAACTGGAGCACAGATCCAACTCCTTAGAACAAGAGCCACTTACCAGAGTCAACGAACCTCCCTTGAGGGGACTTAGATGTTACCTGGAGGTTATTCCGGGGATCAACGCCCCCGCGGCCCGGTCCATGACCAGGCCTCCCGATGGATCAGGGCCTGATCAACTAGGCTGTTACTGCTGGCCGCACGCAGTCCAACGTACGAGCCACAGCCCGGCTGATCCGGCACTGACTTTAGGTATCTGTCCAGCTCTCTCTTGAAGGCAGCCAGGGGTTTATTGGCAATTCCCCTAATGCTTGATGGGAGGCTGTTGAACAGTTTTGGGCCCCGGACACTTATGGTGTTTTCTCTTAGTGTACCAATGGCGCCCCTACTTTTTATTGGGGGCATTTTGCATCGCCTGCCCAGTCTTTTACTTTCATAGGGAGTGATTTCTGTGTGCAGATTTGGGACCATTCCTTCCAAGATTTTCCAAGTGTAGATTATGATATATCTCTCCCTCCTGCGGAAAGATTGAAAAAAAAAATAACTAGAGACTGTATGCAAAACTCAAGATCATCAAATAGAACGAAAGAAACATGAAAAATCCGGGTGTAATAATGTCAGCTGACCTTTCTTGAAAGAACTTAAGGCAAATATCACGAAAGTCAGAAAAATGATGGGGAGCGGATAATGAGAAGATTCAAAACAAGAGAAACAGTGGCGATAGTGACACTTTTCAGATCACTTGTGCTCACTTGCTTGGAGTATTGTTCAGTGTTGATGGTTCCTTTTAGGATAGGGAAGATATTACAGCAGCAATAGACACAGAAATCATTTACAGCCCGCATACTGTTAATAAAGTATTTAAATTATTGAGAACACTCAAAGTGCTATATATACACTCAATGGAGAGGAAAGATGCATGATAATATTTGCATGGAAAGTGCTCGAGGATCAGGTCCTAAATCTACACACTATTACATTTCTTGTTGGAGAATGAATATTCTTCAGAGGCATAGCGTACGTTTATTAGTTCTTAATTACAGGCCGTGCGTGTCGTAGCTTGCCCTGGGGCTCAACCTGCTGGGTCCCGGCTGCCGGAGAGAGGGAGAAGTGGGACTTCATACTCGTAGGCTGAGGTAGCGCAGTGAGGACATTGCAAGGTGCTGCAGGATGAGCTGAGGCTAGGCCTAAGCCCGCTAGATGCCGGCACCAATGTGACGCTATATTAAAGGCGGCGACCCAACGCGAAATATAAACCCAAGAGGGTATACACTGCCATAACATACTGGAATGAGATATGGGAGAATGTGTAAAACAAACCCGGTGAAAAACAGGGTCGACGTGGGCACAATAAAAGAACATTGTATCAACATACATGGGTCCACTGATGCACAGGAAGTGCAGCCCAAGTTCTAAATAAAACGGTATTTCACTGTTGCTGGGACAGTTAACTGAATAACTGTTTACGAGACTTAATCACTGATTAACAGATATTTTTACTACGCTTGATGGGTCCCCCGTTTTTCATTGGCGCGTTAGATCTCCTTAATCTAATATTTCATTTGACATTGTGTTACAATTAATTTTTATCGACTGCCTTACCTTTTCTTTACCTTGAGTCAATTTCGGGGATTAACACCCCCGTGGCCTGGTTCCAGACTAGACCTCCCAGTTACTGGCCTAACTGACCAGGCTGTTGGTGTCAGCCGAGCACACACTGTCGTACGCACCTTTAGTCTGGCTGATCAGGAACTGATATGAGGAGCTCATCAAATTCCCTCTTGAAACTGTTAAAAAGCCTAGGTCCCCTAGCTTTTTAGAGATATTTAACACTGCCTGCCAAGTCTCTCGATTTTTATATGGAGTGATTTAAGTGTTCAGGTCCGGGACCAATCCCTCCAGGATATTGCAGGTGTAAATTATGATTTGTTTTTCTCGCCTACGTTCCAAGGAATACAGTTGAGTCGACTTCGGCGTTCCTAGTAGCTCAAATGCTTGTTTGAGTGTATACGGGCAAGTTCACTGTTTTCCAGATCAGCAATCTTGCATGCCTTGAAGGGGTCCGTCAGTATACAGCAGTATTCCAGTCTTGAGAGAACAAATGACTAAAAGAATATCATTGGCTCAGCATCTAGTTTGACTGTTCTAGTTATTCAGCCTATCATTTTCCTTGTAGTTGTGATAGTAACATTGTTGTCAGCCTTAAATCAGATCGCCCGACATCACTCTTAAGGCTCGGACATTGAACTTTTGCTCTATTGAAAGATTTGAGTTCGTCTTGTACTCCGTTAGAGTCTTTATTTCCTCCATTCCTCGATGGCGGAGCAACTGACACCTGCCCTCACTGAACGTCATATTGTTGTCTAAGGTCCACTGACACAGACTTGAAAGTTCAGTGTATCCTCGATGGATACACTGAACCTAATCTAAAATAACCTGAATAATTTATATCTATAAATTTGCTGCAAACTAGATTTAAAAAAGCCACACAGAATTTGCTAGGATGATTTGGGAAGCGAGGGATAAGAATGGAATGAGGAATAGGTGGGTGGGTGGGTTAGATAGGTGGGTTAAGAGGGAATGGTGGGGAGTAAGAATACCCGGTGAAACTACAAATACCAGCGATTTTCTCTTCCCTCCACTTCCTCCTGGCCACCTCCCTTCCACCTCCTCCTGGCCACTTCCATTCCACCTCCTCCTGGCCACCTCCCTTCCACCTCCTCCTGGCCACTTCCATTCCACCTCCTCCTGGCCTCCTCCTCCGGGTCTCCTCCCCTCCACCCCCTCCTGGCCTCCTCCCCTCCACCTCCTGGCCTCCTCCCCTCCACTTCCTCCTGGCCTCCTCCCCTCCACCTCCTGGCCTCCTCCCCTCCACTTCCTCCTGGCCTCCTCCCCTCTACCTCCTTCTGGCCACCTCCCCTCCACCTCCTCCTGGCCACCTCCCCTCCACTTCCTCCTGGCCTCCTCCCCTCCACCTCCTCCTGGCCACCTCCCTTCCACCTCCTCCCCTCCACTTCCTCATGGCCTCCTCCCATCCACTTCCTCATGGCCTCCTCCCCTCCATCTCCTCCTGGCCACCTCCCTTCCACCTCCTCCTGGCCACCTCCCTTCCACCTCCTCCTGGCCACCTCCCTTCCACCTCCTCCTGGCCACCTCCCTTCCACCTCCTCCTGGCCACCTCCCTTCCACCTCCTCCTGGCCACCTCCCCTCCACTTCCTCATGGCCTCCGTCCCTCCACGTCCTCAGGGCCTCCTCCCCTCCACTTCCTGATGGCCGCCTCTCCTCCACCTCCTCCTGGCCACCTTCCCTCCACTTCCTCCTGGCCTCCTCTCCTCCACTTCCTCCTGGCCTCCTCTCCTCCACTTCCTCATGGCCTCCTCTCCTCCACTTCCTCATGGCCTCCTCTCCACCACTTCCTCATGGCTGCCTCCCCTCCACTTCCTCCTCACCTCTTTCCCTCCACTTCCTCCTGGCCTCCTCCCCTCCACTTCCTCTCCACTTCCGCCTGACCTCATCTCCTCCACTTCCGCCTGACCTCCTCTCCTCCACCTCCGCCTGGCCTCCTCCCTCCACCTCCTCCTGGCCACCTCCCCTCCACCTCCTCCTCACCTCCTCTCCTCCACTTCCTCCTGACCTCCTCTCCTCCACTTCCTCTTGACCTCTCCTCCACTTCCTCCTGGCCTCCCCTCCACTTCGTCCTGGCCTCCACTTCCCCCTGACCTCCTCTCCTCCACTTCCTCCTGACCTCCTCTCCTCCACTTCCTCCTGGCCTCCTCCCCTCCACTTCCTCCTGGCCTCCACTTCCGCCTGACCTCCTCTCCTCCACTTCCTCCTGGCCTCCTCTCCTCCACTTCCTCCTGATCTCCTCTCCTCCACTTCCTCCTGGCCTCCACTTCCTCCTGGCCTCCACTTCCTCCTGGCCTCCACATCCTCCTGACCTCCACTTCCTCCTGACCTCCTCCCCTCCACTTCCTTCTGGCCTCCACATCCTCCCCTCCACTTCCTCCTGGCCTCCACATCCTCCTGACCTCCACTTCCTCCTGACCTCCTCTCCTCCACTTCCTCCTGGCCTCCACGTCCTCCTGACCGCCTCCCTTCCACTTCCTCCTGACCTATCCTCCACTTCCTCCTGACCGCCTCCCCTCCACTTCCGCCTGGCCGCTTCCTCCTGACCTCCTCTCCACTTCCGCCTGACCTCCTCTCCTCCACTTCCGCCTGACCTCCTCTCCTCCACTTCCGCCTGATCTCCTCTACTCCACTTCCGCCTGACCACCTCTCCTCCACTTCCGCCTCACCTCCTCTCCTCCACTTCCTCCTGACCTCCTCTCCTCCACTTCCTCCTGACCTCTCCTCCACTTCCTCCTGGCCTCCCCTCCACTTCGTCCTGGCCTCCACTTCCCCCTGACCTCCTCTCCTCCACTTCCTCCTGACCTCCTCTCCTCCACTTCCTCCTGACCTCCTCTCCTCCACTTCCCCCTGACCTCCTCTCCTCCACTTCCGCCTGACCTCCTCTCCTCCACTTCCGCCTGACCTCCTCTCCATTTCCGCCTGACCTCCTCTCCTCCATTTCAGCCTGACCTCCTCTCCTCCACTTCCTCCTGGCCTCCTCTCCTCCACTTCCTCCTGGCCTCCTCTCCTCCACTGCCTCCTGACCTCCTCTCCTCTACTTCCTCCTGGACTCCTCTCATCCACTTCCTCCTGGCCTCCACTTCCGCCTG
Source organism: Cherax quadricarinatus (assembly GCF_038502225.1). Classification (NCBI taxonomy): domain Eukaryota; kingdom Metazoa; phylum Arthropoda; class Malacostraca; order Decapoda; family Parastacidae; genus Cherax; species Cherax quadricarinatus. The sequence continues at coordinate 1,405,180 of NC_091322.1, read as the reverse complement.
ACCTCCTCTCCTCCACTTCCTAATGGCCTCCTCCCCTCCACTTCCTCCTGGCCTCCACTTCCGCCTGACCTCCTCTCCTCCACTTCCTCCTGGCCTTCTCTCCTCCACTTCCTCCTGGCCTCCTCCCCTCCACTTCCTCCTGGCCTCCACTTCCGCCTGACCTCCTCTCCTCCACTTCCTCCTGGCCTCCTCCCTTCCACTTCCTCCTGGCCTCCACTTCCGCCTGACCTCTCCTCCACTTCCTCCTGACCTCCTCTCCTCCACTTCCGCCTGACCTCCTGGCCTCCACTTCCGCCTGACCTCTCCTCCACTTCCGCCTGACCTCCTCTCCTCCACTTCCTCCTGGCCTCCTCTCCTCCACTTCCGCCTGATCTCCTCTCCTCCACTTCCTCCTGGCCTCCTCTCCTCCACTGCCTCCTGACCTCCTCTCCTCTACTTCCTCCTGGCCTCCTCCTCTCCACTTCCTCCTGGCCTCCACTTCCGCCTGACCTCCTCTCCTCCACTTCCTCCTGGCCTCCTCCCCTCCACTTCCTCCTGGCCTCCACTTCTGCCTGACCTCCTCTCCTCCACTTCCGCATGACCTCTCCTCCACTTCCGCATGACCTCTCCTCCACTTCCTCCTGGCCTCCTCTCCTCCACTTCCTCCTGGCCTCCTCTCCTCCACATCCTCCTGACCTCCTGTCCTCCACTTCCGCCTGACCTCCTCTCCTCCACTTCCGCCTGAGCACCTCTCCTCTACTTCCGCCTCACCTCCTCTCCTCCACTTCCTCCTGACCTCCTCTCCTCCACTTCCGTCTGACCTCCTCTCCTCCACTTCCGCCTGACCTCCTCTCCTCCACTTCCGCCTGACCTGCTCTACTCCACTTCCGCCTGACCACCTCTCCTCCACTTCCGCCTCACCTCCTCTCCTCCACTTCCTCCTGACCGCCTCCCCTCCACTTCCTCCTGACCTCCTCTCCTCAACTTCCTCCTGACCTCCTCCCCTCCACTTCCTTCTGGCCGCTTCCTCCTGACCTCTTCACTTCCGCCTGACCTTATCTCCTCCACTTCCGCCTGACCTCCTCTCCTCCACTTCCGCCTGATCTCCTCTACTCCACTTCCGCCTGACCTCCTCTCCTCCACTTCCTCCTGACCTCCTCTCCTCCACTTCCTCCTGACCTCTCCTCCACTTCTTCCTGGCCTCCCCTCCACTTCGTCCTGGCCTCCACTTCCCCCTGACCTCCTCTCCTCCACTTCCTCCTGACCTCCTCTCCTCCACTTCCTCCTGACCTCCTCTCCTCCACTTCCCCCTGACCTCCTCTCCTCCACTTCCGCCTGACCTCCTCTCCTCCACTTCCGCCTGACCTCCTCTCCTCCATTTCCGCCTGACCTCCTCTCCTCCATTTCAGCCTGACCTCCTCTCCTCCACTTCCTCCTGGCCTCCTCTCCTCCACTTCCTCCTGGCCTCCTCTCCTCCACTGCCTCCTGACCTCCTCTCCTCTACTTCCTCCTGGCCTCCTCTCATCCACTTCCTCCTGGCCTCCACTTCCGCCTGACCTCCTCTCCTCCACTTCCTCCTGGCCTCCTCCCCTCCACTTCCTCCTGGCCTCCACTTCCGCCTGACCTCCTCTCCTCCACTTCCTCCTGGCCTTCTCTCCTCCACTTCCTCCTGGCCTCCTCCCCTCCACTTCCGCCTGACCTCCTCTCCTCCACTTCCTCCTGGCCTCTTCTCCTCCTGACCTCCTCCCTTCCACTTCCTCCTGGCCTCCACTTCCGCCTGACCTCTCCTCCACTTCCTCCTGACCTCCTCTCCTCCACTTCCGCCTGACCTCCACTTCCGCCTGACCTCTCCTCCACTTCCGCCTGACCTCCTCTCCTCCACTTCCTCCTGGCCTCCTCTCCTCCACTGCCTCCTGACCTCCTCTCCTCTTCTTCCTCCTGGACTCCTCTCCTCCACTTCCTCCTGGTCTCCACTTCCGCCTGACCTCCTCTCCTCCACTTCCTCCTGGCCTCCTCTCCTCCATTTCCTCCTGGCCTCCTCCTCTCCACTTCCTCCTGGCCTCCACTTCCGCCTGACCTCCTCTCCTCCACTTCCTCCTGGTCTCCTCTCCTCCACTTCCTCCTGGCCTCCTCCCCTCCACTTCCTCCTGGCCTCCACTTCCGCCTGACCTCCTCTCCTCCACTTCCTCCTGGCTTCCTCCCCTCCACTTCCTCCTGGCCTCCACTTCCGCCTGACCTCCTCTCCTCCACTTCCTGACCTCCTCTCCTCCACTTCCGCATGACCTCCTCTCCTCCACTTCCGCATGACCTCCTCTCCTCCACTTCCGCATGACCTCTCCCCCACTTCCTCCTGGCCTCCTCTCCTCTACTTCCTCCTGGCCTCCTCTCCTCCACATCCTCCTGTCCTCCACTTCCGCCTGACCTCCTCTCCTCCACTTCCGCCTGAGCACCTCTCCTCTACTTACGCCTGAGCACCTCTCCTCCACTTCCTCCTGACCTCCTTTCCTCCACTTCCGTCTGACCTCCTCTCCTCCACTTCCGCCTGACCTCCTCTCCTCCACTTCCGCCTGACCTGCTCTACTCCATTTCTGCCTGACCTCCTCTCCTCCATTTCAGCCTGACCTCCTCTCCTCCACTTCCTCCTGGCCTCCTCTCCTCCACTTCCTCCTGGCCTCCTCTCCTCCACTGCCTCCTGACCTCCTCTCCTCTACTTCCTCCTGGCCTCCTCTCATCCACTTCCTCCTGGCCTCCACTTCCGCCTGACCTCCTCTCCTCCACTTCCTCCTGGCCTCCTCCCCTCCACTTCCTCCTGGCCTCCACTTCCGCCTGACCTCCTCTCCTCCACTTCCTCCTGGCCTTCTCTCCTCCACTTCCTCCTGGCCTCCTCCCCTCCACTTCCGCCTGACCTCCTCTCCTCCACTTCCTCCTGGCCTCTTCTCCTCCTGACCTCCTCCCTTCCACTTCCTCCTGGCCTCCACTTCCGCCTGACCTCTCCTCCACTTCCTCCTGACCTCCACTTCCGCCTGACCTCTCCTCCACTTCCGCCTGACCTCCTCTCCTCCACTTCCTCCTGGCCTCCTCTCCTCCACTGCCTCCTGACCTCCTCTCCTCTTCTTCCTCCTGGACTCCTCTCCTCCACTTCCTCCTGGTCTCCACTTCCGCCTGACCTCCTCTCCTCCACTTCCTCCTGGCCTCCTCTCCTCCATTTCCTCCTGGCCTCCTCCTCTCCACTTCCTCCTGGCCTCCACTTCCGCCTGACCTCCTCTCCTCCACTTCCTCCTGGTCTCCTCTCCTCCACTTCCTCCTGGCCTCCTCCCCTCCACGTCCTCCTGGCCTCCACTTCCGCCTGACCTCCTCTCCTCCACTTCCTCCTGGCCTCCTCCCCTCCACTTCCTCCTGGCCTCCACTTCCGCCTGACCTCCTCTCCTCCACTTCCTGACCTCCTCTCCTCCACTTCCGCATGACCTCCTCTCCTCCACTTCCGCATGACCTCCTCTCCTCCACTTCCGCATGACCTCTCCCCCACTTCCTCCTGGCCTCCTCTCCTCTACTTCCTCCTGGCCTCCTCTCCTCCACATCCTCCTGTCCTCCACTTCCGCCTGACCTCCTCTCCTCCACTTCCGCCTGAGCACCTCTCCTCTACTTACGCCTGAGCACCTCTCCTCCACTTCCTCCTGACCTCCTTTCCTCCACTTCCGTCTGACCTCCTCTCCTCCACTTCCGCCTGACCTCCTCTCCTCCACTTCCGCCTGACCTGCTCTACTCCACTTCCGCCTGACCACCTCTCCTCCACTTCCGCCTCACCTCCTCTCCTCCACTTCCTCCTGACCTCCTCTCCTCCACTTCCTCCTGACCTCCTCTCCTCCACTTCCTCCTGACCTCCTCTCCTCCACTTCCTCCTGACCTCTCCTCCACTTCCTCCTGACCTCCTCTCCTCCACTTCCGCCTGATCTCCTCTCCTCCACTTCCGCCTCACCTCCACTTCCTCCTGACCTCTCCTCCACTTCCTCCTGACCTCCTCTCCTCCACTTCCGCATGACCTCCTCTCCTCCACTTCCGCATGACCTCCTCTCCTCCACTTCTGCATGACCTCTCCCCCACTTCCTCCTGGCCTCCTCTCCTCCACTTCCTCCTGGCCTCCTCTCCTCCACATCCTCCTGTCCTCCACTTCCGCCTGACCTCCTCTCCTCCACTTCCGCCTGAGCACCTCTCCTCTACTTACGCCTGAGCACCTCTCCTCCACTTCCTCCTGACCTCCTTTCCTCCACTTCCGTCTGACCTCCTCTCCTCCACTTCCGCCTGACCTCCTCTCCTCCACTTCCGCCTGACCTGCTCTACTCCACTTCCGCCTGACCACCTCTCCTCCACTTCCGCCTCACCTCCTCTCCTCCACTTCCTCCTGACCTCCTCTCCTCCACTTCCTCCTGACCTCCTCTCCTCCACTTCCTCCTGACCTCCTCTCCTCCACTTCCTCCTGACCTCTCCTCCACTTCCTCCTGACCTCCTCTCCTCCACTTCCGCCTGTTCTCCTCTCCTCCACTTCCGCCTGACCTCCTCTCCTCCACTTCCGCCTGACCTCCTCTCCTCCACTTCCGCCTGACCTCCTCTCCTCCACTTCCGCCTGACCTCCTCTCCTCCACTTCCGCCTGATCTCCTCTCCTCCACTTCCTCCTGGCCTCCTCTCCACTTCCTCCTGGCCTCCTCTCCTCCACTGCCTCCTGACCTCCTCTCCTCTACTTCCTCCTGGACTCCTCTCCTCCACTTCCTCCTGGTCTCCACTTCCGCCTGACCTCCTCTCCTCCACTTCCTCCTGGCCTCCTCTCCTCCATTTCCTCCTGGCCTCCTCCTCTCCACTTCCTCCTGGCCTCCACTTCCGCCTGACCTCCTCTCCTCCACTTCCTCCTGGTCTCCTCTCCTCCACTTCCTCCTGGCCTCCTCCCCTCCACTTCCTCCTGGCCTCCACTTCCGCCTGACCTCCTCTCCTCCACTTCCTCCTGGCCTCCTCCCCTCCACTTCCTCCTGGCCTCCACTTCCGCCTGACCTCCTCTCCTCCACTTCCGCATGACCTCCTCTCCTCCACTTCCGCATGACCTCCTCTCCTCCACTTCCGCATGACCTCCTCTCCTCCACTTCCTCCTGGCCTCCTCTCCTCCACTTCCTCCTGGCCTCCTCTCCTCCACATCCTCCTGACCTCCTGTCCTCCACTTCTGCCTGACCTCCTCTCCTCCACTTCCGCCTGACCTCCTCTCCTCCACTTCCGCCTGACCTCCTCTCCTCCACTTCCGCCTGATCTCCTCTCCTCCACTTCCTCCTGACCTCCTCTCCTCCACTTCCTCCTGGCCTCCTCTCCACTTCCTCCTGGCCTCCTCTTCTCCACATCCTCCTGACCTCCTGTCCTCCACTTCCGCCTGACCTCCTGTCCTCCACTTCCGCCTGACCTCCTCTCCTCCACTTCCTCCTGGCTTTCACAAACTTAACAGGCTCTAAGAATCATCAACCATTAAATATTTCACAAAACCATTCAAAATTTCAAATATATTTAACGTGATTTCTTTCAATCAAAATCTGACACAGTTTTAGACAAAACTGAGAAGTGCGCTTCTGCACACTTGAATTCTCTCTCCACCGTCCTCCATTTCAAAGACACCTTTTTTGAAGGTTTGGATCTAAGCCACAGAGAATTTTGGAAGTTGAGAGCCACTGCAGGATGCTGGGAATAGCTCCTACAACTCTGGTCATAAGGTACCTGCATATACCAGCCGTTCCAAGAATCTTGCTTTAGTTACCGTACACCAGCGTTGAAAATCTGAAGCCGACGGAATGAGGACTTGTGTTATGAGCCAAATAAAATAAAATAAAAAAGTTGGCGAATGAAAAAAATCTGACAACCACTTAAAAAATCCCCCTCCAGGGATAATAATAATAATAATAATTTCCAAATAATATAATTGTAAGGAACTTCAAGCATTCCTAGTAGCTCAAATGCTTGTTCTAATAATAATAATAATAATAATAATAATAATAATAATAATGAACCGAGCTGGACAGTATACTGTACTGATGTATCTGACGAGTTTCAAGAGTCTTTCTACTCCCAGAGCCCAGCCATGTGTCAGGCTCGTCTGGTGCTACATGTAAAAAGAAAAACTTTCATTTTTCTTTTTATGTCAGCCTACCACGGTGGGAGACGGTCTTGTACAGAAAGTTCCCTAATACATTTCTCCTCGAATACGCCGAACCAGCTTCATATCACGTGGACACATTGTTACTCTGTTGGCGTGGATGGAGCACAAGTTAGCCATTTCCAAAATGGTTACAATGTAACTTTCAGCTGTTTCTTGTCGTGCCATTAGAGCTAAAGTTTGGAATCTTAATTCTCTTCCCTGCTCACTGAGGATCTCATGGACGACACGAGAAAAGGGCAATTTGGGCACCAAGAGCTCTGCTTTCATCTGATAATGGCGAATTTCCTGCAAGGCAACTGTTCCAGGTCGAAATCTGTGATTTCTCTTCTTTTCATCTGGGCTCTTACAGCTTTTACCTTTCTTATGGTAGCCGCTGGACCTCCTACGTTTTCCAGACGGAGTGAATCCTGCTGACGATGCTAATTTTTCACTTAGAACCTTTCACTGGTGTTAAGGTCGCTATTTTCTTCGGTTTCTGGAAGGTTCGAACCATGTTGTCTTAGGTATCTAAAATTATGGGTAAGTGCACCAGTGCTTGAGGGAGACGCCACGCTCTACTTCAGGAGAAGAACAGTTCTCACAGAGGTACGCCAAGCTCAGTACTGGTTGAAAATTCCGGGTCCACGATCAACATCTTGGTTGATATTCTGATAAGTCTGGCTGTTGGTGCTAGCAACACGGAATCCAACGAGTCACATTATCAACAACATATTAAGGTTTTCTGGACGACTACCACCTGACTTGCCAAAGGCACCACCCAACACTTGTCAGAGTGGCACCACGTATAATTGATGATGTCATTAAGGCAGTTGTGGTCATGTGGGAAGCAATTTGTGGTAGCTGATAGAACACAAGACCATGATAGTGGTAATTATATATTTATGATGGGTGTTGGGTGTCATGTAAACACACAGTTTGTAAGCTGGTGTATTCTTGTCATGCTCTACAACTCCCTCTTAATAATACACAAAGCTTATGACGACGTCTCGGTCCGACTTGGACCATTTACAAGTCACACTGACACACGAGAGTGAGGGAACCAATATATACAGGCGAGGGGGACAGAGACGGGACACAGAGAGGAAGAAAGTGGAGTAGTAACAGAGGTAATGTGCGGGTTATTTGTGTATTGTTCCATGCACGGTATTGTACCTTTTTGGTCGTTACTTCCTCTCAGTACTTGAAATAAACCACTTCATTCTTATTGGGTGTTCGTAAGGAAAGTTTTTCTTTTACTGCAAATCTATCATAGTTGACAGGTAAAGTTTTTTCATTTAGTGTGAAGTTATTAAGGGTTTACAAGGAAAGTATTTCTTTACTTTATTGTGCACTTCTTATTACACTAAGAATATTTCCATTCCAGTTTAGGAGTCCTGGTCTAAGACCTGGAACTCTGATCCCAGGAACCACTGATAACTGTATGAGAATTATGAAGGCTGCACAGGAAACAATGTGGCAGCAATTGTATACTGAGGTACAGGCTGTCAATAAGAAGTGGTGTGTTCTAACTGTTGTATCTAGCGGTGGGTGATGTGTAGCAGAATATCACCTGACGTGTGTCTGATAGTGATAGTGGTTGGGGGAGGTGTATACCTTTGATGAGCTTCGAGAGTGTCTCTACTCTCGTCTAGTGCTTGCCTGATCAACCAGGCTGTTGCTGCTGAAGGCCGCTGCCCCACATATCTATCAAAGCCTGGTGGATCTGGCACTAGATGAAGATACTTGTCCAGTTTCCTCTCGAAGGCTTCTACACTTGTTCCAGCCGTGTTTCTGATATCTTCTGGTAAGATGTTAAATAGTCTGGGGCCACGAATGTTGGTACAGTGTTCCTATATTGTGCCAACCGCGCCCCAGCTCCTCACTTGGTTTATTTTGCATTTCCTCCCATATCTCTCACTCCAGTATGTTGTTATGGCAGTGTGTTGATTTGGGATCAGGCCCTCGAGTACTGTCCCAGTAATTTAAATGTTTTACTGGTTCAATGTAAGCCGTAAACGATCTGTGTATTTGTTCCAACTCTGATATTTCTCCTGCTTTGAACGGGACCGTCAGTACTGAGAATTATTCCAAATGAGGGATCACTGGAGATTTGAAGAATGTCACCACTGGCATTATTTCTCTTGTTTTGACGGTTCTCAATACCCACCCCGTCATCCTCCTAGCTGTCGTGATCTGTCTTACTGTGTTCTTTGAAAGAAAGGTGTACTCAAGGATACTACACAAATGTCAGTGTAACTGTCTACATCTCTTGTACAAGTACACTTTAGTGAACATGTGCTTCTCCAAGTATCTCATCCGCATACATGGACTAGAAAGCAGCAGTAGATGTGAACCATAACATTGTACTGTACTTGTTGGGAACGGCGGAAATAGTATAGGAATGGTAAGATGTATAAGGGAGGGTGAAGTAATTGTTGGGGATTAAATGAATTATATCGTCCTTCCAGGAACACCAAGTGTGCGTATTGATGCATGTTAGGATCAGCCGGGTTGTGACGGCTGCGAGGGCCTACGAACCTCTAACACAAACAACCTGGTTGATCAGGCGATCAATAGGAAAGCCTGATTACGGCCGGGCTGCAGGGGTTAAGAGCCCTTCAAAGCCCTCCCACCTTTAATTTGCAGGACAGGCCATCTACTACATAACAACGTTAATACCAGCTCTGCTTGAACGACACCTATGTAACTCACATAACTACTGAATCCATAGCAACATGCCTTACGACAGCCTCAACTCACTATTGAAGGATGAAACCAGTATTCCTTTAAGCTCCGATATCTCTCATATGATTCTAAGCAAATTTCTCAATTGTTATTTACGCTAGATTAGGTCTACTCAAATTACAATGCTGTCTGTAAGAAACAATCAGTTATAACAAACTTAATGCTAGAAAATGCAATTATAAAGACCCGCCCAGTATGATAAAATCAACAGTCAAATGTTTTCATCTCAGTCACGGTCATTTCTGACGCTCTTAGCCAGTGATATATTAACCCTGACTGGCTGGATATAATGACCTTGATTGGGCAGAACACAAACACTGATTGGGAGGATATACTGACCTTGATTATGATATAGTGACCTTGATTAGGAAGATACAATAAGGATGATATACTGACCATAACTAGGATATATTGCCTAGATTGGAAGGATATAATCTTGATTACGGATTAGGATATACTGACTCTAATTAGAATACAGACCTTGATTACCAGATGAACTAACTGCAGATAAAACCCGTCCTGAGTTATGGAAAGTGACCACTTAACCTAGCTGGCTTAAGTTCCACTGTAACTCTCATGCAAGACAGGGCAGCCACAATGCGTGTATTCCCACCACGTCACATTGAGTGTATCTAATGCCGAATAGGGCAGGCTGGGCCGCCCCTCCTTCATGGCAAAGCAGGCTGACCTACCCCTCCTACAATGTAAGGCAGGCTGGGTCACTCCTGCTGGGTAAGGCAAGCTGGGTCACCTCTCCTGCTGGGTAAGGCAGGCTGGGTCACCCTTCCTGCTGGATAAGGAAGGCTGGGTCACCCCTCCTGCTGGATAAGGCAGGTTGGGTCTCCCCTCCAAGGTAGGCTGGGTCACCCCCCCTGCTGGGTAAAGCAGGCTGGGTCACCCCTCCTGCTGGGTAAAGCAGGCTGGGTCATCCCTCCTGCTGGGTAAAGCAGGCTGGGTCACCCCTCCTGCTGGGTAAAGCAGGCTGGGTCATCCCTCCTGCTGGGTAAAGCAGGCTGGGTCATCCCTCCTGCTGGGGAAGGAAGGCTGGGCCGGGCCTAATGCTGACTAACTAGCAATACAAGGCGGGAGAACAGCCATTAACACAGTTTAAGAGGTGGTACCACTAACAAGAGCGACGGCCAGACACTAAACACCATCTCCTCTGCCACCCAATTATAGTCTCTGGTTGCTCCTCCTACTCCCTCGTCCTCCATCCCTTCCACCACCACTATAAACCCTGGAAACAAAAATGGCTAAAGAAAGTACTTTTGAAAAACAAGAGAAAGCCAGTTATTCTGAGAGAAAACGATTTTTTTTTTTTTTGAGAATTAAGATTTTAAAAGTGAAACTGAATACTTCTAAGAGGCAAAGCGAAACAAAATGAGAGTAAATATGGAGAGAGACAATATATGAGAGTATAATTGACTGCATCCTCAGCCTTCTCATTTTAATATGACTTTAAAGTCTGTTAAAATCACTCAGTTAACTCAAGAGACAGACCAACAGACAGACAGACAGACACACACACACGCGCGCACACACACACACACACACACACACACACACACACACACACACACACACACACACACACACACACACACACACACAAGCACACACACACACACACACACACACACACACACACACACACACACACACACACACACAAAGGCAATGGGGCCAGATAACATCTCTCCATGGGTCCTGAGAGAGGGAGCAGAGGCGCTATGTGTACCCCAACAACAATATTCAATACATCTATCGAAACGGAGATTGCCTGAGACTAGGAAGACAGCAAATGTAGTCCCAATCTTTAAAAAAGGAGACAGACATGAAGCACTAAACTACAGACCAGTGTCACTGACATGTATAGTATGCAAAATCATGGAGAAGATTATCAGGAGAAGAGTGGTGGAACACCTAGAAAGGAATGATCTCATCAACAGCAGCCAACATGGTTTCAGGGATGGGATGGTGCAAAAACTGGAGGACCAAGCAGGGATAACAGGGAAGGCACTACAATGGATCAGGGAATACTTGTCAGGAAGACAGCAGCGAGTCATGGTACGTGGCGAGGTGTCAGAGTGGGCACCTGTGACCAGCGGGGTCCCACAGGGGTCAGTCCTAGGACCAGTGCTGTTTCTGGTATTTGGGAACGACATGACGGAAGGAATAGACTCTGAGGTGTCCCTGTTTGCAGATAACGTGAAGTTGATGAGAAGAATTCACTCGATCGAAGACCAGGCAGAACTACAAAGGGATCTGGACAGGCTGCAGACCTGGTCCAGCAATTGGCTCCGAGTGTTCAATCCCATCAAGTGCAAAGTCATGAAGATTGGGGAAGGGCAAAGAAGACCGCAGACGGAGTACAGTCTAGGGGGCCAGAGACTACAAACATCACTTAAGGAAAAAGATCTTGGGGTGAGTATAACACCAGGCACATCTCCTGAAGAGCACATCAACCAAATAACGGCTGCATCATATGGGCGCCTAGCAAACCTCAGAACAGCATTCCGACATCTTAATAAGGAATCGTTCAGGACCCTGTACACCGTGTACGTTAGGCCCATATTGGAGTATGCGGCACCAGTTTGGAACCCACACCTTGCCAAGCACGTAAAGAAACTAGAGAAAGTGCAAAGGTTTGCAACAAGACTAGTCCCAGAGCTAAGAGGTATGTCCTACGAGGAGATGTTAAGGGAAATCAACCTGACGACACTGGAGGACAGGAGAGATAGGGGGACATGATAACGACATACAAAATAATGAGAGGAATTGACAAGGTGGACAAAGACAGGATGTTCCAGAGATTGGACACAGTAACAAGGGGACACAGTTGGAAGTTGAAGACACAGATGAATCACAGGGATGTTAGGAAGTATTTTTTCAGCCACAGAGTAGTCAGTAAGTGGAATAGTTTGGCAAGCGATGTAGTGGAGGCAGGATCCATACATAGCTTTAAGCAGAGGTATGATAAAGCTCACGGTTCAGGGAGAGTGACCTAGTAGCGATCAGTGAAGAGGCGGGGCCAGGAGCTTGGACTCGACCCCTGCAGCCTCAACTAGGTGAGTATACACACACACACACACACACTCCCTCCCCAAGTATCTCTCACCTTCACCAATAATGACCTGACAGACTGTGGTGAACTAGTAATTGAAGTCATTATTTTTCATTACACAGAGGTTACTCCACGCGTGTCGCTGTGGTGGTCGTGTTGCTGTGTTTGCGGGAGTTGAGACTTACCTCAGCTTTTATCGGCATCAATGACTTCAGGCCTCTGGGGCCTTATCATATCTACCACTGAAGCTGTGTACTCAGTTTGCCTCACCACCGTCTCATCCAGGACACTCCACTTTTCAATCCAGTCCATTAATCTTTTGTCAAGATTGATCGGCTCCAAGCTGAGGGACTGAATACTTCAAACTCATCATCAACCTTTCTCTGCGTTGGACTGAAGAAGCCACTGGGTGGCAAACGTTTCCAGAATAAAGACACCCAAATGTTACACAAGTATCTCATTTGTCAACTTTCCACGAATATATTACTTCTCTCTCCTCCGCTCCAGAATATATATTTAGGATTCTGAGGCGTCCCCAGTAATTTAATGCTTTATCGGCTCTGTGCTGGCAGTAAATGATCTCCGTCTGTTCCAGCCCCGATATATCTCGTGCCTTAAACAAAGCCTTCAATACTGAACAATACACCAAGCCAGAGAGCAAAAGTTATACCACTGGCACTATTTCCCTTGTTTTGAAAGTTCCTATTATCCTCTCCATTTTCTTGCATGTCGTAACATTTCCCAAGTGTTCGTTTTAGCTGGCGTTCCTCTTGAACTTTGTATACAATCATAATCAATCAATCAATCAAATCAATGTGTATGTGTGTGTGTGTGTGTGTGTGTGTGTGTGTGTGTGTGTGTGTGTGTGTGTGTGTGTGTATGTGTGTGTGTGTCTGTGTGTGTGTGTGTGTGTGTCTGTCTGTCTGTCTGTGTCTGTCTGTGTGTGTGTGTGTGTGTGTGTGTGTGTGTGTGTGTGTGTGTGTGTCTGTCTGTCTGTCTGTCTGTCTGTCTGTGTCTGTCTGTGTGTGTGTGTGTGTGTGTGTGTCTGTCTGTCTCTCTCTCGAGTTCTTTATTCTTTCTGTATCTAGGCAGTTGGTACTTGTCACGAATGATTGTTCTAAAATGCCAAACACAAGACTTGCCTGTATCTTCTTGCAATTTTTCCATGTCGTCTACCGAGACGATTTTTATGCTTATTTTGATATCCGCTAATAATATGAAACTGATTGCAGTGTTTTCATCTAGGTTTACTATGAGTTCCAGTAAAGATGCCAGAACACTGCCTTGGTCAGCTGTTTACCTTGCTAATGCTAGATTATTTGTTTACTTATTCTATGAGCTCTAGATGTCAGAAAGCTAAATAATCATTTGCCCGCTTTCCTCGTCATGCCTATCACCATCGTTGTATATACGATCACTCCCTGATAACACTGCTCAAACATCTTTGCAAAACCAGTGTTCACCACATCTGCATTTTGGTTTACTTCCAACCCTCCCTCCCTCCCATGCATAAGGGGGATTACCAGCAGAACTCTGGCTCTCTTCAGATGGAACTCGACAGGTTCCTCAAATCGGTTCCTGATCAGCCAGGCTATGATGTATAGGTTGGGCTGCTAGCACTATAAGCCTGATCGATCAGGCGAGCAACTAGAAGACATAGTCTGGGACAGGGCCGCGGGGGCGGTCATGCTATTTAAAAGACTAATTTTATGTGATGTTAGAGTTGCTGATTTGTATTTTGTTTTTTTGTTTTTTGGTCAGTGATCTACTATCTCCTTTATACAAAGGAGCTGTCTGCACCTTTAAGGTCTCAGACTTTGTTCAGACGAACATTCTCTTCACAGGACACAAAATGTTCACGTAGTGGAACATTGCACTTTTTAATAAACGCCAGAAATTTGCTCCAGGTGCTGCATGAGTGGCTATATTTTATATTCCTTTTTTCAAATTCCACTGAATTAGTGTTTATATCAGTTATATGATCTGTCTGATCCTCAGATGTAATGAAATTTATTTCTGCTTTCTCCATTCTGATTTCATTAGGTGAATTTTTGAACTGTATAATTCAGATTTATTATTTAGAATTTTCACTCATTCTTTCATCGTCAGTGCTCAAAAATGTGATCAATGCTTTAATTCTACGGGTATTTCTTAAGTTACATGTGTAGAAAGTCTGGTTTTTCTTCAAAGTCCTGGACAGCTTTTTGTCCGTGTTGTGTTTCTTGTGTCTGGCACAACAACTGAAGTTTTTCTTGTGCCTCGGTAACCCCTCGGCAACTGCTCTTTCCTTCGTTGTGACATTCACATTTTTTAACAGTTCGGTAACCCCTTTAACTTCTGTATATTCTTCTATACTTCAATTATATATCTGATATACTTTAATAATTCCTCAGTAGTACATATACCTTTCATGAGCTTCAAGAGTCTTTCTACTCCCGGAGCCCGGCCATGGGTCAGGCTCATCATACTTATGTAAACTTTGTACGATTGTCTTCAGCTTTTCCAAGCACTGCTGAGGGTTTAGGGTGCTCATGACTGCTTCCCAAAGTATGTCTAATAGTTCTTTTTTTTGCAGTCGATTCACTATTGAATATAAATCTAGTGAGCATCCATTTCCATTCACTATTACTGGAGGTTCAAACTACTGCATTTACACTTGTTTGTATTTCTACGATGTTGTGATAAGATTATATCGTACTTGTAATTGTTAGGTCTGATACAAAGGCCACACCATATACAACACCTCACACCTTCACTGGTACACCGAGTAAATGTCACATCATAGGATGTGACAATTAAGGCTTCCCACATCATTATAAGAACAAAGGTTGACATTTTCATGTGATAGGATATTGTCTTTCCCAGAGTGTGTGCTCACAGCTTCCTGTGCTGCCTTGCTCCTTCACTCACCTCCTCTCAACACGCCTCCTCCATTCGTCATGACTTACTCCATTCCCTCCACCTCAGAGACTTACTCCATTCCCTACAACTCAGAGACTCCCACACACCCCTCTCATTTTCATGGCCCAACACCCCTATCATCATGGCCCCACACCCCTACCATCTTCATGACCACACATACTTGCCATCTTCATGACCACACATCATCTTCATGGCCATACGCTCCTTTCATCTCCGTCCCCCACACCACTTACCTGGCTCGCGGTGCCCACTTAGCCAAAATAATCAGAGTATTTACCTGGAAAAAGAAAAGCAGAATTAGTATTAGTAGCAGAATACTCTCAAGTGCATAGTGTTAAGTACTGGTAGCAGTAATGTCTACGTGTGTTTAACGTAAAGGACAGTTATAAATAATAGTTTTCGCCATCCAACAAGGATTAACACCCTACGAAGCTTCAGGAGTAAGTACGATTAGGGCCGTGATGCCAGAAATCAGTAACGCAGGTCGGTAAGTATTAAATAGGAGGGACCAAAAAGCGGTGAATCAATCTCTGCAAACACAAGGGTATTGCAGCAAACAAATAATATTTGTAAATACAAGTGAGTGCATAATGTCGGCCACCACTGATCGTCACTGTTTGAGACGCAATACTGACAGTCATATATCTTTAATTTAAAAATCATGCGATTCAAGAAGGAATGAATCAGCTGAGTGATCTTCAGGAATCAGAGTGGTCCTCAGTCTTCAAAATGTCATGCGACACTAGGACAGGTCTTGAGAAATTTGCGAAAACTTAAGGAGCTAAGTGTAAAGACCTCGGCGTAGGAAAGCACTGGGAGACATGATTTTGACGTAAAAGCATACTAAAAGGAACTGTCAATGCTGGTAGGAAGAGCCTTTAAAATGCAAAGACCAGGGGACAGGGTGACTGATACGTCCCAACAAACGCCTTGTGGGTTTCCACAGCAGAATATCTCTGGAAACCCATCACAGGTATGTTAGCGTTAAGGTAGTGCAGGAAAGGAATAACTTGGATAAATAAATGCAACAAACCTCATACACCGTCGGAAAATAGGCTTGACAAGGCCAGTAACTAAGATAATTGTATTTTACAGTCTGGTTCTCTGACCCTCTTTCAACCACCTACTGCAGAGGGATGACAGTAGAGATGGGGGGGGAAGAGAGAGAGAGAGAGAGAGAGAGAGAGAGAGAGAGAGAGAGAGAGAGAGAGAGACAGACAGAGAGAGACAGACAGAGAGAGACAGAGACAGAGAGAGACAGACAGAGAGAGACAGAGAGAGACAGAGAGAGACAGAGAGAGACAGAGAGAGACAGAGAGAGACAGAGAGACAGAGAGACAGAGAGACAGAGAGACAGAGAGAGAGAGAGAGAGAGAGAGAGACAGACAGACAGACAGACAGAGAGAGTCAGAGAGACAGAGTCAGAGAGAGAGAGAGAGAGAGAGAGAGAGAGAGAGAGAGAGAGAGAGAGACAGACAGACAGACAGAGAGAGCACTCACCTCTGCCACTTCAACCATATTGCTTTTTAATTAGATTCTATTGTTTGATCTATTCAATTTGTACCAATTTTCCACACTAATGACATTCACCCTCATGTTTAATAACGTCACTGAGGCCAGAAATCAATGTTATTGAAGGTATGTTCAGAGGCCAGGTGTGTCTGCTGTGTTGCTGCCGCAGTGATGATCTGCTAGTCATCACTGTGTTGCTGCTGAAATGATGCTGTGATAGTCATCATTGTGTTGCTGCTGCAATGATGCTGTGATAATCACTGTTGCTGCTGGAATGATGCTGTGTTAGTCATCACTGTGTTGCTGCTGCGACCTGTCTGCGTTCTATATGCTGTGCTCGTTTTGAGTTTTTCATTCTTCCCATATCTAAGCAAATAAAATTTGTCATCATTGAACAACGTAATTTTCATTTGCCCACTGGAAGACACCGATGATAGTCGTTTGTTTAATTTTGGCATCGTCCGCAAAGGATGATACGAAGCTGTGGATAATGTTTTATATATTTATGAGGATAAGCAACAGTAAGGATACTAGGGACGGTCCTTGATTCTATTACCATTGGTTTTTGACGCTGTGGAAGAGAAGCAAAATGTCAGCATAATACACACAACTTTGGCCTCGAAGGCCTCGACTGGTGTGACAGCACAATGTGTGCGTGTGAAAGGAATTACGGTTAAAGTGATCATGAATCTTTGACAAACAGTCATGGTGAAAGATGTATCAGACGCCGCCACTGTGACGGGATGTCCTCCTCAAAACACAATACTCTTCACTACTTTGCCGTTCGTGAGAGAACGGCAAAGTACGAGAAAGGTTATTTCTCACAGACATACTAAAATATTTTAACGATTAGACGATGTTTAATAGATCCAACGAAATGCATATAGTTCTTGTTCGTGCTTTTAATGGTGGCAGTGTAGAATGTACTGGTTAAACTGCTTGTGGGGCAACTGTGCCAGTTCCACACCGCCACTCTTACATGCACAAGTGTGAAATTTCAATTAGTTTGTATTATTAATTATTATTATTATTATTATTATTATTATTATTATTATTATTATTATTATTATTATTATTATTATTCTAGTGCGTTAGAAGTGGACGTTAAAGGTCAAGATAGTGATGTGGTGGAGAGCAGGGTTCCGCACAAGAGCACTGTACCGTCAAGTGTGTCATGTGTGTTGAAGCAGCAAGCAGGAGACAGCACTTGCCGTCACGCTGCTGACACTGATAACCTCAGAGATCACTGCTGCTGCTGCTCACCTCGCTCCATTCACTAGTACTCCTCATTACTTCTAATGATTATAATGGTCTGGAATTTGAAACAGGATACAAAACACAGTCACCTCTTAACCTTAAAACAGGTGTACAAGATGTAAAACTATTAAAGAGACGACCTAACGTTTGGAGAGTAGCAATGTGCAGTCAGACCAACCAGTATTATTTGTTGTGGCCAGCCACAAGACCAGCGAGTGACACTTGCTGTGGCCAGCCACAAGACCAGCCAGTGACACTTGCTGTGGCCAGCCACAAGACCAGCCAGTGACACTTGCTGTGGCCAGCCACAAGACCAGCCAGTGACACTTGCTGTGGCTAGCCACAAGACCAGCCAGTGACACTTGCTGTGGCCGCCACAAGACCAGCCAGTGACACTTGCTGTGGCCAGCCACAAGACCAGCGAGTGACACTTGCTGTGGCCAGCCACAAGACCAGCCAGTGACACTTGCTGTGGCCAGCCACAAGACCAGCCAGTGACACTTGCTGTGGCTAGCCACAAGACCAGCCAGTGACACTTGCTGTGGCCGCCACAAGACCAGCCAGTGACACTTGCTGTGGCCAGTCACAAGACCAGCGAGTGACACTTGCTGTGGCCAGCCACAAGACCAGCGAGTGACACTTGCTGTGACCAGCCACAAGACCAGCGAGTGACACTTGCTGTGGCCAGCCACAAGACCAGCGAGTGACACTTGCTGTGACCAGCCACAAGACCAGCGAGTGACACTTGCTGTGGCCAGCCACAAGACCAGCGAGTGACACTTGCTGTGGCCAGCCACAAGACCAGCGAGTGACACTTGCTGTGGCCAGCCACAAGACCAGCGAGTGACACTTGCTGTGGCCAGCCACAAGACCAGCGAGTGACACTTGCTGTGGCCAGCCACAAGACCAGCGAGTGACACTTGCTGTGGCCAGCCACAAGACCAGCGAGTGACACTTCCTTTGGCCAGCCACAAGACCAGCCAGTGACACTTGCTGTGGCCAGCCACAAGACCAGCGAGTGACACTTGCTGTGGCCAGCCACAAGACCAGCCAGTGACACTTGCTGTGGCCAGCCACAAGACCAGCGAGTGACACTTGCTGTGGCCAGCCACAAGACCAGCGAGTGACACTTCCTATGGCCAGCCACAAGACCAGCCAGTGACACTTGCTGTGGCCAGCCACAAGACCAGCGAGTGACACTTGCTGTGGCCAGCCACAAGACCAGCGAGTGACACTTGCTGTGGCCAGCCACAAGACCAGCGAGTGACACTTGCTGTGGCCAGCCACAAGACCAGCCAGTGACACTTGCTGTGGCCAGCCACAAGACCAGCCAGTGACACTTGCTGTGGCCAGCCACAAGACCAGCCAGTGACACTTGCTGTGGCCAGCCACAAGACCAGCCAGTGACACTTGCTGTGGCCAGCCACAAGACCAGCCAGTGACACTTGCTGTGGCCAGCCACAAGACCAGCAACACCACCGAGTCATTTAACCAAGACCTGTGTCAGGACATTTACCCCTGCTAATAAAATGACACACACACAGTTAAGGCCAGTAAGTTACAAGTGATGCTACGACAATAATGGTAATCTTAAAAAATGTTTTTAAACCTTTTCTTTGAAATATTCTTCTTCACATGTTTCAAGGTAGGTGAGGTCAACTAGAAATATAGATGATCACTACTAAAACATTACCAAAACAACTGGGCCGCCTTAAAATGCTCTCACTGTACTCGCTAAAACAAAATCTCTCTTAATCTAACCTATCCTCATATTTTACTACATTTTCTTACGAGAATACCAACGTCACTTTCTTAATGTTTGCTGTAAATTTACAAATAAAGTTTTCGTTATATTCTCAACCACCTCTGACAAAGAGGTGGCCGAGAATCACCAGCAAACGTTGAAATATGTACGAGAATCACTCGTGATGCGAGAATACGTTACATAATTTATACGTGAAAAATACGTGTACACTAACTGCTCTCAGAGGTTAGAACATTATCATGCCACCGCCCAGCTCTAACACCAGGTCACCTCGGAGGTCAACCCAGCTTACAAAAACAGTCGAGAAATTAGGCGAGATAGCGGCGGTAACCTAAGATACCTCCCCCTCCAATGATTCCTCCAACACTTGTCAGTTACGAAATGGTTATAATCATAACCATAATTTTTAAAGGGGTGGACCGGTAAGCCAGCTGCGGGTCATCATATGACTAAGACCCGCGTCAGGAAACACTTGTAATATTTCCTGACAAATCTTACCTAACCTAACTAGTCAGTTCATGTTAGATTGAGAACCACTGTCTCGGAACTATCAACCAAGGAAACTTGCCGATACATCTGGGATCACCCGGGATCTTTGTCTTTGCTTGTGAGCTGAATGCCCAAAGCAACGAATCACTTGTACATGTTAAAGATCCTTGACAAGTTTACCAGACGACAGCTGAGTTAAATCAGCAGAGCTGAGCTGTCAAACTGACGTCCTCACAAACCTGATGCTCCATGGAAACTTACTGGTGTTCCTCAGAATCCTGATGCTCCCGGGGCTCCTTAGAAAACCCTGGTGCTCCACGGAAACTTACCTGGGTTCCGTGAGATCTTTCATGACTAACTGCAGGAGAAGGGACACAAGTCGATTTTAAAATTAATAAAAAGTAAGCGAAATGCCTCACGCACTTTTTAAAGGGAATATCTTTGTTGTCAACAAGACACAAGCACTGCGGAAATTTTTATTAGGATGCACGCTGGGCCGAGATGCGACAGACACTGGACAGGGACGTGACTTAAGCTGGGTCGGGAAGCGACTTAAGCTGGACAAGGACGCGACGTAAGCTGAACAGGAACACCAAGCTTGATCACATCTTACAGACTCCACCAAACAGATTTATCAGGACAACAATGCAACAATTATAAGTGACAGAAAATGTAGATCTAGGCTTGCTGGTGACATCAAGTGTTTCAAATAATGATCTTTTACCGAAGGAGAAACAATCTTAACTTTACTTTCACGGTGAACGATGCACACAATTGTAAACAAAGAATTGCATAGTTTACTATTTTACCAGAGACAGCCCTGCGGGAGTAGCAAAACTCTCGAAACCCATCACAGGTAATGACTTGGCTAAGTGTGTTTTTCTCGGGTAATATTTCTTTAGTCTTATCATATGTAAGAGGATTTTCTTTTATGTAGATA
Organism: Cherax quadricarinatus; assembly: GCF_038502225.1. NCBI lineage: Eukaryota > Metazoa > Arthropoda > Malacostraca > Decapoda > Parastacidae > Cherax > Cherax quadricarinatus. The sequence goes on along the minus strand of NC_091322.1, from coordinate 1,384,343 downwards.
ATGTGGAGGAATTAGCTTCCAACAAGGATGGGAGAGGTGGAAAGGTGTAATCCCCCTCTGTGTATAAGGGGGGAGGGGGTGAGTAATGTAATCCAGACCTTACAAGGACGTGGTTGGTACGTCCTTATTTCCCCGCCAACTGAGGTTATGACAAACCTATACAAGGTGTTGCCACAGAGAAACTCTTGATTTAAGATATACTAGATAAGATGGTTAACCTAATTATACAGCAAGTACGAATAATTAAGCAAATGACACCTTCTAATCAAGGGGAACCATGATTTTTTGACATGGGCATATGGTCAGGTTGGAATCTCTGCCAAACCACCCTGGTGCCAGCACATTTCCCCGCCTTGGGTGTTGCAGTGCCCAAAAGCAGGAGCGAGGTGGAGAGAAGAGTTTGCTGGGGCGAAGTCACGCAATGTTGAAACACTATTAAGCGTGAAAATAGCCTTAACGGAGGTATTAACTGCAGTCTGTGGTCTCGTTTAACCACAGACGACAAATTAAACAACAGTGGTAGTGATTTAACCACATAAGCTAGTAATTACGGAGAGAACTGAAGCAGTGGTCACACAGCGTTGAGGTGCAAGCCAAGTGACGCTGTAGTCATTAACTGTGCACATTACCAATAACGTTTTACAAGTGAATCTTCTTCAGTAAGTGATGGTGGCAAGTCAGGTGATGTTAAATCAAGTTTACGGGTATCTTGAGAGCCTATAGTGTGTGTAGTGATCTACGAGTATAAAAGTACGCTAGTTAAGTGTGGCATGCAAAGAGTACGTAACCTTTATTCGGCGCATGTACACACCCTCATTTACAGGCTATCTCCCCCAACCAGCGAACCAGGTGACTGAGAGTTGACGATGGGGTCCCGTCGTTCAACTAGTACCCAGGTTCCAGCCAATAAGAAGATGGTTTTGGCAATCGCAGAGGTTATGTGGGTACCATCCTCCTGTCTGCCCTGGTCATTCCCATTCTAGAGCTGGTTGAAGCACGGTCTGCTCTCTAGTGGCTTCTATTCTGCCTTGCTTACCGTGGAGTGCACTAATACCTATCACTGTACATACTGCTGTTCTAAATTGGTGAAGGATAATATGTCAAAAGTTTTCTGCTGTGTTTATTTTGCTCCCTTTACACCCAGGATAACAGGCCATTTGGACTCCTGGGTTGTAATATTAAGCCATACGATTGTGGAACATCAGTGCCCAAAACGACCAACAGAAGTACGACGTCCCCGTTGATTATTTTCGTGATATAGACGACGCACAAGCCATCGATATCGGGATCCAGACGACAGGATGGTGTCATAGTTCAAAGTTACACGAGTTAAGACAAGTCTAAATTTCTGGTTCTCGTCCTTAAAATAAGATATACTTTTGATATACCTTTGAAGAGTATCGAGAGTTTAAATACTCTCGAAGCCCGGCCAGGGGTCAGGCTCGTCAGGTGCTTGCCTGGTCAACCAGGTTGTTGCTGCTGGAGTCCCGCTACCTCACATATCCATCAGTCTGGTTGATCTGGCACCTGGTAAAGATACTTGTCCAGTTTCCTCTTGAAGGCTTCTACACTTGTTTCAGCCGTGTTTCTGATATCTTCTGGTAAGATGTTGAATAGTCTGGGACCCCGGATGTTGATACAGTTCCCTTATTATCCCCACCGTATCCCTGCTCCTCACTGGGTTTATTTTTCACCTCCTCTCGCATCTCTCGCTGCAGTATGTTATGGCAATGTGTAGATTTGGGACCAGGCCCTCGAGTACTTTGCAAGTATATATTAACATGTATCTCTCCTCCGCTCCAGTAAGTACATGCTCAAGACTTGAAAGGCATTCCCAGTAATTTAGGTGCTTTACTGGCTCAATGTTAGCTGTAACCGACACTGCAGTGGTCTGCCCAGGACGCGTTCTAGAAATTTGGACAAGCGCCTGTGGGATCTCAATTGAGGGGAATCCCATCCAATCCAGTCACGTGAGCGCTCTTAGATCAGATATACCAGTACAATAGTCGAACATATAACAAGCCATAATCCTAATACCTACATATTTAACCCAACATACAGCTACAGAGACAATATTGGACAGTCGCTGTAGGAGGAAAGATTCTTGGTGTGCAGCTGCTGCAATCTTTAAACCTTCACCTTCTAAATAATTCCTTATTATAAAAAAAAAATTATGCGATATCTAACATATGCTTTCTTTTTTATTATAATAATAATAATAATCCTAACATGTACCATTTGTGTGAAACAAATCAGAGTGCAAGAGAGAGATAGAGAGAGAGAGAGAGAGAGAGAGAGAAAGTGCGAGTGTGTGCGCGCGCGCTCACCTATTTGTGGCTGCAGGGGTCGAGTCCTAGCTCCTGGCCCCGCCTCTTCACCGGTTGCTACTAGGCCCTCTCTCTCCCCGCTCCATGAGCTTTATCAAACCTCGTCTTAAAACTGTGTATGGTTCCTGCCTCCACTACGTCATTTTCTAGGCTATTCCACTGCCTTACAACTCTATGACTGAAGAAATACTTCCTACTATCTCTCTGACTCATTTGTGTCTTCAACTTCCAATTGTGGCCTCTTGTTTCTGTGTCCCCTCCCTGGAACATCCTGTCCTTGTCCACCTTGTCTATTCCACGCAGTATTTTATATGTCGTTATCGTGTCTCCCCTGACCCTCCTGTCCTCCAGTGTCGTCAGGCCGATTTCCCTTAATCTTTCTTCATAGGACATTCCCCTTAGCTCTGGAACTAACCTTGTCGCAAACCTTTGTACTTTCTCTAGTTTCTTGACGTGCTTTATCAAGTGCGGGTTCCAAACAGGTGCTGCATACTCCAGTATGGGCCTGACATACACGGTGTACAGTGTCTTGAATGATTTCTTACTAAGGTATCGGAATGCTGTTCTCAGGTTTGCCAGGCGCCCATATGCTGCAGCAGTTATCTGATTGATGTGTGCTTCCGGAGACATGCTCGGTGTTATACTCACCCCAAGATCTTTCTCCTTGAGTGAGGTTTGCAGTCTTTGGCCGCCTAGCCTATACTCTGTCTGTGGTCTTCTGTGCCCTTCCCCTATCTTCATGACTTTGCATTTGGCAGGATTAAATTCGAGAAGCCATTTGCTGGACCAGGTGTCCAGTCTGTCCAGGTCTCTTTGAAGTCCTGCCTGGTCCTCATCAGATTTAATTCTCCTCATTAACTTCACATCATCTGCAAACGTGTGTGTGTGTGTGTGTGTGTGTGTGTGTGTGTGTGTGTGTGTGTGTGTGTGTGTGTGTGTGTGTGTGTGTGTGTGTGTGTGTGTGTGTGTCAGAGAAACAATACTAATTACAACCAATATATTTTTGTTTATCTTCAGTATTGTATAATCAATGGTAAACCTCTTGTGTAAAGTTTGTTACTTAATTTCTAACAAAAGTCCCGTGGCAACAAAAAGTTTGAAAGTGTTTTACAACACAGGAGAGTGGTGGAGCACCTGGTACACTTTACAACACAGGAGAGTGGTAGAGCAGCTGGTACACGTTACAACACAGGAGAGTGGTGGAGCAGCTGGTACACTTTACAACACAGGAGAGTGGTGGAGCGGCTGGTACACTTTACAACACAGGAGAGTGGTGGAGCAGCTGGTACACTTTACAACACAGGAGAGTGGTGGAGCGGCTGGTACACTTTACAACACAGGAGAGTGGTGGAGCAGCTGGTACACTTTACAACACAGGAGAGTGGTGGAGCGGCTGGTACACTTTACAACACAGGAGAGTGGTGGAGCAGCTGGTACACTTTACAACACAGGAGAGTGGTGGAGCGGCTGGTACACTTTACAACACAGGAGAGTGGTGGAGCAGCTGGTACACTTTACAACACAGGAGAGTGGTGGAGCGGCTGGTACACTTTACAACACAGGAGAGTGGTGGAGCGGCTGGTACACTTTACAACACAGGAGAGTGGTGGAGCAGCTGGTACACTTTACAACACAGGAGAGTGGTGGAGCGGCTGGTACACTTTACAACACAGGAGAGTGGTGGAGCAGCTGGTACACTTTACAACAGAGGATTGGTGGAGCGGTGGGTACACTTTACAACACAGGAGTGGTGGAGCGGCGGGTACACTTTACAACACAGGAGAGTGGTGGAGCGGCTGGTACACTTTACAACACAGGAGAGTGGTGGAGCGATGGGTACACTTTACAAAAAAAGGAGTGGTGGAGCAGCGGGTACACTTTACAGCACAGGAAAGTGGTGGAGCGGCGGGTACACTTTACAACACAGGAGTGGAGCGGCGGGTACACCTTACAACACAGGAGTGGTGGAGCGGCAGGTACACTTTACAACACAGGAGAGTGCAGCGGCGGGTACACTTTACAACACAGGATACTGCTGGAGCGGCTGGTACACTTTACAACACAGGAGAGTGGTGGAGCGGCGGGTACACTTTACAACAGAGGAGTGGTGGAGCGGCAGGTACACTTTACAACACAGGAGTGGTGGTGGAGCGGCGGGTACACTTTACAACACAGGAGACTGGTGGAGAGGCTGGTACACTTTACAACACAGGAGACTGGTGGAGCGGCTGGTACACTTTACAACACAGGAGAGTGGTGGAGCGGCGGGTACACTTTACAACACAGGAGAGTGGTGGAGCGGCTGGTACACTTTACAACACAGGAGAGTGGTGGAGCGGCGGGTACACTTTACAACACAGGAGAGTGGTGGAGCGGCTGGTACACTTTACAACACAGGAGACTGGTGGAGCGGCTGGTACACTTTACAACACAGGAGACTGGTGGAGCGGCTGGTACACTTTACAACACAGGAGACTGGTGGAGCGGCTGGTACACTTTACAACACAGGAGAGTGGTGGAGCGGCGGGTACACTTTACAACACAGGAGACTGGTGGAGCGGCTGGTACACTTACAACACAGGAGAGTGGTGGAGCGGCGGGTACACTTTACAACACAGGAGAGTGGTGGAGAGGCTGGTACACTTTACAACAAAGGAGACTGCTGGAGCGGCTGGTACACTTTACAACACAGGAGTGGTGGAGCGGCTGGTACACTTTACAACACAGGAGTGGAGCGGCTGGTACACTTTACAACACAGGAGAGTGGTGGAGCGGCTGGTACACTTTACAAAACAGGAGACTGGTGGAGCGGCTGGTACACTTTACAACACAGGAAAGTGGTGGAGCGGCTGGTACACTTTACAACACAGGAGAGTGGTGGAGCGGCTGGTACACTTTACAACACAGGAGACTGGTGGAGCGGCGGGTACACTTTACAACACAGGAGAGTGGTGGAGCGGCTGGTACACTTTACAACACAGGAGACTGGTGGAGCGGCTGGTACACTTTACAACACAGGAGACTGGTGGAGCGGCTGGTACACTTTACAACACAGGAGAGTGGTGGAGCGGCGGGTACACTTTACAACACAGTAGAGTGGTGGAGCGACTGGTACACTTTACAACACAGGAGAGTGGTGGAGCGGCGAGTACACTTTACAACACAGGAGAGTGGTGGAGCGGCGGGTACACTTTACAACACAGGAGTGGAGTGGCTGGTACACTTTACAACACAGGAGAGTGGAGCGGCGGGTACACTTTACAACACAGGAGACTGGTGGAGCGGCTGGTACACTTACAACACAGGAGAGTGGTGGAGCGGCGGGTACACTTTACAACACAGGAGAGTGGTGGAGCGGCTGGTACACTTTACAACACAGGAGAGTGGTGGAGCGACTGGTACACTTTACAACACAGGAGAGTGGTGGAGCGGCGAGTACACTTTACAACACAGGAGAGTGGTGGAGCGGCTGGTACACTTTACAACACAGGAGAGTGGTGGAGCGGCTGGTACACTTTACAACACAGGGGAGTGATGAAGCGGCTGGTACACTTTACAACACAGGAGTGGTGGAGCGGCGGGTACACTTTACAACACAGGAGTGGTGGAGTGGCTGGTACACTTTACAACACAGGAGAGTGGTGGAGCGGCGGGTACACTTTACAACACAGTAGAGTGGTGGAGCGACTGGTACACTTTACAACACAGGAGAGTGGTGGAGCGGCGAGTACACTTTACAACACAGGAGAGTGGTGGAGCGGCGGGTACACTTTACAACACAGGAGTGGAGTGGCTGGTACACTTTACAACACAGGAGAGTGGAGCGGCGGGTACACTTTACAACACAGGAGACTGGTGGAGCGGCTGGTACACTTAGAACACAGGAGAGTGGTGGAGCGGCGGGTACACTTTACAACACAGGAGAGTGGTGGAGCGGCTGGTACACTTTACAACACAGGAGAGTGGTGGAGCGACTGGTACACTTTACAACACAGGAGAGTGGTGGAGCGGCGAGTACACTTTACAACACAGGAGAGTGGTGGAGCGGCTGGTACACTTTACAACACAGGAGAGTGGTGGAGCGGCTGGTACACTTTACAACACAGGGGAGTGATGAAGCGGCTGGTACACTTTACAACACAGGAGTGGTGGAGCGGCGGGTACACTTTACAACACAGGAGTGGTGGAGTGGCTGGTACACTTTACAACACAGGAGAGTGGTGGAGCGGCTGGTACACTTTACAACACAGGAGAGTGGTGGAGCGATGGGTACACTTTACAAAACAGGAGTGGTGGAGCGGCGGGTACACTTTACAGCACAGGAAAGTGGTGGAGCGGCGGGTACACTTTACAACACAGGAGAGTGGTGGAGCGGCTGGTACACTTTACAACACAGGAGAGTGGAGCGGCGGGTACACTTTACAACACAGGAGAGTGGTGGAGCGGCTGGTACACTTTACAACACAGGAGTGGTGGAGCGGCGGGTACACTTTAAAACGCAGGAGAGTGGTGGAGCGGCAGGTACACTTTACAACACAGGAGTGGTGGAGCGGCTGGTACACTATACAACACAAAAGTGGTGGGTACACTTTACAACACAGGAAAGTGGTGGAGCAGCTGGTACACTTTACAACACAGGAGTGGAGCGGCGGGTACACTTTACAACACAGGAGAGTGGTGGAGCGGCAGGTACACTTTACAACAAAGGAGAGTGGTGGAGCGGCAGGTACACTTTACAGAGGATTGGTGGAGCGGTGGGTACACTTTACAACACAGGAGTGGTGGAGCGGCGGGTACACTTTACAACACAGGAGAGTGGTGGAGCAAAGGGTACACTTTACAACAGAGGATTGGTGGAGTGGCGGGTACACTTTACAACAGAGGAGAGTGGTGGAGCAAAGGGTACACTTTACAACAGAGGAGAGTGGTGGAGCGGCAGGTACACTTTACAACAGAGGATTGGAGCAGTGGGTACACTTTAGAACACAGGAGTGGTGGAGCGGCGGGTACACTTTACAACATAGGAGAGTGGTGGAGCGGCTGGTACACTTTACAACACAGGAGAGTGGTGGAGCGATGGGTACACTTTACAAAACAGGAGTGGTGGAGCGGCGGGTACACTTTACAGCACAGGAAAGTGGTGGAGCGGCGGGTACACTTTACAACACAGGAGTGGAGCGGCGGGTACACCTTACAACACAGGAGTGCTGGAGCGGCAGGTACACTTTACAACACAGGAGACTGCAGCGGCGGGAACACTTTACAACACAGGAGTTGTGGAGCGGCAGGTAGTTTACAACACAGGATACTGCTGGAGCGGCTGGTACACTTTACAACACAGGATACTGCTGGAGCGGCTGGTACACTTTACAACACAGGATGCTGCTGGAGCGGCTGGTACACTTTACAACACAGGAGTGGAGCGGCGGGTACACCTTAAAACACAGGAGTGGTGGAGCGGCAGGTACACTTTACAACACAGGAGAGGGGAGCGACAGGTACACTTTACAACACAGGAGAGTGGAGCGGCGGGTACACTTTACAACACAGGATACTGCTGGAGCGGCTGGTACACTTTACAACACAGGATACTGCTGGAGCGGCTGGTACACTTTACAACACAGGAGAGTGGTGGAGCGGCGGGTACACTTTACAACAGAGGAGTGGTGGAGCGGCAGGTACACTTTACAACACAGGAAAATGGTGGAGCGGCAGGTACACTTTACAACACAGGAGAGTGGTGGAGAGGCTGGTACACTTTACAACAAAGGAGACTGCTGGAGCGGCTGGTACACTTTACAACACAGGAGAGTGGTGGAGCGGCTGGTACACTTTACAACACAGGAGTGGTGGAGCGGCTGGTACACTTTACAACACAGGAGTGGAGCGGCTGGTACACTTTACAACACAGGAGTTGTGGAGCAGCGGGTACACTTTACAACACAGGAGAGTGGTGGAGCGGCTGGTACACTTTACAACACAGGAGACTGGTGGAGCGTCTGGTACACTTTACAACACAGGAGACTGGTGGAGCGGCTGGTACACTTTACAACACAGGAGACTGGTGGAGCAGCTGGTACACTTTACAACACAGGAGAGTAGTGGAGCGGCCGGTACACTTTACAACACAGGAGTGGTGGAGCGGCTGGTACACTTTACAACACAGGAAACTGCTGGAGCAGCTGGTACACATTACAACACAGGAGAGTGGTGGAGCGGCTGGTACACTTTACAACACAGGAGAGTGGTGGAGCGGCTGGTACACTTTACAACACAGGAGAGTGGTGGAACGGCTGGTACACTTTACAACACAGGAGACTGGTGGAGCGGCTGGTACACTTTACAACACAGGAGAGTGGTGGAATGGCAGGTACACTTTACAACAGAGGAGTGGTGGAGCGGCTGGTACACTTTACAACAGAGGAGTGGTGGAGCGGCTGGTACACTTTACAACAGAGGAGAGTGGTGGAGCGGCAGGTACACTTTACAACACAGAAGTGGTGGAGCAGCTGGTACACTTTACAACACAGGAGACTGGTTTAGCGGCTGGTACACTTTACAACACAGGAAAGTGGTGGAGCGGTGGGTATACTTTACAACACAGTTGAGTGATTGAGCGGCGGGTACACTTTACAACACAGGAAAGTGGTGGAGCGGCGGGTACACTTTACAACACAGGAGAGTGGTGGAGCGGCAGGTACACTTTACAACACAGGAGAGTGGTGGAGCAGCGGGTACACTTTACAACACAGGAGAGTGGTGGAGCGGCTGGTACACTTTACAACACAAAAGTGGTGGAGCAGCTGGTACACTTTACAACACAGGAGTGGAGCAGCTGGTACACTTTACAACACAGGAGACTGGTTTAGCGGCTGGTACACTTTACAACACAGGAAAGTGGTGGAGCGGTGGGTATACTTTACAACACAGTAGAGTGGTTGAGCGGCGGGTACACTTTACAACACAGGAGTGGAGCGGCTGGTACACTTTACAACACAGGAGTGGTGGAGCGGCAGGTACACTTTACAACACAGGAGTGGTGGAGCGGCAGGTACACTTTACAACACAGGAGAGTGGTGGAGCGGCTGGTACACTTTACAACACAGGAGTGGAGCGGCTGGTACACTTTACAACACAGGAGTGGTGGAGCGGCAGGTACACTTTACAACACAGGAGTGGTGGAGCGGCAGGTACACTTTACAACACAGGAGAGTGGTGGAGCGGCTGGTACACTTTACAACACAGGAGTGGTGGAGCAGCTGGTAAACTTTACAACAGGAGACTGGTGGAGCGGCTGGTACACTTTACAACAGGAGACTGGTGGAGCGGCTGGTACACTTTACAACACAGGAGAGTGGTGGAGTGGCTGGTACACTTTACAACACAGGAGAGTGGTGGAGCGGCTGGTACACTTTACAACACAGGATAGTATTGGAGCGGCTGGTACACTTTACAACACGTGAGAGTGTTGGAGCGGCTGGTACACTTTACAACACAGGAGAGTGGTGGAGCCGCTGGTACACTTTACAACACAGGAGAGTGGTGGAGCGGCTGGTACACTTTACAACACAGGAGTGGTGGAGCGGCAGGTACACTTTACAACGCAGGAGTGGTGGAGCGGCTGGTACACTTTACAACACAGGAGTGGTGGAGCGGCTGGTACACTTTACAACACAGGAGACTGCTGGTGCGGTTGGTACACTTTACAACACAGGAGAGTGGTGGAGCGGCTGGTACACTTTACAACACAGGAGAGTGGTGGAGCGGCGGGTACACTTTACAACGCAGGAGTGGTGGAGCGACAGGTACACTTTACAACGCAGGAGTGGTGGAGCGGCTGGTACACTTTACAACGCAGGACTGGTGGAGCGGCTGGTACACTTTACAACACAGGATACTGCTGGAGCGGCTGGTACACTTTACAACACAGGAGAGTGGTGGAGCGGCTGGTACACTTTACAACACAGGAGAGTGGTGGAGCGGCTGGTACACTTTACAACACAGGAGAGTGGTGGAGCGGCTGGTACACTTTACAACACAGGAGTGGTGGAGCGGCTGGTACACTTTACAACACAGGAGAGTGGTGGAGCGGCTGGTACACTTTACAACACAGGAGAGTGGTGGAGCGGCACGTACACTTTACAACGCAGGAGTGGTGGAGCGGCTGGTACACTTTACAACAAAGGAGTGGTGGAGCGGCTGGTACACCTTACAACACAATAGACTGCTGGAGCGGCTGGTACACTTTACAACACAGGAGAGTGGTGGAGCGGCTTGTACACTTTACAACACAGGAGAGTGGTGGAGCGGCTGGTACACTTTACAACACAGGAGAGTGGTGGAGCGGCTGGTACACTTTACAACACAGGAGAGTGGTGGAGCGGCTGGTACACTTTACAACACAGGAGAGTGGTGGAGCGGCAGGTACACTTTACAACGCAGGAGTGGTGGAGCGGCTGGTACACTTTACAACACAGGAAACTGCTGGAGCAGCTGATACACTTTACAACACAGGAGAGTGGTGGAGCGGCTGGTACACTTTACAACACAGGAGAGTGGTGGAGCGGCTGGTACACTTTACAACACAGGAGAGTGGTGGAACGGCTGGTACACTTTACAACACAGGAGACTGGTGGAGCGGCTGGTACACTTTACAACAGAGGAGTGGTGGAGCGGCTGGTACACTTTACAACAGAGGAGTGGTGGAGCGGCTGGTACACTTTACAACAGAGGAGAGTGGTGGAGCGGCAGGTACACTTTACAACACAAAAGTGGTGGAGCAGCTGGTACACTTTACAACACAGGAGACTGGTTTAGCGGCTGGTACACTTTACAACACAGGAAAGTGGAGCGGTGGGTATACTTTACAACACAGTAGAGTGGTTGAGCGGCGGGTACACTTTACAACACAGGAAAGTGGTGGAGCGGCGGGTACACTTTACAACACAGGAGAGTGGTGGAGCAGCGGGTACACTTTATAAGACAGGAGAGTGGTGGAGCAGCGGGTACACTTTGCAACACAGGAGAGTGGTGGAGCGGCTGGTACACTTTACAACACAGGAGAGTGGTGGAGCGGCTGGTACACTTTACAACACAGGAGTGGAGCAGCTGGTACACTTTACAACACAGGAGAGTGGTGGAGCGGCTTACCTGGAGTTTACCTGGAGAGTTCCGGGGGTCACGACTTTAGGTGCTTGTCCAGTGCCTGCTTGAAGACAGCCAGGGGTCTATTGGTAATCCCTCTTATGTATGCTGGGAGGTAGTTGAACAGTCTCGGGCCCCTGACACTTATTGTATTGTCTCTTAACGTGCTACTGACACCCCTGCTATTCATTGGGGGGATGTTGCATCGTCTGCCGAGTCTTTTGATTTCGTTGCGAGTGATTTTCGTGTGCAAGTTCGGTACTAGTCCCTCTAGGATTTTCCGGATGGTACACTTTACAACACAGGAGAGTGGTGGAGAGGCAGTTACACTTTACAACACAGGAGAGTGGTGGAGTGGCTTCTACACTTTACAACACAGGAGTGGTGGAGCGGCTGGTACACTTTACAACAGAGGAGAGTGGTGGAGCGGCGGGTACACTTTACAACAGAGGAGAGGAGTGGAGCGGCGGGTACACTTCACAACAGAGGAGAGTAGTGGAGCGGCGGGTACACTTTGCAAGTACACTCTCGCACTTTTTATTTCACTTCACCTGGGAAGTAGAGTGGCGTCCCTCAGATGTGAGAGAGGGCAGAGGCCACGCACCAAACAATTTCTGTACCACAAACTCAGCACAAAAATGCACACAAACACACGCACCCACACGAGCGACCAAGACTGCAGAAATCAGTACTGTATGTCTATCAAGGTAATTCTGAAGGCTGGGTCAGGAGTTCTCTCTCGACCCTCGGTAAGCACAAACTTGATCAAACGTAATAAAGAAAACTAGAAGGTTTTCATGAAGATTGGTACCGGAAGCGAGGAAAATGGACCACAAGAAGAACATTAAGAAATTCATACTAACAACAGAAGAGAGGAGACCAAGAAAGACATGGCAACTTACTCTGATTAAACAGAATGGATAGAGACAGACCGAGATGAAAGTAAAGGCAGCCAGTGGATACAGATGACACCTGAAGATATGCATGAACCACAGTGACGTTACAACTATTATTTTCTGTCTTGAAATGTGCTGAAAGGGCTTGAAAAAATATTCAAGTGAAACTATTGCTAATTTTTTTTATCTGATACAAAATTTAAGACTGTGATGAGGATATTTTATAAGAGCTCAGAGATCAAGTTGTATTTTAAAATCAAAAGATGAGGAAAGTTTTTTTTTTTTTTTAACCTGTGACTGGTTTCAACCAGTCACAGAGATAATCCCTAGAAACAGTAATTCTCAAGTAACAGTAGCTCCAGCTCGGCTGGAACGAAACCTTCGAAGTTCCAGTAGCAAATGAACTTTTAGCAGAATGATTTTTTATATCCTCTTTCCCGACTGATGTCTCCCAGATCAGGATGACATTCATCAAGAGCAGCAAGAAATCCATCCTGTGTAATAGAAAAACATAACAAGCTTTAGTTCCCATTATGTGACTATCACAAAGTTGGGTAACAGCACACTGTTGATGTATCCAATTCTATGGTATAAAAAACTTGCCCACCTCGGCGCGATGATGACCGGAGTCACGTGAACCCACCCTAGCGGTAAATATGTCATCAACGATGACAAAACACACCTTCTCACTTCTTGTCCTCCGTCTCTCTTCCCCTATAATGTTGCAAGACCGCTGCAGCGAAGTGCACAAAGAAGCGTGCTAGGCCCACTCCATCACCCCTCTCTTATCCCAGTTCTTACTCCCAACTAATAAAAACGATGACACGATACTGAATAATCCTCAGGTATAGCCTCGCCAAAGGAGGCGACAAATTTTCACAGCTTACCACGACAAACATTTGTGCAGTGAATAGCTGACGTGTACCTGGCATGCCAACACTGGACGATGCTTCCTGCCCTATATAGTCGACCAGGCCAGCAACCAGGAGTCCTGGTCTGAGATCGAGTCGCGACCCCCGGAAGTCACAAAGGGTAACCTACAGGCTACAAGTACACCAACTTGACCACCAATGACTCGGTGAGGCTGTCAAGTGTTCCTACTTGTACTGCAGCTATTCACTGCTTACTATCATTTTAATTAATGGCCTCTACATGCTAAATACATACCAGCAATACAACCAGAGTGAAAAAAAAATGTGTAAAATTAAAGACGTAGCCAAAGGTCCACAAAGCTGATACTGCAAACAGTCCAAGAACTTGTAACCCTAATTTTTAAAGGGGTGGACCGGTAAGCTAGCGGAAGGCCTTGGTCAGATGACCTAAAGCTCCAGCGACGGGTCATGTGACTAAGACCCGAGTCAGGAAACACCTAATCTAACGTAACCTAACCTGCCAGCAGTTCGCATGTATACTTAGCCAGGACAACTTGCTGACCTGCCACTTGCGGCAGATTGTGATTAAGTTTCCTCGTGCCAAAAAATCTATCCGAAATGTATTTTCATACCAGTGGCTTTCTTTTGTATCTAACAATGTTTTCTTACATGTCAACTACATTATCTTTGTACAGATTATGAAGAAATAAAAACATGAATTTGCATTGTTATATCTGCTGGTGGGTCTGAGAGAACAGCGGGGAAGATGATCCCAGAATCACCGAAACAATGAGGCCCCACTATACAGTATTATCTTAGTGTGTCATGTGTGCAGCAACCTGTTTTAAGTAAAAGGACACATGTGCAACTAATGCGACATACTGTGGCAACGCTTCGCTTGACAAAGCTCCTGGAGAGTGACGCGTTAGAACAATAAAATGTCGCATTAGTTACACAGGTGTCCTTTTACCTAGTGACGCGTTAGAACAATAAAATGTCGCATTAGTTACACAGGTGTCCTTTTACCTAACACATTGTTGGTAATTCTACCAATATTATTAGAGCAACCTACTTTGCAGGGAAGGCCGGTGAGCGGAAGACGGGAGTTGCAACGGATGCAACGTAAACAAATACTGCAGACTCCTCTTGCTGAGACACCGGGGGACTTGTATACAAGTGGATATAAAGGGCGACCTACATATTACAGCAGGGGGCCCTACATACCAGCCAGGACCATTATTCATAACTCTCCTTCCCTCCATACCAAACACATTGGTTACCAGCAGTCCTGAGAAACGGAAATGTTCAGGTAACAGTTACTCAGATTCTGCTAGAAAGAATCCTCAGAAGTTAGTGTAGCAACTGAACCAACGAAACCCATACTATGATGACTGATGAGATCCTCATTGTTCTACTACTGCTGTGTTACTTTGTAATGATGAAGATATCTTCACAAACTCCACACTTCTGTGTGTGAGGCCACAATCTGAGATGGCAATTTTTCAAATGCTAAAAACTCCAGCTCTGCTGTAACGAAGCTTTTGAACGTTACAGTAGCTAGTGACCCCCAATACTTGACGATAATCCTACTGAAGTCTCACATCTACCTTGTGTGATAGAATATAACTGGGGAAACATTGCTAGCTATTGTTCCCACTACGTAATCATATTGAGTAGGATACCAGCACACCGCGGATGTATCTAATCTTGCTTAATTAAAAAGTTAGCTCATTCGCCAGGCGGCGCTATGGTCTATTCCCCATCAAACCCTTATTAATCCACTCTTGCCAGATCTATCCACTCCCCTCTGACACTCACTACTGTAAGAAAAAGGGCTGCAGAATTGCTTAACATGAATGTCACAACGAAGGAAAGATAATCTTAACCGAGATATCACAGAGATAGAACAAAAACTTAAGCTGCTGTACCAGACAGAAGAAACACAAAGGGAACAAAAAGCCATCCAGAATATTGCAAGAAACCCCAAATATTTCTATACATATGCAAAAATGAAGCCAGGAACTACGTTAAGAATTGAATCGCTAATAACTGGAGGGTCATACCCTGACGATGAACAGGAAACCAGCGAAATTCTAAAAGATCTGTATGAATCGATGTTCAGCAACTCACTAAATGAAACCAGGATGTAGAACGCAGAAACTTTTTCCATTCCATCTGAAGGCTGCACAGACCAATTAACTGACATTTGTACTAATTCGTAGAATTCGAAAAAGAAACTGAAAACATGCCCGCTCACTCAGCACTTGCTCCAGATTCCATATTTATACAAAAAAAAATTCGAAGTACCACCAGCACGAGCCCTCAGTATTCCTTGGAGAAAGAAGTTGATCTAGGTGAAATACTAGAGACCTTAAAGAGTGTAGACATACGTCCTGTTGTAATATAGATTGACACAGTACATAAGGGTAGTGAAGCGCAAGACAAATTCAACCCAGCACTCCGACTCTTCCTGGCGAGCTGCAATCGACAGGGGACAGAGAATGCAAGACACAAGTACCTCTGACAAACTACGTGTTCTACTTATCTAAGAACTCCATGCAAATAAAGCGCCCTAGAATTTAGAACTCCATTCCAGAAAATGCAAGAAGTTCCCTATCCACCGCCGCCACCACCTTCAAAAACAGTTAAAAAGTATCTCCTTAACTCGACCTAAATTCTGCGTCAACTATCACCTATCAACGTCAACATCACCAATATATTCCAACACAACCACTACCAACGTAAACCTTACAAAAAAATTCCACAAAAATGTCATAATTATGAAACAAACTGTTAGATTAAATGACAAAAATTTGAATGCACATGCAATTATATATATACATTATATATATATATATATATATATATATATATATATATATATATATATATATATATACATTATATATATATATATATATATATATATATATATATATAATGTGCCGAATAGGTAAAATTGGTCAATTAGCAAGAACTCATTTAAAATTAAGTCCTTTCTAAAATTTTCTCTTATACGTTTAGATATATTTTTTCATCTACGTTAATGTAAAAATTAATAATTTTGTACCATAAGAACCTTAGAAAACTTACCTAATTATAACATGCGCAATTTTATTTAGCCTAATCCAACTAAATATATTTTAGATAAATTTACAATAATGTAATAAATAACAAACACAATGAAATATATTTTTTTCGTAAGGGTGATTTTTGCGAAATTATTGCATACACAATTTTTCGCTAGCCTTATTCGGCAAGAAAAGCGTTGCTATTTAAGCCAAAATAGCAAGTTTTACCTATTAGGCATTACACACACACACACACACATATATATATATATATATATATATATATATATATATATATATATATATATATATATATATATATATATATATATATATATATGATATATACAGACGCGCGCGCACGCGCGCACACACATAGTGTTGGGAGGTGGGCACAGTGAATACATAACTGCAGGTGGTGTGGTACGAGGCCTAGCTGAATGCAACAGCTGCAGTTCTTGCAACAGCCGTTACCTGGGGAGGGGGGTTTTTATCTCTGGCTCCCCCACTGAAGAGGGAGTGCCATCCCCTACCGTGGCAAAAAAAAATCTCAGTGTTCATGACTCCTGTCCCCAACACTGCCTTTGTCGAGGCAGTGTTTACACCAGGGTTGTGGGCAATGGGAAGGACTGGGGGAGGGGGGAGGTAATCCTCAGAGGGGTGGGGTTAGGTTTGGACTGTGGGAGGGAAGGGTGGGATTATGTAGCGTCTGAGTAGGTGTGGAGTTACGTAGGGGTTGTGAGATTAAGGAGGGGTTTTGTAGGGGTTGTGAGATTAAGGAGGGGTTTTGTAGGGGTTGTGAGATTAAGGAGGGGTTTTGTAGGGGCCGTGGGATTAGGAGGTTTTAATTATTTTAACTTGCTACGGTAATAATTGTGTGTTGAGTTTACATCGTTTTTATATTTCTAGTATTTACTGTTTGGGGGGGGGGGAAGGGGAATTACATGTGATACTTTTCTTAAGAGGTTGGAAAGTCCTGGATTCTCATCCCAGCCAGCTGCAGTATTTTTCTCTTTTTGAAAACCACTCGTTTTCCTGGTTACATTGAGATGTATTTTACACACACAAACACGGGGGCCAGGAGCTATGAATCGACCCCTACAACCACAATCAGTTGAGTACACACACACACTATTAGCTGTGGTCAAAGTATCGGTAAGTATCTGCTACTTTTAAGATATCGACGAAAATGTTGCAGATACCAGCCGATATCTATAAAATGTCAACATTACACATATGCTTAGAAATAAGGAAATGATAGTAAAAGAATCCAGCAGAAACCAAATATATATTAGTTTCACGACAGATGTAAGGGCTACATAATTTGAAGCGGACATTGTTGCCTCAGCAGAGACCGTTTAGAAAACTGTTGTCCTTAGAGAGTTGGCATTTCCTGGATCCCCCACAGCAGTGCACATCACCGAGATTATTCAAGAAGCAACGCGTAAATTCAACAAGTTATTTAGTAGCACGGGAAAATGATGCCAATGTTATTAAAATAATTGAAGGGAGAGGATACTATAGTCTTCTATGCTTATACAAACACCTCAACTGGTTATCCATGACTGTATTCTGGAGCAGAGTGATCAAAGACATCACTGATAACTGTAGGATAACAGTAAGCCTCTTTAGTGACTATATTTTAGCCTGCAGTAAACTAGAGGATCTTCAAAGAATAAAATGATTCATCAATGTATCTCCCGCTGGAATAGCACCTGGAGTTTACCTGGAGAGAGTTCCGGGGGTCAACGCCCCCGCGGCCCGGTCTGTGACCAGGCCTCCTGGTGGATCAGAGCCTGATCAACCAGGCTGTTGCTGCTGGCTGCACGCAAACCAACATACGAGCCACAGCCCGGCTGGTCAGGAACCTATTTAATGTTTGATCGCATCTGTGCAAAAAAAATTTAATGTACTGTTTAGATAACACACACCTTCCGTTACTTAATGAACATAAGTAGAGTCTTATTACCAATATTTCACAAAACAACTATACGTCTTACCCCCCCCCCCAAAAAAAAAAAAATGTTTGATCTCAGAAATACTGCCTTAATCACAATATTTGAAACATTTTATGAACAAAGCTTTGAGTGATCCACAATTCTTTGAGTTGACTAGCACACTATGAACAGGACAGTCTCCCGAGCTACCCAGTAGCACTCATACAACCTGATTCTTCACTCATGCAACCTGTTTCACTCATACAACCTGATTCTTCACTCATACAACCTGATTCTTCACTCATACAACCTGTTTCACTCATACAACCTGATTCTTCACTCATACAACCTGATTCTTCACTCATGCAACCTGTTTCACTCATACAACCTGATTCTTCACTCATACAACCTGATTCTTCACTCATACAACCTGATTCTTCACTCATACAACCTGATTCTTCACTCATACAACCTGATTCTTCACTCATACAACCTGATTCTTCACTCATACAACCTGATTCTTCACTCATACAACCTGATTCTTCACTCATACAACCTGATTCTTCACTCATACAACCTGATTCTTCACTCATACAACCTGATTCTTCACTCATACAACCTGATTCTTCACTCATACAACCTGATTCTTCACTCATACAACCTGATTCTTCACTCATACAACCTGATTCTTCACTCATACAACCTGATTCTTCACTCATACAACCTGATTCTTCACTCATACAACCTGATTCTTCACTCATACAACCTGATTCTTCACTCATACAACCTGATTCTTCACTCATACAACCTGATTCTTCACTCATACAACCTGATTCTTCACTCATACAACCTGATTCTTCACTCATACAACCTGATTCTTCACTCATACAACCTGATTCTTCACTCATACAACCTGATTCTTCAGTCATGATGGACACAGAGGTTAGAGAGGGTTTAATTCCACAATCCTCCACACATAAACGAAGTAGCTTCACAAAGTTCATAATTTAAATCAACTGATTCATTACTGCACTTCAGCTTATCTTTTAAAGGTTATTTATTACTTATTTTACATATTTACAAAAAGTGTTCCTTTATACAAGAGAAAATCGAAGTATATAATATACTTCAGTAATTTTATACAAAACAAATGAGCAACACTAGTTATATAAATGTCGTATATGTTATCTGAACAGCTTTAGCATAAGATTGATCACGTCTTATGCAAAACATAAGCCAACAGCTGACTACAGCTCATCTTTCACGAAAAGACTATTACTAATAAAAGATTAATTCATCCATTAAAATATTAATTTAAGTCCACTAGGTTAAATATTGCTGTTGGTATCACAGCACTCCATGACAATACTGAGAATAAACTGAAAGAAACTCTCAAGATAAATCAGCAGCTCAAGAGCTCAGAGAGTATAACTGTTGTGCTTGCAGCATCAAGCAGCAACGAGGCTGATGAGTCAAGATGGTGTAACAGGGAATGAAGACACTGAGTTTGATTTTGATCAATGTTATTAAGATATGGTAACCAGTATTCTCAACAACTGCACGTCACAGACATCTGCCTCGGGATCCTTTTCCAAATCACAAAAGGCAGCATCCAAAAACAAATATATGGCAATAGCATTATTGCCTTAAGAAAAAAATCCAGTAGAATGGTGGAAGAAAATCTGACAGTTGTTCTATCTGTGGCAGAGTAAGCCAGTAAATATCTGGCCTCACCCCTTCAACAAAGACTGAAAGATTGTTCAGCATTGGAGGGAACATCTATTCTCCTCCTGGAAACAGATAAACTTCTGAAAATGGAAAGATGTTGATGTACCTGAAGGATGATTTCTGGAGTCAGAATCCCAAGAGCCTCGTCCCGGACAAGGCTTTCCAAGTGGAATAAGGCCTGGTCAACCAGGCTGTTACTGCTGGCCGCACGCAGTCCAATGAACGAACCACAGCCTGGCTAGTCAGGAACTGTTTTTGAAGAACTTATCAAGTTCCCTCTTGAAGACAGCAAGAGCTATGTTGGTAATTACCCTTATGCACGAAGGGAGGGCGTTGAAGAGTCTGTGACTGCAGCTTAAACTCCCAGAGCACCCGTCGCATCCCTGCTTTTTACTGGAGGTACTTTACACCGTGTGCCAAGTCTCGTGTGTTCTTACGGAATGATAACGGCATGCAGGTTTGGGATCAGTAGGTCTAAGATTTCCAAGCGTAACTTATCACGTCTTTATCGCTTACTTTCTGAGGAATACAGTTCGAGCAACTTCAGGTGTATCTGTTGAAGTCTCTCTCAAGTTCATCACCGTCCTCTCCTCTTCTTATTCCCATTAGTTTTACATCGTCCACAAGCAAGAGCCAGGAGGTGAACGTTAAAAGAGAACAAACTGTGTGCTGGTGCTGCCATCTTCAACAACTACTGGATCACTATGACATGGCCTTGGATGCACTGGAAGAAAATCAGAATGCAGATGTAATATACACAGACTTTACAAAAGCATTTGACAAATGCGATCATGGCGTAATAGCCCATAAAATACGTGCTAAAGGAATAACTGGGAAAGTGGGGAGATGGATCTTCAACTTCCTAACAAATCGAACACAAAGAGTAGTGGTCAACAGAGTTAAATCGGAGGCTGCCATAGTGAAGAGCTCTGTTCCACAAGGCACAGTACTCGCCCCCATCTTATTCCTAATCCTCATATCAGACATAAACAGAGATGTACACCACAGCACCGTATCATCCTTTGCGGATGATACTAGGATCTGCATGAGGCTGTCATCTGCTGAGGACGCGGTTAACCTCCAAGAAGATATAAACAGTTTTCCAGTGGGCAACGGTAAACAATATGATGTTCAATGAGGACAAATTCCAACTACTCCGTTATGGAAAACTGGAGGAGATAATAACTAGAACAGAGTATACTACTGACTCCGGCCATACAATAGAGCAGAAAAATAATGTAAGGGACCTGGGAGTAGTAATGTCTGAGGATCTCACTTTCAAGGATCACAACAGTGCCACGATCGCACGTGCAAAGAAAATGATAGGATGGATAATGAGAACTTTCAAAACGAGAGATGTCAAGCCCATGATGATCCTTTTCAAATCACTTGTTCTCTCTAGGCTGGAATACTGCTGTACATTAACATCTCCATTCAAAGCAGGTGAAATCGCAGATCTAGAGAGTGTACAGAGATCCTTTACTGCACGTATAAGTTCTGTCAAGCACCTTAACTACTGGGAACGCTTGGAAGCACTTGACTTGTACTCGTTGGAACGCAGGAGGGAGAGATATATCATAATCTACACTTGGAAAATCTTGGAAGGAATGGTCCCAAATCTGCACACAGAAATCACTCCCTACGAAAGCAAAAGACTGGGCAGGCGATGCAAAATGCCCCCAATAAAAAGTAGGGGCGCCATTGGTACACTAAGAGAAAACACCATAAGTGTCCGGGGCCCAAAACTGTTCAACAGCCTCCCATCAAGCATTAGGGGAATTGCCAATAAACCCCTGGCTGCCTTCAAGAGAGAGCTGGACAGATACCTAAAGTCAGTGACGGATCAGCCGGGCTGTGGCTCGTACGTTGGACTGCGTGCGGCCAGCAGTAACAGCCTAGTTGATTAGGCCCTGATCCATCGGGAGGCCTGGTCATGGACCGGGCCGCGGGGGCGTTGATCCCCGGAATAACCTCCAGGTAACCTCCAGGTAACATCTATTCTCGCGCACAATGAGCTCATGTACGTCAAGACTGAATCACGCACACAACCTACTGCGTACGCATGTACGCCTAGACAATGACACTTCAGCCTAACATGTGAGACCATGCGTACACTACACGCACATATGAACCATAAAAAAGGGTGTGCCTCCGCTAAGTCCCGAATCAACCAGGCTGTGGTGGGTGTATCAAAGGTATACTCGATTGTTTCTGGGGTCATATCACCTTCGCGGGCTGGTACCACACAAGACCATTCCATTAACAGTTATCAGTGATGCTGCTGGTACTGGCTATCCCACGTTAACCACAGTCAGGCTGATCAGTGATGCTGCTGGTACTGGCTATCCCACGTTAACCACAGTCAGGCTGATCAGTGATGCTGCCGGTGCTGGTTATCCCACGTTAACTACAGTCAGGTTGATCAGGAAAAACAGTACTTCAATCTCAGGGTCCATTTACCTGTTGTCTATTTCTGGGGTCACTGCCCTCGCGGTCCGATCCCAGGTCATGCCGCCAGGTTGATGAGCTGATCAATCAGAATGTTGGTGCTAGCAGCAAGTAGTAAGGTGGAAGAAAACCGGAAAAAGTTCCATAAGAAAAAAAAAAGCTTATTAACCATATAAATCTATGAATGTACACACTGTACATACACATTACATGAAAGGTATACAAAGGGTATACATGGTAGAAAACACTTTAATGACAAGGTATACAAGCAGTGGAGGTTCAGTGTACACTCCAGATCTCTAGCTTTGCCTGCCTTAAAGGGGATGTTTGTGAACGGCAATATTCCTCTAAGTAACTTAAAACATACTAAAATTAGTTAGAAATCTTTTCAATACATTAATTAATGATGATAGTGTAAATCACGCCCCTTTAAAAGGCAAGGGTAATGCCTTATCTAGAGAATGTACAGAGAAATTTCACTGACTATATAAATTTAAACCCCCTAAATTATTGAGAAATGTTTAATACCGCTCAAAACTAGGAGAAAAAGATCCATAATCTATATCCTAGAAAATTCTTGAGTGATTGATCTCAAATTAGTTCACACGAGTGCCAGAGGCTTGACGGACTGCAAAATACCCGTAATGAAAAGCACGAGTGCAAGGAGTACATACGAGAACTCAACATGTGTAAGGAGACCAAGACTTTTCAACACCTTTCCTTCATACACAAAGGGAATTACTGACAGACCCGTGCCTTAAAGGGCACGTCAGTTCCCCAGTCTTAATAACATGTTGCGTTGAGAACAATTGTGTTGCAACGCAACTGTCCTCAGATATTTGCTAAGTTAAACCATGCATTAAGATCTTAGACTTCACCTTACGAAAGCAGACAAAGCAAATGAGATAGTTATGGATAAGGTAGATTATATATAAAAATAAACATGATATTGGGAGACGGGGAAACTCACGCGCCTCTTAAAGAGGGAACTTGTTTAGTTGCTAGTCAGCTAGGCTGTAGTGTATACACTGAACTGCCTGCTGACTAGTCTCAACATAAACAAGAGCAAGACAACAAGAAAAAAGAACGATTCACATAGGGAACAGTAAGATTAACAACGACATTAAGAATAAGGTGCACTCAGTTTCATTAATAACAAGACAGAGGCCAGAGGAAGTGAAGTAGGTACGCTGAAGAAGAAATACTGAGCCTGGCTCACACAACACTGGGGCTGGCTGAGCCTGGCTCACACAACACTGGGGCTGGCTGAGCCTGGCTCAAACAACACTGGGGCTGGCTGAGCCTGGCTCACACAACACTGGGGCTGGCTGAGCCTGGCTCACACAACACTGGGGCTGGCTGAGCCTGGCTCAAACAACACTGGGGCTGGCTGAGCCTGGCTCACACAACACTGGGGCTGGCTGAGCCTGGCTCAAACAACACTGGGGCTGGCTGAGCCTGGCTCACACAACACTGGGGCTGGCTGAGCCTGGCTCAAACAACACTGGGGCTGGCTGAGCCTGGCTCAAACAACACTGGGGCTGGCTGAGCCTGGCTCAAACAACACTGGGGCTGGCTGAGCCTGGCTCACACAACACTGGGGCTGGCTGAGCCTGGCTCACACAACACTGGGGCTGGCTGAGCCTGGCTCAAACAACACTGGCTGAGCCTGGCTCACACACCACTGGGGCTGGCTGAGCCTGGCTCAAACAACACTGGGGCTGGCTGAGCCTGGCTCACACAACACTGGGGCTGGCTGAGCCTGGCTCAAACAACACTGGGGTTGGCTGAGCCTGGCTCACACAACACTGGGGCTGGCTGAGCCTGGCTCAAACAACACTGGGGCTGGCTGAGCCTGGCTCAAACAACACTGGGGCTGGCTGAGCCTGGCTCACACAACACTGGGGCTGGCTGAGCCTGGCTCACACAAAACTGGGGCTGGCTGAGCCTGGCTCAAACAACACTGGGGCTGGCTGAGCCTGGCTCACACAACACTGGGGGCTGGCTGACCCTGGCTCAAACAGCACTGGGGCTGGCTGAGCCTGGCTTACACAACACTGGGGCTGGCTGAGCCTGGCTCACACAACACTGGGGCTGGCTGAGCCTGGCTCACACAACACTGGGGCTGGCTGAGCCTGGCTCACACAACACTGGGGCTGGCTGAGCCTGGCTCACACAACACTGGGGCTGGCTGAGCCTGGCTCAAACAACACTGGGGCTGGCTGAGCCTGGCTCACACAACACTGGGGCTGGCTGAGCCTGGCTCACACAACACTGGGGCTGGCTGAGCCTGGCTCAAACAACACTGGGGCTGGCTGAGCCTGGCTCACACAACACTGGGGCTAGCTGAGCCTGGCTCAAACAGCACTGGGGCTGGCTGAGCCTGGCTCACACAACACTGGGGCTGGCTGAGCCTGGCTCACACAACACTGGAGCTGGCTGAGCCTGGCTCACACAACACTGGGGCTGGCTGAGTCTGGCTCACAGCAGCGGCTCCTCAATGGTCGGCTAACGGAGTCTCTGACAAACTCGTTCTGCTGTCCACTAACCTTGCTACCCACCCACCCACCTAACCACCCACCCACACACCCCCTTTTACAAGCCGACCCATCCCGCTACTAGTCTACTAACTTACCTCTACCCACTCAGCCCCCAACACCTACCCATCAATATGTATGTGTGTGTACTCACCTAATTGTGGTTGCAGGGGTCGAGACTCAGCTCCTGGCCCCGCCTCTTCACTGATTGCTACTGGGTCCTCCCTCTCCCTGCTCCATGAGCTTTATCATACCTCGTCTTAAAACTATGTATGGTTCCTGCTTCCACTACATCGCTTGCAAAACTATTCCACTTCCTAACAACTCTGTGGCTGAAGAAATACTTCCTAACATCCCTCTGGCTCATCTGAGTGTGTGTGTGTGTGGGGCCCTCATGTTTCGATTTCCCATCTCTGAAACATTCTGATCCCAGGAATACCTGGAGGGTATTTCGGGGATCAACGCCCCCGCGGCCCGGTGGATCAGCGTCTGATCAACCAGGCTGTTACTGCTGGCCGCACGTAGTCCAACGAACGAACCACAGTTCGGCTGATCCGGCAGTATCATGTGAGAGTTCGATGCGTGGATTAGGGTAGAAATACTCACGTAGGCTGTTATACGTATATTGGCGATATGTGAAGAGAGACCTGCCAGCCGTTACCTATCTCCTTGCTACCACTCGATATACTAACTAGCCGGGCTGCCCAGTACCCCGTAGTGGGTCTTTGAATACTGCTGAGGTCAGCACAATATGAAGTCCGTGACTCAAGACGGTTGGTCGTGATTCAACGGACGGTTACTGGTAACTGGTTACTACTGAGACTGGTAACTGGTTACTACTACTGAGAGCTCGGCGACGCTAACGTATGTCGTCCCGACATACAACTAATACAACTAGAGATGGTAGGTATACGGCTTGGGCTGATTCTATACAATGTCAAAGTACACAACATTAAACATTAAAAATACATAAGTAGAACAATGGAATGAAAGCTTACGTAACTGAAACTGTAATGCAATACAAGGTATACGATAGTACAACTTAAAACTCAACAATTGAACAACGAACTCTACGTTGAGAATACAAGTGATAAAAAAAAAAATTTTGATCGATCGATCTGTATTCGTGTGATCTACGGATTCTGAGGAAGGAATATATACAAAGAAAGAGTGTTTAACAGAAAGGCAGATTCGGTGCACGCAAATCTAGACTGTTAACTCTCAGAATGCGGAGAGAACATGAACACAAAAAAAAAAAATTCTTGAATACTGATAAGTTGATACTGTAATCATCTATACAGGTTATTTACATTTAACCCCAACTCTGCTAGGGTGTGATTGACATATGCAGAATGGGTGTCATCTCTGGGAGGATCAAACTCTGTAGCATTGGCTAACTCATGCTGTATTTGAGGCAAATCTGAATTGGAAGTTACAAATGATACTTGAGGATTTCTCAATACCTGTCGTGTACGTAGGGAATAACGACATTCAGGTTGATCATCTGACTGAGTATCAGAGGAAGAGAGTACAGGATCAGGAGGATTGTCAGAGTCTGTCACATTAGTCTGGGTTGGAACATCATTATCATCACATACTAACTTCATATGATCCAAATGCGATTCTTTATACTGACCAGTACTAATCTCTCTAACCTTATACTTATTACCAGTGATATGTTCAACTACTCGATAAGGACCAACAAACCTTTGATCAAGCTTTGGCATTGCAGACGTTTTGTTAAAATTAGTCAGCATAACTCTCGAACCTACTTTGATTTTGGATGGCTTTACTCGAGTATTTGCGACTCTTGTGAATTCAGCTGTTGATTTATGAAGTGTTTCACGGATTCTTCTAAAAACACTTTGAGCTAAGCTGGTACGAGTTGCTACGAAATCATCAGGGTTGTAATTTGGTTTCGGATTAGAATATAACAACTCATAAGGCAAACGTTTATCTACACCGTACAGTGCATAATGTGGAGTGTCACCAATAGAAACATTGTAAGCAGAATTTATAGCACACTGCACATCAGGTATAACTTCATCCCAAGTTTCACTATTGGGATTGATAGTGGCTCTCAAGACATCAAGTACTTTCTTATTGGTTCGTTCCGCTAACCCATTGCTGGCAGGATGATGAGGAACAATGGTGGACTTAGAGATCTTGTACAAGGTACACAAATTTTCAAGAATTTCATTACAGAATTCACCTCCATTATCTGTTACTAGGGACTTAGGGGTGGTATGCCTGCAGATAATGCGTTCTTTAAACGCTTTAGCTACTGTCTCGGCAGTCTTATCTGCAATAGGAACTAACTCGCAATATCTGGTGAAATGGTCTACCATAACACACAGATGTTTGTTACCTTGGAGGGAACATTGGAAATTAGTTAACAAATCTAGCGCAACTCTTTCCCAAGGTTCGCTTGTAGTTGGATACACTTGGATTGGATTAGGACCATTAGCATTGCCTTTATGTTGCATGCAGACACTACATTTCCTAACATACTCAGAAATATCAGTTGCCATACGAGGCCAAAAGTATTTCAATCTGGCTTGTTTTACTGAACGATCCATACCAGGGTGTGCAACACCTGGTACATCGTGAACTAGCTGTAAGGCTACATTCACTAGTGACTGTGGAATTACTAACTGGTATACTCTTCTGCTAGGAGTACCCAACTCGGCTGTTCGATACAGTAATTCTTGGTTCATGAGAAAGTCACTGATGGGTGCTGGTGGCTTCACAGTCAGAATAAGATCTTCCTGGAGCAGGAATCGAATCACACCAGACCACATGGGATCTGTTCGTTGAGCATTCTTTACATCTTCAGCACTAAATGGAGGGTCTGCAGTTACTACACTAACATGTCGCGATAAGGCATCTGCGACTACATTTGACTTGCCAGGTAAATGCTCAAAGGTGGGATTGAACTCTTGGATAGTCAAGGTCCATCTAGCTAACCTTCCAGTAGGTTGTTTGTTCTGGAATAAGGGTATCAGTGGAGCATGATCTGTCAAGACATGAACAGAGTACTGATAAATAATGTCTCGGAAGTGCTTTAAGGACCATACTATTGCTAAAGCTTCTTGCTCAGTTACTGTATAATTACGTTCAGCCTTTGTAAGGACTCGGCTAGCAAATGCAACTGCGTTGTACTTGCCATCGGTCTTCTGAGCTAGTACGGCACCTATGCCAATTGAACTAGCATCAGTTGTCAGATAGAAAGGCTTAGAAAAATCTGGAAATTTCAAAATTGGAGCAGAAGTTAGCTTTTCTTTTAGAGTTTGGAATGCTCTTTCTTGACGGAAGGTCCAAACAAAAGGAGCATCTTTCTTAAGCAACTCAGTTAGAGGAGCAGCTATGGAAGAAAAATTGGCAATGAAAGCTCTATAAAAACCTGCTAAGCCCACAAAGGATCTTACGGCATCAGCAGTTTTGGGAGTTGGAAAATTTAGTACTGCAGTTACTTTACTTTGGTCAGTCGTAACCCCTCTAGGAGTGACTACGTGACCAAGAAACTTAATTTCTGATCTGAAAAATTGACATTTTGACAGTTTGATCTTTAAATTGGCTTCTTCAAGCTTACCAAGTACTACATCAAGTCTTTTCAAGTGTGTATCCACGTCTTTAGACATGACGATTACGTCATCTAAGTACACCATAAGTGCATTACCTATGAGACCTCTAAAGATATTAGTCATGAGCCTTGAGAACGTGATAGGGGAAGATCGTAATCCAAATGCCATTCGGAGGTAGTGATAATGACCTGTAGGAGTGGAGAATGCAGTTAGTTCTTGGCTGTCCTCGTGAAGAGGGACTTGCCAAAACCCTTGTAACAAATCTAGGGTTGAAAAGACTTTGTTATCTCCAATATTACGTAAAAGATCACCCAGTACAGGGAGTGGAAAGCGATCTGGAATGGTTTTTGCGTTTAACTTCCTAAAGTCAATTACTGGACGCCAAGTACCATCCTTCTTAGGTACTAGTATCAATGGTGCATTCCAAGGGGAATTGCTAGGTGCAATAACTCCATCATCAAGCATTTGATTGATCAATTCTTCTGCGACAGCAACTTGTGAATGAGGCATTCTGTACGCAGGTATGTAGATAGGTCTAGTACCAGGTTCAAGTGGAATACGATGGGACAATAAGTTCGTTATACCCATCTTCTCACCTGGTAAAGCAATGGCTTTACGACGTTTGTTCAACAGAGTCAACAAACGCTTGACTTCATCTGGGAAGTCAGTGGGAGCTAAGTCTTTCTCTTCAACTGGTGGAATAGATTGATCCAGTGAAGTGGATGTGGTCTCCCCGGCAGAAATAGCACCGACCCACTGGTCAGGTGACAACTCATCCTCTACCTGAACAGGGTAAGGATAGTGAACAAGGTCAACAAGATTGGTATTTGCTCTAAGGCGAACACTGTGACCAGAAGTGTTGGCCAGGTAGAAATGGATCTTACTATCTCTTACAACATGTAAGGATGGTTCAACAAATAGACCTTTTACTTTGCAGGAATCACTGTCAACTAGGACGTTATCACCATCAGGAACACTAGGAACAACTACAGACACTCTAGTGAGAGCACTAGCCGCAACAGAAACGTCTTTCTGCAGACGGCATGTGACGTCAACAAGAGATGGCATTACTAGTTGCAAGTAATTGTTTTCCGACAAGGCGTCCCCTGTGGAGAAACTACTACTCGAACTAGCAGGCATTGCAAGGATAGGTTGAGCACTCAAGGCAATCTGAGCGTCCTCGGACACTTGAGGCATTGGACTATCCTGCAATTCTGAAGGTATAGGTGGAACACTGATGGGAGTGACAGAATTACCAGTGCTTGACCGCTTGGGTACGCTACTGGAGAATGCATTAGCTTGTAAGGACTTAATCCGTACATCATACTCTGCAGCAGTATAACAGATTTCGGATCCAAGCTGGTAACCCCAGAATGGAACGATCAAGTCGTCAATTTGTGCATGCCATCGATAAGGGTCGAGCACAATGCGTAAGTCTCGCATAGAAGCAAATCCCAGTAGAAGGTCACCAGGGAAAGTAATCTGGTCGACAACAAGGAAGGAAACAGTGAAGTCTCTACCTTGGATAGAAAAGGTTAGGGCAGTCGTACCTCGGACACGCAGGTGAGAACCAGATACTCCACTAAGGGAGGACACAGGAGTCGGTTCTACGAGAAGGACATGTCGTAACTTCTTATCCTTAAACAAACTAGACCTAATAATATTGATTTGCGCACCAGAGTCCATGAACAATTGAACGGGCGCATTATAAACAGATGCTTGCACTATAGGGCCTATGGTTGCATTTGAAGTTATGTGCAAACAAAAAGGTGGATTGTCATCAGAAAAGACTTGTTCTACTCCATCCCCAAAATCATCTGTGTCAGAGACATGTGAAGCAACAACCTCGGCAGGGTTGTCATTCTCGAGACTGCTTAAGGCTTCAAAGGAGTTGTGAACGGGGATGGTGTACTCATTATCACCTACTGTCACCATGGGGCGGTTTGACTGGGGCGCTCGAATTCCCCCGAATTGGAAGAACGAGCCTGGTTCTGGTTAGTTTGAGAATTGAATGAATGAGCCTGGTTCTGGTTATTTTGAAAACCACGAGATCTGTTACCTCGACGGGTTCTGCGGTTGGACCGACCACGGAAAGATCTAGAGTACTGAAGGTTATAGAGAGCATTACACTCAGATGTGTCATGTCCATGTATTCTATGATAAGTACAGTAAGGAAGATCTGAGTACTCATCATCAGTACGACGTCTCTTAGGGTAACTATCAGGACAATTAATTGCAATATGTCCACGGAAACCACAGTTGTAACAATTCCGCCGACTATGGTTACTGAATGTACTATGAATACTACGAGGTGTATAACGACTCTGTACACTGGTTCTTGATGATCTCTGAGATGGTTGACGACTACGATTTGTCTCTGTGGCGCAAACAAGAGGTGGTGCAGACTGAGGCATATTTGTGACATTACTTTTAATACAAGGGAAAGTACCCTGGGGGCACAAGGAACGTACATGATTTAAGGCTGTAAGTGGTTCCATCGTTACAGTTGGAGGATCAGCCTCATAAGCACACACAGAAGCAGGCGGCATTAGTTCTTTAATTGCTCCAAAAGCTGCTATTTTAGCAATTGATTCTGTAAATGGTTTAGCCTCTTCAGAGAGAAAAGATGATGATTGGACAGCATTGATAAATGATGATAAAAGTTTATCTAATCTAACAGCAAATGCACTCAACGATTCAGTACTCATGGGTGTAGCATTCACTAGTTCTCTAAGAACGACATATGGATCAGCTGTTTTTACTGGGACAAGGAAAGAACGAATCAGTTCCTCATATTGTGACCACCTAGTAAGATTCCTGAAGTCTCGCATATCAAGGAGATCAACAACGTGAACAGCAGCAGGAGATCGATAAAGAGCTTCTTTAGCAATTCTGATAAGGCTTTCCTCTGAAGGAGGACCTTCACCTAGGGCACTAGCACGAGAACGAATGGCTGCAAACCATGCTTCAAGACTATGTACATGGCCATTGAATAAAGGTAACGCATCAAGGGAATCACGAGTATAACTATAATATCTCGGTGTCTGAGTCGGTCTGTCAGTCGGTAAGGAACTGTGAGGACTGATGACAGGACCAGCAGTAGTAGCCTGAGAGGTCTGAGTGTCGACATTCACTAAAGTATCACTTGACGGTATGTGAGACATAATGGCAAAGTAACACGAGAACAATTAAGGCAAAAATAATGAACAATAAAAATGATATAAAATTCTAGAATTGAAATGAAAAGATATACAACTAATTCTGCAGAA
Source organism: Cherax quadricarinatus (assembly GCF_038502225.1). NCBI lineage: Eukaryota > Metazoa > Arthropoda > Malacostraca > Decapoda > Parastacidae > Cherax > Cherax quadricarinatus. The sequence continues at coordinate 1,352,530 of NC_091322.1, read as the reverse complement.
TAATATTTAAATACACTGCAAGAAGAAAGAAAACTCAATTTAAAGGACTATTGACAAAAATAAAAAAAATTTACATTGAAATATACAAGTAAAAATATTACTGGAGACTGAATTAAATGCAAAATGAGCTGTCTTTACTCTTGCTAATAAAGAAATTAATTAATTAAAATTTTAAATCAATGTGAAAGTATCAAATAAAATTATTAAATTGTTAACTGGGAAATTTAAGTATTTTCTAAGAATGCATAGACAAAATTAAAATAAAATGCACAAAATATCAATAAAAGAAAAGAATTCACTGCAGAACAGTTCAACAAAATAATTCACTTCAGAACAAGTGCAACAAAATAAAGTATAGAAATAATCACTGCAGTAATAAAGTGTCACTGGGAAAACTCAGGTAAAATAATGAATTAAAATTATGAAGATCAAAAAAAAATAAACTGATTGAACACTTTAACTCTTAATTGTAAATTAGACAAAACAATTTACTCAAACAGAGTAAGGAAAACACTTTACGTTAAAAGTAATTGAAATTGCATCAAGAGTGAATTTGTTCAAGAATATAAAAATATGAAAAAAATTAAAACACAGGTACAAAACAGGGAATATAACACTTACAATGACGGAGCACACTTCTTAAATTAATATTCTTACAACAAAATCCTGCTGTGACTGATACAACAAAAATCTTGCTGTGACTGATACGACAAAAATCTTGCTGTGACTGATACGACAAAAATTTGCTGGCAAAAATAATGGTACACAGTCTGCGAAAAATTAGAGGAATGAGACACTGCTGGCATACGAAAAAAAGACACACATAGAAATAAATTGATAATTTGGTATACTGGGGTAATTAGCACTGCATGAAATACAATGACAATACAATAAAAAAAATGAATCACTTCACACAGAGTGACTGACTGGTACACGACACAATAATACTTACTACAGACAGGAGTAGCATAAGAAAAAACACAGGAGAAAAATATAAGATAAGTGAAAACACTGAAAAATATTGGAAAAATAATGAGTCAAAGAATATACTGCGTTTACATTGAAAACACAAGGTTTAGAGTACACAAGAAATTTACTATAAATGTCTCACACACGCAAATGTCTTTAAATGCAAGAAAATGTCTCAAAATTATCACTGAAGTGGAGAGTAGTAGACGGGCGGTGACGGGGTGATGAGGTGAAGATATTGTCCTGTGGGCGGGCGGTGTTTCCTCCCACACCCACACACTGTTGTCGTGAAGAAATGTGCGTTCTAGGCGAACTCACATAACTGGCTTTATCTCGTTGGCACCAGCTACAATCTCTTGACCAATTATGTGAGCCAAAACAGTACTAGGACCCGGTACAAGGGTGCAAACAACCACAGGTATATGGGTGGATGGCTGGTGGGAGAGAGTGGGGGTGTGACTCTCGCTGGGGTACTGCCGCGCACCCCGGGTGGTGGGAGAGAGAGTGGTGGGGGGGGGACGCTGGGGGGCTGCCGCGCACCCCACTCACCCACGGTGGCTTAATAACCCACTCTATGCCACAGGAATGGTAAAAACCACTCTTAGCATCCAACAGGAAGCACAAAGCGATATAAACAATACCTCAGAGGAGCTTGGCTTACTTCTTACTGCGTGGCTTACTTCTCTCTCTCAGCTGGGTTAGAAGCTGGGTTGGCTGACTGGCTTACCCCACGAGAATGGATGACTGGAAGACGTATAACGATGCACAAAGCACGGAGGAGCAGTTGGATGACAGGAGACAGGCTGGATGATAGGCTGACTGGCGTTCACTTCCACAGTCTGGCTTACTGACTGGCTTAATTGCAAAATCCGGGTCAACCCCTCGGAGATTGAAGCAATTAGCACACGAACTAAGCCAGGAAGCTTGAAACGGCTGCAACAGGCTTGCAGGCTGAAAGCTGTTGAGGGGAGTAGACGGCTGCTGGCTGGTGGTGCCTGGAGGTGCGCGAGGGTATAGCTGGTGGCTGGAGATTCACCCTTGACCCTGGCGCTACTCACACAAACAACCTTCTAACGCCTTGAATTACCCTTAAAAACGTAAATCCACGCTCCACACCGCTGTACACCATTTATCATGTGGGAGTTCGATGCGTGGATTAGGGTAGAAATACTCACGTAGGCTGTTATACGTATATTGGCGATATGTGAAGAGAGACCTGCCAGCCGTTACCTATCTCCTTGCTACCACTCGATATACTAACTAGCCGGGCTAGTACCCCGTAGTGGGGAATACTGCTGCCACAATATGAAGTCCGTACTCAAGACGGTTGGTCGTGATTAGTTACTGGGTTACTACTGAGACTTAACTGGTTACTACTACTGCTGAGTGTCAGCCCCTACTTTTCACTGAGGGTATGAAGTCCGTAGGAAGTGATTTCTGTGTGAAGATTCGGGACCATTCCTTCTAGGATTTTCTCAGTGTAAATTATGACATGTCTCTCTCTCTCGCCTGCGTTCCAGCGAGTACAAGTCAATTCAAGCGTTCGCGAAGTTATACGTTCTCTGTACATTCTCTAGATCTGCAATTTCACCTGCTTTGAACTGAGATGTTAATGTGCAGTATTACTAGAGAGAACTGATCATCAATGGCTTGGCACCTCTAGTTTTGAACGTTCTCATTATCCATCCATTCATTTTCTTTACAGCTGTGATCGTGACACAGTTGTGATCCTTGAAAATGACATCCTTAGACATTACCACTCCCAGGTCCTTCACATTTTTTCGCTCTATTGTATGATTAAAGTTTGTATTATAGTGAGTTTTAATGATCTCCAGTTTTCCATAACGGAGTAGTTGGAATTTGTCTTCATTGATCATATTGATTTCCGTTGCCCATTAGAAAACTTGGTTTATATCTTCTTGAAGGTTAACCGTGTTCTCAATAGATGATAGTCATGCAGATCCTAGTATCGTCTGAAAAGGATGACACGGTGCTGTGGATTACATATCTGTCTATGTCTGATTTGAGAATGAGGAACAGGATGGGGGCGAGTACTGTGCCTTGTAATGGGAACGCTTGGAAGCACTTGACTTGTACTCGTTGGAACGCAGGAGGGAGAGATATATCATAATCTACACTTGGAAAATCTTGGAAGGAATGGTCCCAAATCTGCACACAGAAATCACTCCCTACGAAAGTAAAAGACTGGGCAGGCGATGCAAAATGCCCCCAATAAAAAGTAGGGGCGCCATTGGTACACTAAGAGAAAACACCATAAGTGTCCGGGGCCCAAAACTGTTCAACAGCCTCCCATCAAGCATTAGGGGAATTGCCAATAAACCCCTGGCTGCCTTCAAGAGAGAGCTGGACAGATACCTAAAGTCAGTGCCGGATCAGCCGGGCTGTGGCTCGTACGTTGGACTGCGTGCGGCCAGCAGTAACAGCCTAGTTGATCAGGCCCTGATCCATCGGGAGGCCTGGTCATGGACCGGGCCGCGGGGGCGTTGATCCCCGGAATAACCTCCAGGTAACCTCCTCCAGGTTGTGGAACAGAGCTTTTCACTATGGCAGCTTCCGATTTAACTCTGTTTTGTGTTCGACTGTTTAGAAAGTTGAAGATCCATCTCCCCACTTTGCCAGTTATTCCTTTAGCACGCATTTTGTGAGCTATTACGCCTTGGTCGCACTTGTCAAGGGTTTTTGCAAAGTTTGTGTATATTACATCAGCTTCCTGTTTTTCTTCCAGTGCATCCAAGACTATATCATAGTGATCCTGCGAGAGGCAGGAGCGACCTGCTCTGAACCCATGTTGCCCTGTTCACCTTGTCAATTCCTCTCAGTATTTTGTACGTACATACGCACGTACGTGCGCGCACACACACGCTCACAGTAATGCGCCCCCTGACAACGTTTCAGTCAACGATTGACCACATATATGAAGGTGGTCCTACTCCACTGCCAGTCGTATAAAAGTATAGCACAATTATGTACAGCACGTAATGCTTTATAATTATAATAAACAATGTTACTGGTTTATGTATTTACTACTCTGTACTTTTTATCTTTATTCTAGTAGAGTGTACTCTTTCTGCTTAAAAAAGAAGTTTACTGTAAAACAGTATGAGGTGTTACGCCGGCAGCAGCCTCATACATCTCGTGTTTACCACGTCTCTTCATAGCATCATTTGCTTGATTTAATCTCGTGTTGTTTTGTTCATCATGGCCACTATGACTAATGAGATGTTGGAACTGGAATGGGAAATATAAGCGTGTAGTAGGCTACACCCATCTAGGTTTATGTAAGTACACTCTATGACGTTCGTACAACGACCAAATCGCCTAGCGACGTATTTCTCATAACGTATCCCCATCATTAAGCGACGCATGACTATAACTGTACTTGTGCGAGTGAGTTACCAGTTATCAAAGGCACTTGTCGATAGACACTTGGCTTGTGTTTGTGCTTTTGTGAGTGTGTTAGTGTGTTAGTGTGTGTGTGTGTGTGTGTGTGTGTGTGTGTGTGTGTGTGTGTGTGTGTGTGTGTGTGTGTGTGTGTGTGTGTGTGTGTGTGTGTGTGTGTTACTCACCTAACTGTGGTTGCAGGAGTCGAGTCACAGCTTCTGGCCCCGCCTCTTCAATGGTCGCTACTAGGTCACTCTTCCTGCTCCATGAGCTTTATCATACCTCTTCTTAAAGCTATGTATGGATCCTGCCTCCACTACATCACTACCCAGACTATTCCACTTCCTGACTACTCTGTGACTGAAGAAATACTTCCTAACATCCCTGTGATTCATCTGAGTCTTCAACTTCCAACTGTAACCCCTTGTTGCTGTGTCCCATCTCTGGAACATCCTGTCTGTCCATCTTGTCGATTCCTCTCAGTATTTTATATGTCGTTATTATATCCCCCCTATCTCTCCTGTCTTCCAGTGTCGTAGGACATACCCCTTAGCGCCGGGACTAGTCTTCCTGCAAACCTTTGCACTTCCTCTAGTTTCCTTACGTGCTTGGCTAGGTGTGGGTTTCAAACTGGTGCCGCATACTCCAATATAGGCGTAACGTACACAGTGTCTTGAACGATTCCTTATTAAGATGTCTGAATGCTGTTCTTAGGTTTGCTAGGCGCCCGTATGCTGCAGCAGTTATTTGGTTGATGTGCGCCTCAGATGTGCCTGGTGTTATACTCACCCCAAGATCCTTGTCATGTAGGGGGGTAATGATTGAATAGGATATACGGGGAATATGGGAGTAAGGGATTATGTAGGCAGGGGAGAGGCAGGCGACGTGGTAGGAGTGAGATGATTAGCGGAGGTAGGTAGGTAATGACAGGTCAGTGGTGACTACCACGACACTCTCATTAACTCTACGCTACTCACTAACATATGCCTCACCCATTCTTCACTCATATATAAACATAATAAAATATAAGAAAAAGAATAAATGACGGGGACAGAGAATATTACTATTCTACTCAAACACAGTTTATTATTAAGTCTTTGTACAATAATATATTTGGGAACAGAACATTATTGTGGTTTAGATAAATGGGATGGTACACATAAGCAGTGAGACAGGGAACACAATCAACTTGACCAAAATGAATGTAACTTACAATATTGTACAGAGGACAGTTCACTACAGGAACTAAGCCACAGGTCCCAAGACCTACACAGCACGAGTACTGCGCCAAGCCAGTACTCTGCCCAATGCCTCCAACAGTCTCCTCCAGAGACTTCAGCCGCCTTATCCCGAGCCCTGCACCCCAGCAGCAGCTCCGCTCGAATCTCTGCTCAGGAGCTCTGCACCCCAGCAGCAGCTCCGCTCGAATCTCTGCTCAGGAGCTCTGCACCCCAGCAGCAGCTCCGCTCGAATCTCCCTACTCAGCTCTTCCTTGGGCTTTTATGGTGGTCCAAGCACCCTCCACAACCACGTGTACGACCTGACGCCTAGGTCTGAGGCGTCAAGAACAAAAGACCTCAGACGTGGGCGTGGCTACAGACGTTTGCCAAGGCAAGGTGTGACCATATAATTGGTTAAATTAGGTCTCCCCAGAGACCTCACAAGCCCAGCTGGACTACATCACATCCCCCTTTCTCCCCCAATTTAAAATATCTGAGAACTAGGACAATTTGTCCTAGTTATTAGACTATTTTAATCCTAACCCCTTAAATCGATTACAATACAAAGACAAAATTATACATAATGCTAAATTATTCCACTACATATATTTCCCTCAACCTCCTCATCTACCACAAGGCAGCATAATCAGTACACCTGGCAGTTGACCAGCATAATAGTTGGTCTCTGGTGCAAAGCCTCCTTACCCGTCATTTCTCCTTAAACCTAAATATCGGGCTCCAGTGCCTTCCCTACTTCTACTAGAAATGCACTAGCCAATGCTAGTCACCCTCGCACGTTAACCATTGGGCCAAACCTCTCAAGGCTTCTATGGCGTGGACAACTGCTCCAACGGGTTGCATTCTTTCAAGTAACTGCAACTGGACCACTTCACGACCACCAAGGTCGCATTTTCGGCACACTTCACATGCACACTACAACATCTGAAAATCGAGACAGGGCAGGCATCGCAGCTAAGACCCTCCATTATCCTATGCCACTACTAGGATTCACTGGCCTCATAAAACAAGGCGGCCATAATCACTGGACCGTTTTCAAGGTCACCTTATTTCACACAGGTAACACTAACACTTCTGGCAAGTCAAAGTAGGCTGGGGACATCTCACACTCTTAATTGTCTCTCATGGCTGGCAGGGCATCCCCGCATACCTGTCGCACAGGTCGACCAGCAAGGCAGGACACACCTCCATACCGCCCTTGAAAGCAGGCTGGTCCCAGCAGCTGGAGTCCATCTCCGCGGCTCACGTCCTTCCACATCTCCGAGGATGGCAACTCCTTCATAGTAGATTCTCCTCTCCTGGCACACCAGCCAGAATCCCTCACACACCACTGCAGCATCACCGCCATCTCCTCCTCTTGAGCTAGGCAGCATCGCAGCATCACAGCACGGCCGTATCACAGCAGCACACAGAACGGCCACAGCATCGCAGCACGGTCCCAGCATCACAGCACGGCCGCAGCATCTCAACATCATCGCACGACCGCAGCATCTCAACATCACAGCACGGCTGCATCACAGCAGCACACAGCACGGCCACAGCATCGCAGCACGGTCCCAGCATCACAGCACGGCCGCAGCATCTCAACATCATAGCAAGGCCGTATCACAGCAGCACACAGCACGGCCACAGCACAGCAGACAGCATCACAGCACGGCCACAGCATAGCAGACAGCATCACAGCACGGCCACAGCATAGCAGACATCATCACAGCAGCCGACATCAGCAGTAGCAGGCAATGGTCAGTTGCTCGGGGTGAGGTGAGGTCACTTCAGGTCATCAACAGTAGGTGCGGTCACCCATCCCTGGCAACTGCGGGTAACTGGCGGTCCGTGGGTGATGGTCACAGAGGCTGGGTGACGCAGACAGACACCCACTACACTGGATGACAGACCAGGGCAGCAATACATCTACTGGGGCACATCAGCTGGGTGACTGGGCATATCAGCTGGGTGACTGGGCACATCAGGTGGACAGCAATTATAGGCAACTCTTCAATGGGTGACAGTTGTGGGTGAGTCTTCCAAGGTGGGCTGGGTGACTTCTCATTCCTCTGTAAATATTCAATTTCGGCCAGTAATTGCTTCCCCGAAAAGTCTCACCCAAATACTGATATTCTCCACCATTTATCTCTAACCAACAACCAACTCCACCAAATATAATATTACACCCAAGCAATTATTCAGACCCACTGTCAAGAAAAGGTCAGTTAAGGTCACTAGGATTATAATATTATAATAACACACAAAATCAAATGGTAGCAAATGGTAGCATAAGTATAACCGAGCAGTCAAAAATAAGACACATGGGATTGGTTCCTGCTATAAAAATAATAAGAACCACCACCGCTTAGACACCATGTCATGTAGGGGGGTAATGATTGAATAGGATATACGGGGAATATGGGAGTAAGGGATTATGTAGGCAGGGGAGAGGCAGGCGACGTGGTAGGAGTGAGATGATTAGCGGAGGTAGGTAGGTAATGACAGGTCAGTGGTGACTACCACGACACTCTCATTAACTCTACGCTACTCACTAACATATGCCTCACCCATTCTTCACTCATATATAAACATAATAAAATATAAGAAAAAGAATAAATGACGGGGACAGAGAATATTACTATTCTACTCAAACACAGTTTATTATTAAGTCTTTGTACAATAATATATTTGGGAACAGAACATTATTGTGGTTTAGATAAATGGGATGGTACACATAAGCAGTGAGACAGGGAACACAATCAACTTGACCAAAATGAATGTAACTTACAATATTGTACAGAGGACAGTTCACTACAGGAACTAAGCCACAGGTCCCAAGACCTACACAGCACGAGTACTGCGCCAAGCCAGTACTCTGCCCAATGCCTCCAACAGTCTCCTCCAGAGACTTCAGCCGCCTTATCCCGAGCCCTGCACCCCAGCAGCAGCTCCGCTCGAATCTCTGCTCAGGAGCTCTGCACCCCAGCAGCAGCTCCGCTCGAATCTCTGCTCAGGAGCTCTGCACCCCAGCAGCAGCTCCGCTCGAATCTCCCTACTCAGCTCTTCCTTGGGCTTTTATGGTGGTCCAAGCACCCTCCACAACCACGTGTACGACCTGACGCCTAGGTCTGAGGCGTCAAGAACAAAAGACCTCAGACGTGGGCGTGGCTACAGACGTTTGCCAAGGCAAGGTGTGACCATATAATTGGTTAAATTAGGTCTCCCCAGAGACCTCACAAGCCCAGCTGGACTACATCACATCCTTTGTGTGTATGTGTATGTGTATATGTGTGTATGTGTGTGTGTGTATGTGTGTGTGTAAGTGTGTGTGTGTGTGTGTGTGTGTGTGTGTGTGTGTGTGTGTGTGTGTGTGTGTGTGTGTGTGTGTGTGTGTGTGTGTGTGTTTCATCCTGAAAGATAGTACTTCCCCAGTAATGGCCACTCCACCTCTGCCTGAACGACATCTTTACATTTTTCCAAGCTACAGATGCCTTAGTGTTATGTTTGATAGTACTGTTCCGGCCATCGACCAAGAGGCCTAGTTTGGGACTGGGCAGCGGGCGCGTTGATTTAAAGGATCAAGTACAATATTTTTTTTTTTTTTTTTATCACACCGGCCGATTCCCACCAAGGCAGGGTGGCCCGAAAAAGAAAAACTTTCACCATCATTCACTCCATCACTGTCTTGCCAGAAGGGTGCTTTACACTACAGTTTTTAAACTGCAACATTAACACCCCCTCCTTCAGAGTGCAGGCACTGTACTTCCCATCTCCAGGACTCAAGTCCGGCCTGCCGGTTTCCCTGAATCCCTTCATAAATGTTACTTTGCTCACACTCCAACAGCACGTCAAGTATTAAAAACCATTTGTCTCCATTCACTCCTATCAAACACGCTCACGCATGCCTGCTGGAAGTCCAAGCCCCTCGCACACAAAACCTCCTTTACCCCCTCCCTCCAACCCTTCCTAGGCCGACCCCTACCCCGCCTTCCTTCCACTACAGACTGATACACTCTTGAAGTCATTCTGTTTCGCTCCATTCTCTCTACATGTCCGAACCACCTCAACAACCCTTCCTCAGCCCTCTGGACAACAGTTTTGGTAATCCCGCACCTCCTCCTAACTTCCAAACTACGAATTCTCTGCATTATATTCACACCACACATTGCCCTCAGACATGACATCTCCACTGCCTCCAGCCTTCTCCTCGCTGCAACATTCATCACCCACGCTTCACACCCATATAAGATCGTTGGTAAAACTATACTCTCATACATTCCCCTCTTTGCCTCCAAGGACAAAGTTCTTTGTCTCCACAGACTCCTAAGTGCACCACTCACTCTTTTTCCCTCATCAATTCTATGATTCACCTCATCTTTCATAGACCCATCCGCTGACACGTCCACTCCCAAATATCTGAATACGTTCACCTCCTCCATACTCTCTCCCTCCAATCTGATATTCAATCTTTCATCACCTAATCTTTTTGTTATCCTCATAACCTTACTCTTTCCTGTATTCACCTTTAATTTTCTTCTTTTGCACACCCTACCAAATTCATCCACCAATCTCTGCAACTTCTCTTCAGAATCTCCCAAGAGCACAGTGTCATCAGCAAAGAGCAGCTGTGACAACTCCCACTTTGTGTGTGATTCTTTATCTTTTAACTCCACGCGTCTTGCCAAAACCCTCGCATTTACTTCTCTTACAACCCCATCTATAAATATATTAAACAACCACGGTGACATCACACATCCTTGTCTAAGGCCTACTTTTACTGGGAAAAAATTTCCCTCTTTCCTACATACTCTAACTTGAGCCTCACTATCCTCGTAAAAACTCTTCACTGCTTTCAGTAACCTACCTCCTACACCATACACTTGCAACATCTGCCACATTGCCCCCCTATCCACCCTGTCATACTCCTTTTCCAAATCCATAAATGCCACAAAGACCTCTTTAGCCTTATCTAAATACTGTTCACTTATATGTTTCACTGTAAACACCTGGTCCACACACCCCCTACCTTTCCTAAAGCCTCCTTGTTCATCTGCTATCCTATTCTCCGTCTTACTCTTAATTCTTTCAATTATAACTCTACCATACACTTTACCAGGTACACTCAACAGACTTATCCCCCTATAATTTTTGCACTCTCTTTTATCCCCTTTGCCTTTATACAAAGGAACTATGCATGCTCTCTGCCAATCCCTAGGTACCTTACCCTCTTCCATACATTTATTAAATAATTGCACCAACCACTCCAAAACTATATCCCCACCTGCTTTTAACATTTCTATCTTTATCCCATCAATCCCGGCTGCCTTACCCCCTTTCATTTTACCTACTGCCTCACGAACTTCCCCCACACTCACAACTGGCTCTTCCTCACTCCTACAAGATGTTATTCCTCCTTGCCCTATACACGAAATCACAGCTTCCCTATCTTCATCAACATTTAACAATTCCTCAAAATATTCCTTCCATCTTCCCAATACCTCTAACTCTCCATTTAATAACTCTCCTCTCCTATTTTTAACTGACAAAACCTCTTCGACCCCATTGCCTATGCTCTCATTAGCCCATCTATCCTCCAATAGCTGTTTATATCTTACCCTAACTGCCTCCTCTTTTAGTTTATAAACCTTCACCTCTCTCTTCCCTGATGCTTCTATTCTCCTTGTATCCCATCTACCTTTTACTCTCAGTGTAGCTACAACTAGAAAGTGATCTGATATATCTGTGGCCCCTCTATAAACATGTACATCCTGAAGTCTACTCAACAGTCTTTTATCTACCAATACATAATCCAACAAACTACTGTCATTTCGCCCTACATCATATCGTGTATACTTATTTATCCTCTTTTTCTTAAAATATGTATTACCTATAACTAAACCCCTTTCTATACAAAGTTCAATCAAAGGGCTCCCATTATCATTTACACCTGGCACCCCAAACTTACCTACCACACCCTCTCTAAAAGTTTCTCCTACTTTAGCATTCAAGTCCCCTACCACAATTACTCTCACTTGGTTCAAAGGCTCCTATACATTCACTTAACATCTCCCAAAATCTCTCTCTCTCCTCTGCATTCCTCTCTTCTCCAGGTGCATACACGCTTATTATGACCCACTTCTCGCATCCAACCTTTACTTTAATCCACATAATTCTTGAATTTACACATTCATATTCTCTTTTCTCCTTCCATAACTGATCATTTAACATTACTGCTACCCCTTCCTTTGCTCTAACTCTCTCAGATACTCCAGATTTAATCCCATTTATTTCCCCCCACTGAAACTCTCCTACCCCCTTCAGCTTTGTTTCGCTTAGGGCCAGGACATCCAACTTCTTTTCATTCATAACATCAGCAATCATCTGTTTCTTGTCATCCGCACTACATCCACGCACATTTAAGCAACCCAGTTTTATAAAGTTTTTCTTCTTCTCTTTTTTAGTAATTGTATACAGGAGAAGGGGTTACTAGCCCATTGCTCCCGGCATTTTAGTCGCCTCATACGACACGCATGGCTTACGGAGGAAAGATTCTTTTCCATTTCCCCATGGACAATAGAAGAAATAAAAAAGAACAAGAGCTATTTAGAAAAAAGAGAAAAACCTAGATGTATGTATATATATATATGCATGTGCGTGTCTGTGAAGTGTGACCAAAGTGTAAGTAGGAGTAGCAAGATATCCCTGTTATCTTAGCGTGTTTATGAGACAGAAAAAGAAACCAGCAATCCTACCATCATGCAAAACAGTTACAGGTTTTTGTTTCACAGTCATCTGGCAAGACGGTAGTACTTCCCTGGGTGGTTGCTGTCTACCAACCTACTACCTATAACCAACCTACTACCAATCATGTGTGGTGGAACATTACAGGTAAATATAGTTAGCTGTGCTCATCATCAAGAAGAGCAGCCGTATGCTGCCAAATTTGTTTGATAAAACAAAAACTAACGTTCACTTCAAAGTTTAATACTCTCCTTCCCTTCTGTTAAAAAATACGCAATATAAACGATAAGAAACTCGACGTGCGCTTCTTCCTATTAATAGTGAATTAACAGCTTTCAATACAAGGGCAGCTGGAGTTCTTATTTTTATTTTTTTTTTATTATCACACCGGCCGATTCCCACCAAGGCAGGGTGGCCCGAAAAAGAAAAACTTTCACCATCATTCACTCCATCACTGTCTTGCCAGAAGGGTGCTTTACACTACAGTTTTTAAACTGCAACATTAACACCCCTCCTTCAGAGTGCAGGCACTGTACTTCCCATCTCCAGGACTCAAGTCCGGCCTGCCGGTTTCCCTGAATCCCTTCATAAATGTTACTTTGCTCACACTCCAACAGCACGTCAAGTATTAAAAACCATTTGTCTCCATTCACTCCTATCAAACACGCTCAAGCATGCCTGCTGGAAGTCCAAGCCCCTCGCACACAAAACCTCCTTTACCCCCTCCCTCCAACCCTTCCTAGGCCGACCCCTACCCCGCCTTCCTTCCACTACAGACTGATACACTCTTGAAGTCATTCTGTTTCGCTCCATTCTCTCTACATGTCCGAACCACCTCAACAACCCTTCCTCAGCCCTCTGGACAACAGTTTTGGTAATCCCGCACCTCCTCCTAACTTCCAAACTACGAATTCTCTGCATTATATTCACACCACACATTGCCCTCAGACATGACATCTCCACTGCCTCCAGCCTTCTCCTCGCTGCAACATTCATCACCCACGCTTCACACCCATATAAGAGCGTTGGTAAAACTATACTCTCATACATTCCCCTCTTTGCCTCCAAGGACAAAGTTCTTTGTCTCCACAGACTCCTAAGTGCACCACTCACTCTTTTTCCCTCATCAATTCTATGATTCACCTCATCTTTCATAGACCCATCCGCTGACACGTCCACTCCCAAATATCTGAATACGTTCACCTCCTCCATACTCTCTCCCTCCAATCTGATATTCAATCTTTCATCACCTAATCTTTTTGTTATCCTCATAACCTTACTCTTTCCTGTATTCACCTTTAATTTTCTTCTTTTGCACACCCTACCAAATTCATCCACCAATCTCTGCAACTTCTCTTCAGAATCTCCCAAGAGCACAGTGTCATCAGCAAAGAGCAGCTGTGACAACTCCCACTTTGTGTGTGATTCTTTATCTTTTAACTCCACGCCTCTTGCCAAGACCCTCGCATTTACTTCTCTTACAACCCCATCTATAAATATATTAAACAACCACGGTGACATCACACATCCTTGTCTAAGGCCTACTTTTACTGGGAAAAAATTTCCCTCTTTCCTACATACTCTAACTTGAGCCTCACTATCCTCGTAAAAACTCTTCACTGCTTTCAGTAACCTACCTCCTACACCATACACTTGCAACATCTGCCACATTGCCCCCCTATCCACCCTGTCATACGCCTTTTCCAAATCCATAAATGCCACAAAGACCTCTTTAGCCTTATCTAAATACTGTTCACTTATATGTTTCACTGTAAACACCTGGTCCACACACCCCCTACCTTTCCTAAAGCCTCCTTGTTCATCTGCTATCCTATTCTCCGTCTTACTCTTAATTCTTTCAATTTTAACTCTACCATACACTTTACCAGGTACACTCAACAGACTTATCCCCCTATAATTTTTGCACTCTCTTTTATCCCCTTTGCCTTTATACAAAGGAACTATGCATGCTCTCTGCCAATCCCTAGGTACCTTACCCTCTTCCATACATTTATTAAACAATTGCACCAACCACTCCAAAACTATATCCCCACCTGCTTTTAACATTTCTATCTTTATCCCATCAATCCCGGCTGCCTTACCCCCTTTCATTTTACCTACTGCCTCACGAACTTCCCCCACACTCACAACTGGCTCTTCCTCACTCCTACAAGATGTTATTCCTCCTTGCCCTATACACGAAATCACAGCTTCCCTATCTTCATCAACATTTAACAATTCCTCAAAATATTCCTTCCATCTTCCCAATACCTCTAACTCTCCATTTAATAACTCTCCTCTCATATTTTTAACTGACAAATCCATTTGTTCTCTAGGCTTTCTTAACTTGTTAATCTCACTCCAAAACTTTTTCTTATTTTCAACAAAATTTGTTGATAACATCTCACCCACTCTCTCATTTGCTCTCTTTTTACATTGCTTCACCACTCTCTTAACCTCTCTCTTTTTCTCCATATACTCTTCCCTCCTTGCATCACTTCTACTTTGTAAAAACTTCTCATATGCTAACTTTTTCTCCCTTACTACTCTCTTTACATCATCATTCCACCAATCGCTCCTCTTCCCTCCTGCACCCACTTTCCTGTAACCACAAACTTCTGCTGAACACTCTAACACTACATTTTTAAACCTACCCCATACCTCTTCGACCCCATTGCCTATGCTCTCATTAGCCCATCTATCCTCCAATAGCTGTTTATATCTTACCCTAACTGCCTCCTCTTTTAGTTTATAAACCTTCACCTCTCTCTTCCCTGATGCTTCTATTCTCCTTGTATCCCATCTACCTTTTACTCTCAGTGTAGCTACAACTAGAAAGTGATCTGATATATCTGTGGCCCCTCTATAAACATGTACATCCTGAAGTCTACTCAACAGTCTTTTATCTACCAATACATAATCCAACAAACTACTGTCATTTCGCCCTACATCATATCGTGTATACTTATTTATCCTCTTTTTCTTAAAATATGTATTACCTATAACTAAACCCCTTTCTATACAAAGTTCAATCAAAGGGCTCCCATTATCATTTACACCTGGCACCCCAAACTTACCTACCACACCCTCTCTAAAAGTTTCTCCTACTTTAGCATTCAAGTCCCCTACCACAATTACTCTCTCACTTGGTTCAAAGGCTCCTATACATTCACTTAACATCTCCCAAAATCTCTCTCTCTCCTCTGCATTCCTCTCTTCTCCAGGTGCATACACGCTTATTATGACCCACTTCTCGCATCCAACCTTTACTTTAATCCACATAATTCTTGAATTTACACATTCATATTCTCTTTTCTCCTTCCATAACTGATCATTTAACATTACTGCTACCCCTTCCTTTGCTCTAACTCTCTCAGATACTCCAGATTTAATCCCATTTATTTCCCCCCACTGAAACTCTCCTACCCCCTTCAGCTTTGTTTCGCTTAGGGCCAGGACATCCAACTTCTTTTCATTCATAACATCAGCAATCATCTGTTTCTTGTCATCCGCACTACATCCACGCACATTTAAGCAACCCAGTTTTATAAAGTTTTTCTTCTTCTCTTTTTTAGTAATTGTATACAGGAGAAGGGGTTACTAGCCCATTGCTCCCGGCATTTTAGTCGCCTCATACGACACGCATGGCTTACGGAGGAAAGATTCTTTTCCACTTCCCCATGGACAATAGAAGAAATAAAAAAGAACAAGAGCTATTTAGAAAAAGGAGAAAAACCTAGATGTATGTATATATATATATGCATGTGCGTGTCTGTGAAGTGTGACCAAAGTGTTAGTAGGAGTAGCAAGATATCCCTGTTATCTTAGCGTGTTTATGAGACAGAAAAAGAAACCAGCAATCCTACCATCATGCAAAACAATTACAGGTTTTTGTTTCACAGTCATCTGGCAGGACGGTAGTACTTCCCTGGGTGGTTGCTGTCTACCAACCTACTACCTATATATATGTATATAATAGTTGGGCCAGTATGCCCAGCGTCTCACAGGAATGTGGTCCTCCCAGCACCTGAACACACTGCACCACAAGAAGTTTTCTTAATGGTTGTTGGAAGCTATCAGTGCTTTACCTGCGACGGGCTTCGAGAATATGTATGCCACCTCGTTGACTAGGCCATCAACCAAGGCGCCAGGTCTGGGGCCAGGCGATGACCATTGTAACCCACAACAGATCGATTACCCTTACTGCTCAATATGAAGCCAAACTTCCTTACTGAGTGTTGGATCTAGCATGTTATGCTTAGGAGCCAGCAGCCCGCCCCCCCCACAGCCATTATAATCTGACTAATCAGGCAGTAGCAGGAGGTAAAGGAGATCCGGTTTCCTTTTGAAATCACGTGTCCCAGCAATATTTCTGATGTATGTTGATAGCGGGTTGTTTAGTCTTGGGTCATGGATGTTGACACTGTTCTCATATTGTACCCACGGCGTTCCTGCTTTTCACTCGGTTTATTTTATACTTCCACCCACCTCACCCACCCACTCTCAAGTATTGTCCACGTATATACTATCACGTACATCTATCTCCTCCCTCCCTGGGCTCAGAGATATTACCTGTTACCAGGGCATGACTAGTGGTTAGGAGGAAGAGAAGAGGTACGAGGAAGAGAAGGGGCACGAGGAAGAGGAGACAGGAGGAGGGAGAGAAGAAAAGATAGGAGAGGTAGAAGAAAATAGGAATAAGAAGGAGGAAGGAGCAGGCGGCAGCGGCGGCAGGAGAGGTCAACAGCAGGAGAGGAGCGGCAGGATGGAGGGGCCGCCGGCTGACCACATTCCTCACAGCGGTCAACAACAGTCTGCTTGCCCACCACCACCACCAATATACCTGTACCACACATGCACCACCATACTTATACCATCACCATATCTGCATCACCACACTTGCACCACCAACTCAGTGACACCACCAACACCTGCACCACCACACCTGCACCACCACGCCTGCACCATCACCAATCAATTGCACCACCACGCCTGCACCCTCACCACAATCACAACTGCACCACCACACTTGCAGCAACTGTTTTCGATCTGTTGATACAGTTCTTCGGGTCATTGTGCCAGCTACCTGGCCCTGAACCAGGTCTCCTGGCTGATGACTTACCTGTTACACCTGTGACAGGTTTCCAGAGTTTTCCTACTCCCGCAGCCTTGCCATGATCCAGGCTTGTGTGGTGCTTGCCTGGTCAATCAGGCTGTTTGTCTTAGCGGCCCATTGGCCCACATATCTATCACAGCTTGGTTGATATCTTCTGGTAAGATTTTGAGTAAATCTGAGACTACGGATGTTGATAAAATGTTCGCTTATTATGCACACGTAGCCCCTGCTTTTCACTGGGTTCATCGACATTTCCTCCCATATCTCTCACCCCAGTACATAGGTTTGGGACCTAGCCCTTAAGTACCTTCTACGTATATATTATCATGTATCTCTCTACCCCTACTCTAGAGAACACATATTCAGAATTTTAGATATTACCAGTAGTTTAAATGCTGTAATAACTATGCAGGCTGTAAGCGATTTCTGTAACTATTCTGCCTCTAAGATACCCCCGGCTCTGAAAGGTGCAGTCAACACGAAACAGCACTTTAGTGGGAGAATATAAGTGATTTGTACAGCATCATTAGCCCCATGTCCAGACTCCTGGAACTCCATGTTCATCAAAAACTGCACGAAACCACTCTCACGTCTCTCAAAAACTGTATAGGGAGGGAGCCCAGACATGGGGATCACCCCGAAGTCATTAAAAACAACAGATATAACCTCATTCCACAAAGGTAACAGCAAAGCATTAGCAAAGAACTAATAGATGGCACTAACCTCCCATATTATAAAAATCTTTGAAAGGGTTTTATCACAAACTGTATAGATTCACAACTGCAAAACCCAGGGTAACACAGGTTTAGAGCAGCCCACTCCTGCCTCGCACAATTAATGGACCACCATATGGTCTTGGATGCACTGGAAGACAAATAAAATTGGGTATGCAATATATACAGACTTTGCAAAAGCCTCTGACACCTGTGATCCTGGTGTAATAGTGCACAAAATGCGTGCAAAAAGAAAAAACCGGAAAAGTGCGCAGATAAATTTTTAACTTTCTAACAAATAGAGCGAAAGAGCAGTACAGTTAAGTCAAGAGGCTGCCATAGTGAGAAGTTGTGTTCCACCAGGTACAGTACTCGACCCCATCCTCATAAATCGTAACACCTAGTTTTGTGTGCATTATGAGTGTGTAGACATGCATGTGTAATTATATATACTCAAATACTCATCAATGTATTGCTAATGTGTCATGTGTCAATTTTTTATTATAAAAAATTATCATGAGGCTAAGACCATTGTGTGTTCTTGGTGATATAATGACACTGTATTATCTACTAATGTGTACGTATAGTTATATTATGACATCAAATACCTTTTCCTATCCCCTTTCTTTCCTGTCTCCCGTTCTGGGACGGTCATGTCTTCATAAAAATTGCATTTCTCTTGCGCATGTACAGGCCATCCTAAGGAGTGGTAATTCCCAAGAGATAGTAACTTTAGCTCTGTTGGAACGAAACCTTTGAAGCTGCCGTGGCTAATGAACGCTTACTGGAATGCTTGATGATATCCTAATTGCCAACTGTAGTCTCCCAGCTCAGGCTGACAGATCGCAACACCTTATATGAACCCCATCCTGTGTGATGGACTATGACAGGGAAACACAGCTAGCTCTTGTTCCCACTGTGTAACTATCACGTACAACAAGGTAGCAGCACCTAAGTAATGTATCCAATCTTGCTAAATAAAAAAATACATATCACTTCTACTTTCCAATCAAGTCTCTCATTATCTCACTTCCTCTATCATTCAGAACAAATTTTCAGATTTAATTCACTAATAAATTCTCATAATCATAATATATATAATATGACCAACCCTTCTGTCTATTCATTGACAGTTGTTCATTACAAATTAATTTGAGTTCATGTATAAATAAAAATTCACACGCGCACACACACAAATGAAGCAAATACGATCAATATTAAGTAAATACCATGTTATGACATTTATAAATAATGACTCGGATAATTATGACTGTGATGAGAAGTCAATAAGGTGTGACTGCCACTTTGTGCAGTCAAACCTCAATAACTGCGAGATACCCGAGATATAACTGTGATATACACCTGTGACTGGTTCAGCGGTTTCTACTTTAGGATCCTGGCCGAGGACCAGGCTTGTGTTGCCCGCTCTGTCACGCCGGCTGTTGCTGCTAGCGGCACAGCTGAGCTACATAACCATCTCAACCTTGTATATGAAGTAGGCAGTAGTCCGGTTTCCTCTTGAAAATTCCTACTTGTGATCTGATACTATTTCTTAAATATGCTAGTAACAGGCTGAAGAGTCTGGCACCATGTTTGTTGAGACCTTGTTCTCTGTTTGTTCCTATGGCACCTCTACATTTCGTTGAGTTTTTCCTGCAATTCATTCTGCTATCTCTCAGCCCTAAGTTATGGTAAAGTGGGAACTCAACCTTCAAGTATCTTCTGTGTATATATATTATGAGGTATCTCCTTATCATTCCGGAGCACACATTCCAAGTGATTTAAGGCGACCCAAGTATTTTAAATGTTTCACTGACTATAAAGGCAGTAAACGATCGCTCTACATTTTCCAGCTCCAGCAGTGTCTAGAAAGAGCCGTGAGCACAGAACACTGACCCCGGTGTGCTAGCAGGTAGACTTCCCAGGTGAACGGTAAGTACCTCACAGGTAAGCCTGCCAGGTCAGGTGTGCGGGTGGGGACCCCCTGGGGTAAGGCGGCCACAACACGGGTCAAACACCTCCGCTGAGCCACACTACCTCCCCTAGGCTCTACACAAGCTCTTCCCCAGTGTGCGGCCACACTGTGGAAAACGTGTGAGAGCCAACGAGCTGCCAGAAGGATGGCAGTGACGGCGCAGGGAACACAAAAGTCAAGGAAAAAGAAAACCAAGGAATATAGAGCGTAAGGGCACTGAGAGGGTAAAATAAACATGGAAATAGTGTTGGCGAGGCCAAGCAACAAGGGAAAGTGAGGAAAAAAAAAATAGCGCGGAGAGAAGCTGGAGAAAGTGACCCGAGGCTGAGTGGATGATATACCACACCTGTGATATACCGGTTCATCACAGGTGGGCGGGTGACTGGGTGGGTGGTGGGTTTATAAGGCACGGTATCATGGAGGTAGAAGATAGAATTACGTGATAAAGTGTGGGTGGTAGAGGTGCCTTGTCTTAGGCGAGTATGAAGGTAGCCAGAGCCTCCCTGGTGGCCACGCTCACAAGAAAACCTTCTTAAGAGTTATTAACCCTTCTGGGATATACAATACGTATAATATATATAAACAATCAACACCGCTGTGGTCTGAACCTACGTTCTACCTGCTTCACCTTCAAGCAAATAAAGATAAATGAACAGACCCACTCAGGAAAAATCACCTGGTAATGGTAGATGGTATGGGAATACCCACAAGTTGTACTATACACACACACACACAAAAAGCAAATTACTATCTTTATTAATACTAAATTTCGCCTGCACAGCAGCTTTTTAAGCTGAATGGTTCAAAGAACCGACATGTTGTTAAATTAGACACATGTGCAACTCTTGGGTATCTTTATCGAGGAAACGTTTCGCCACACAGTGGCTTCATCAGTCCATACATAGAAGAAACTTGAAGAACAGGAGGAGAATGAGGTAATCAGTCCCTCAACCTTGAGTCGATGTGGTCAGTCCATCAATCTTGAATAGAATACCATCTTGAATATTCTATTCAAGATTGATGGACTGACCACATCGACTCAAGGTTGGGGGACTGATTACCTCATTCTCCTCCTGTTCTTCAAGTTTCTTCTATGTATGGACTGATGAAGCCACTGTGTGGCGAAACGTTTCCTCAATAAAGATACCCAAGAGCTGCACATGTGTCTAATTTAACAGCTTTTTAAGCCTTGAACGATGACGACAGTTTCGCTCACCACATAACATTCCATTTTTGGAGCCACTGACTCCTGCTGTGCCATAGAAACGTCGCCTCGTCCTTGACAACCAAGTACAGTACCTTGAATATTCTAGTTCTCTAGATGTCAAAAAATCAATGATTGTGGATATGACACCAAACAATATTAATGCAACAAAACCTACCGAGATATTTCCTCCTCTGGTAAATGATTCACCTGAACAAGTCTACCAGAAATCGCACAACTCGCGCCTCCACGAATAATAAAAACAAATCTATCCCTGCCAGAATATCTTTACCCGAGCTTGAATATTTTTTCCCCATTAGAGATGAATGCTGGGTGTGTGCTGCGTCAGTGCTCACTCTAGTAAGCTACAGCACACACTCGGTCACGGCACCCACGCTAGTATGTGCTACAGCACACTTGGCTTGAGCTATATATATATATATATATATATATATATATATATATATATATATATATATATATATATATATATATATATATATATATATATATATATATATATATATATATATATATATTATATATATATATATTATATATATATATATATATATATATTATATATATATATATATATATATATATATATATATATATATATAATATGTCGTGCCGAATAGGCAGAACTTGCGATCTTGGCTTAAATAGCAACGCTCATCTTGCCATATAGGACAAGCGAAAATTTGTGTATGCAATAACTTCGCCAAAATCATTCTGAACCTAACGAAAAAAATATATTTCACTGTGTTTGTTTAGTATTAAATTATTGTAAACAAATCTAAAATATATTTAGTTGGGTTAGGTTAAAATAAATTGCTCTTTTTATAATAAGGTTAGGTAAGTTTTCTAGGATTCTTTTGGTTCAAAATTAAAATTTTTTACATTAACATTAATGAAAAAAAATATATCTTTAAACGTATAAGAGAAAATTTTAGAAAGGACTTAATTTTAAATGAGTTCTTGCTAATTGACCAGTTTTACATATTCGGCACGACATATATGTATATATATATATATATATATATATATATATATATATATATATATATATATATATATATATATATATATAACCGGTCAATTAATAAGAACTCATTTAAAATTAAGTAATGTTCAAAATTTTCTTTTATACATTTAAAGGTACATTTTTTCATTTATATTAATATAAAAATTAATGATGATTTTGTACCAAAAGAACCTTAGGAAACTTACCTAACCTTATTATAACAAGCGTGATTTAATTTAGTCTAATCCAATTAAATATATTTTAGATCAGTTTACAATAATTTAATAATGACCAAACGCAATGAAATATTTTTTTTCATTAGATTCAGAATGATTTTTGCGAAAGTACTACATACACAAATTTTCGCTTGCCTTATTTGGCACGACACACGCACACACACGCACAAACACACACACACACACACACACACACACACACACACACACACACACACACACACACACACACACACACACACACACACACACACATGATCCATACATAGCTTTAAGCAGAGGTATGATAAAGCTCACGGCTCAGGGAGAGTGACCTAGTAGCGATCAGTGAAGAGGCGGGGCCAGGAGCTCGGACTCGACCCCCGCAACCTCAACTAGGTGAGTACAACTAGGTGAGTACACACACACACACACACACAAAGTTTTGCTTGGATAAACCAGTGCTGAACACGTATTGATGGAAGATGAGAAAGCACTCCACCGAAGAGGCGCTGAGGTTGAAATACAAACCGCTCTCACCTATGTTTTCTTTTTTTTTTTTTTGGCTCCAAGTGATATCTCGCCTGACACTGACAGTTGTTTAATATCAACTAACTCTTAAATGTGTACCCTCTTAAGAGTTGACCTCAATCCCTATTTTAGGAACTAAAAAAATATTTACATTAAAGGATAATGCAACAGTGATTACTCTGGTGTAGTCGACAAACGTTAGTAACACATGAGGTCCTCGGATCACACACACTAACCTTTATGGATTTCGAGAGTTTTCCTACTCCATCAGCCCTACCCTGGGACAGACTTGTCTGGTGCTTGCCTAGCGAACCAGGCTGTTGCTGCTGGCGGCCCGCTGGCCCACATGTCCATCACAGTCCAATTGATCTGGCACATGGAGGAAATTGTCGAGTTTCCTCCTGAAGACTTTTATATTCGTTCTGGCAGTGTTTCTGATATCCTCTGGCAAGATGATAAAAAGTCTGAAATCACGGATGTTGATACACTGTTCTCTTATTGTGCCCATAGCGCCCCTGTTTTTCACAGGATTTATTCTACACATTCTCCCATATCTCTTGGTCCAGTGTCTCATTATAGCAGTGCGCAGATTTGGGATCAGGCCCTCAAGCACTTTTCAAGTACATTTCATGCATCTCCTCCACTGCAGCGAGTACATATGTACAACTCTGGCATCTCTCCTGCCCTGAATATAGCCGTCAACATTGAACAATACTCTAAGCGAGAGCACAGGAGATTTGAATAGTGTCACCACTGGAAATTCTCATTATCCACGCCTCTGTAATTCTATGGCTTAGTAGTTGTAACAAGCATGATTTCTCCCACCTAAATTCCGACTGGTTTGGATGGTGCAGGTTTTGCCGTTCCACAGAATTTGTAATTTAGCATCTCATCACACATAAGACCTTTAATGACAAGCAATGTTCGGGCTAGTAGCCTTTTTTTTCCCTAGAACTATACTGTCACAACACAAAGGAGCTACGTCTCAACTCTAAGATCTCTGGAATTTCTTCCAGAGATACTGAGTGCTCGTGCTAATGGTATTTTGCATCTTTACAAATAAGGAATTCCACGAATCCAGCTCAGGTGCTGCATGAGTGAGCAGGTTTTCTATTTTTTTTTTTTTTTTGACTTTGCTGGATTACAGAATTGGCTTTCGTTTAACGGACTGAATATTTTTTTTTTTTTTTTTTTGGGGGGGGGGGGCTGAACACTGAATTTCCCTCAGTTCTTTTTCATGACGAGTGTATGAACCTCCTGTGATAAATGGTCTCTTAGAATGAAGATTTTTTTTAATATACTGGAGAGCTTTCTGTTTCCTTTATGCTTATTCTGTCTGGAACAAAAGATTTAGTAGTTGATGTATCTCTATGATCTCTTGATTGTCTTTCCTCTGTGACATACTGTATATTTTTAATCAGTTCATTAATTCATTTTTCTGTACATTATCACATACAATAAACGTGAATCAACACAAAAGACTGCCCATCTTCCTCGAGGTAGTCATCAGAAGGTGGCATCCAAGAAAAGAACTTTGTAAAAGACTCCCAAAACAGTCACTACGGGGCTACACTGTTAATTACATAAACAAACACCGAATTTCAATAAGAAGCTAAATTTTACGGATATGCCTAATTTCTGGAATTTCATGACAATTTTGAAATACACAGAAATCAACCAAGCAACAAAAAAAATTTCGCCCGCAGAACCTCATAATCTTATGGTAATAAAAAACAGGATAGGAAATGCCAGAAACAGAAGATGCAGTAGTACTCTCAAATAACCATCCTCCCTTGTCCTGAGGCCAACCTTCTCTCACTCCTCTCCATGCCCTGCCTGCCCTCTTCCCTTTCACCTCTCCCTCTTTATTCCCTGCCTGCCCCTTCTCTTGCAACATTAATGAATATTATAGGAATGCAGTTAGGAAGCCTGGGTAGATCTATAACTGATAATATTAACGTTGATGTATATTTACGGAGTAAGTTTATGTGAACAGACTACGAGTGTTGTAGACAGGCTTAAACCTGGTAACAAGTACTTCTGCCAGTCTGGCTGACACACATGATGATCAAATTAAACGGAAAGTATGTGGTCAGACCTATAGTCACTTTTGAATATTATGTGCGTGACTGTCCATTTATTGAGGAATACTGAGACAGTATAATAACCTATGTGACATGTCAAGGCACCTTATTCATGAAACTAAGACACCAGAAATATTTAAGCAAATATTTTAAATATGCTTGCAACATACAAGACAATCTGTATATATTTTATCCAGATATACTCCTGTCACCCCTTTTGGGGTCTAGTTCCTATGCCTTTTGTGTATCCATGTGTTCTTGCGCTACCGTTCTCAGGATTGATAATGGGTGCACAATAAATCAGCCGCTTCAGCGGCAAAATAAAATATCTAATCTTGCAACCATCCCCTCCTCTCAAAACCCCGTCTGTCCCCCCCCCCCTCCCTTCCTCTTACACCCCTCATCGCCTCTTCCCTTTTATACCCCTCTTCTCAGAACCCCGCCTGCCCAATTTCCTCCTAAACCGCTTCTATAACATCTATCCTCTCTATATCCAACTTGCCCAATCCCCTCCTTTTATACCCCTCCTCGATGTACACCGCCTACCCCCTCCCCTCCGTTAATATCCCTCTTTCCCCTTCCTCTCAGAACTCCACCTGCCCCCATTCCTCCAGCACTCCTCATCACAGTACACTGCCAGCTCTGCCTCCAACATATGAAGCCCCTCCATTCTTCCCCTCGACTTCCACCCTATCTCCTGGACCTGATAACACAGCAGTGCTGTCTGACCACCACCTTGGCCTTGATAACAGCAGTGCTGTCTGACCACCACCTTGGCCTTGATAACAGCAGTGCTGTCTGACCACCACCTTGGCCTTGATAACAGCAGTGCTGTCTGACCACCACCTTGGCCTTGATAACAGCAGTGCTGTCTGACCACCACCTTGGCCTTGATAACAGCAGTGCTGTCTGACCACCACCTTGGCCTTGATAACAGCAGTGCTGTCTGACCACCACCTTGGCCTTGATAACAGCAGTGCTGTCTGACCACCACCTTGACCTTGATAACAGCAGTGCTGTCTGACCACCACCTTGGCCTTGATAACAGCAGTGCTGTCTGACCACCACCTTGGCCTTGATAACAGCAGTGCTGTCTGACCACCACCTTGGCCTTGATAACAACAGTGCTGTCTGACCACCACCTTGGCCTTGATAACAGCAGTGCTGTCTGACCACCACCTTGGCCTTGATAACAGCAGTGCTGTCTGACCACCACCTTGGCCTTGATAACAGCAGTGTTGTCTGACCACCACCTTGGCCTTGATAACAGCAGTGTTGTCTGACCACCACCTTGGCCTTGATAACAGCAGTGCTGTCTGACCACCACCTTGGCCTTGATAACAGCAGTGCTGTCTGACCACCACCTTGGCCTTGATAACAGCAGTGCTGTCTGACCACCACCTTGGCCTTGATAACAGCAGTGCTGTCTGACCACCACCTTGGCCTTGATAACAGCAGTGCTGTCTGACCACGACCACTCATTTACAATTACTATCATAAGTGAGGTTCACATGCTGACTCACCTGACCCTCACTACCTGACTCGCCTGTCACCCACTACTTGACTCACCTGTCACCCACTACCTGACTCGCCTGTCACCCACTACTTGACTCACCTGTCACCCACTACCTGACTCGCCTGTCCCCCACTACCTGACTCGCCTGTCCCCCACTACCTGACTCTCCTGATCCCACTACCTGACTCGCCTGTCACCCACTACCTGACTCACCTGTCCCTCACTACCTGACTCACCTGTCTCTCACTACCTGACTCACCTGTCCCTCACTACCTGACTCACATGTCCCCCAATACCTGACTCACATGTCATAAACTACCTGATTCGCCTGTCCCCCACTACCTTACTCACCTGTCCCCCCACTACCTGACTCGCCTGTCATAAACTACCTGAATCGCCTGTCCCCCACTACCTGACTCACCTGTCCCCCCCACTACCTGACTCACCTGTCCCCCTACTACCTGAACTCACCTGTCCCCCACTACCTGACTCACCTGTCCCCTATTACCTGTCCCCACTACCTTACTCACCTGTCCCCCACTACCTGACTCGCCTGTCCCCCACTACCTGACTCACCTGTCCCCCACTACCTGACTCACCTGTCCCCCACTACCTGACTCACCTGTCCCTCACTACCTGACTCACCTGTCCCCCACTACCTGACTCACCTGTCCCTCACTACCTGACTCACCTGTCCCCCACTACCTGACTCACCTGTCCCTCACTACCTGACTCACCTGTCCCCCACTACCTGACTCACCTGTCCCTCACTACCTGACTCACCTGTCCCTCACTACCTGACTCACCTGTCCCGCACTACCTGACTCACCTGTCCCCCACTACCTGACTCACCTGTCCCTCACTACCTGACTCACCTGTCCCCCACTACCTGACTCACCTGTCCCTCACTACCTGACTCACCTGTCCCCCACTACCTGACTCACCTGTCCCTCACTACCTGACTCACATGTCCCCCACTATCTGACTCGCCTGTCCCTCACTACCTGACTCACCTGTCCCTCACTACCTGACTCACATGTCATCCACTACCTGATTCGCCTGTCCCCCACTACCTGACTCACCTGTCCCTCACTACCTGACTCACCTGTCCCTCACTACCTGACTCACCTGTCCCCACTACCTGACTCACCTGTCCCCCACTACCTGACTCACCTGTCCCTCACTACCTGACTCACCTGTCCCCCACTACCTGACTCACCTGTCCCTCACTACCTGACTCACCTGTCCCCCACTACCTGACTCACCTGTCCCTCACTACCTGACTCACCTGTCCCCCACTACCTGACTCACCTGTCCCCCACTACCTGACTCACCTGTCCCCCACTACTTGACTGACCTGTCCCTCACTACCTAACTCACCTGTCCCCCACTACCTGACTCACCTGTCCCCCACTACCTGACTCACCTGTCCCTCACTACCTGACTCACCTGTCCCTCACTACCTGACTCACCTGTCCCCACTACCTGACTCACCTGTCCCCCACTACCTGACTCACCTGTCCCCCACTACCTGACTCACCTGTCCCTCTCTACCTGACTCACCTGTCCCCCTCTACCTGACTCACCTGTCCCCCACTCCCTGACCCCCACTACCTGACTCACCGGTCCCGCACTACCTGACTCACATGTCCCCCAATACCTGACTCACAAGTCATAAACTACCTGATTCGACTGTCCCCCACTACCTTACTCACCTGTCCCCCCACTACCTGACTCGCCTGTCCCCCACTACCTGAATCGCCTGTCCCCCACTACCTGACTCACCTGTCCCCTACTACCTGTCCCCACTACCTAACTCACCTGTCCCCTACTACCTGACTCACCTGTCCCCCACTACCTGACTCACCTGTCCCCACTACCTTACTCACCTGTCCCCCACTACCTGACTCGCCTGTCCCCCACTACCTGACTCACCTGTCCCTCACTACCTGACTCACCTGTCCCTCACTACCTGACTCACCTGTCCCCCACTACCTGACTCACCTGTCCCTCACTACCTGACTCACCTGTCCCTCACTACCTGACTCACCTGTCCCCCACTACCTGACTCACCTGTCCCTCACTACCTGACTCACCTGTCCCTCACTACCTGACTCACCTGTCCCCCACTACCTGACTCACCTGTCCCCCACTACCTGACTCACCTGTCCCTCACTACCTGACTCACCTGTCCCCCACTACCTGACTCACCTGTCCCTCACTACCTGACTCACCTGTCCCCCACTACCTGACTCACCTGTCCCTCACTACCTGACTCACCTGTCCCCCACTACCTGACTCACCTGTCCCTCACTACCTGACTCACCTGTCCCCCACTACCTGACTCACCTGTCCCTCACTACCTGACTCACATGTCCCCCACTATCTGACTCGCCTGTCCCTCACTACCTGACTCACCTGTCCCTCACTACCTGACTCACATGTCATCCACTACCTGATTCGCCTGTCCCCCACTACCTGACTCACCTGTCCCTCACTACCTGACTCACCTGTCCCTCACTACCTGACTCACCTGTCCCCACTACCTGACTCACCTGTCCCCCACTACCTGACTCACCTGTCCCTCACTACCTGACTCACCTGTCCCCCACTACCTGACTCACCTGTCCCTCACTACCTGACTCACCTGTCCCCCACTACCTGACTCACCTGTCCCTCACTACCTGACTCACCTGTCCCCCACTACCTGACTCACCTGTCCCCCACTACCTGACTCACCTGTCCCCCACTACCTGACTCACCTGTCCCCCACTACCTGACTCACCTGTCCCTCACTACCTGACTCACCTGTCCCCCACTACCTGACTCACCTGTCCCCCACTACCTGACTCACCTGTCCCTCACTACCTGACTCACCTGTCCCTCACTACCTGACTCACCTGTCCCCACTACCTGACTCACCTGTCCCCCACTACCTGACTCACCTGTCCCCCACTACCTGACTCACCTGTCCCCCACTACCTGACTCACCTGTCCCCCTCTACCTGACTCACCTGTCCCCCACTACCTGACTCACCTGTCCCCCACCCTGACCCCCACTACCTGACTCACCTGTCCCTCACTACCTGACTCACCTGTCCCTCACTACCTGACTCACCTGTCTCTCACTACCTGACTCACCTGTCCCCACTACCTGACTCACCTGTCCCCACTACCTGACTCACCTGTCCCCCACTACCTGACTCACCTGTCCCCACTACCTGACTCACCTGTCCCCACTACCTGACTCACCTGTCCCCCACTACCTGACTCACCTGTCCCTCACTACCTGACTCACCTGTCTCTCACTACCTGACTCACCTGTCCCCCACTACCTGACTCACCTGTCCCCCACTACCTTACTCACCTGTCCCCCACTACCTGACTCACCTGTCCCTCACTACCTGACTCACCTGTCCCTCACTACCTGACTCACCTGTCCCCACTACCTGACTCACCTGTCCCCCACTACCTGACTCACCTGTCCCCCACTACCTGACTCACCTGTCCCCCACTACCTGACTCACCTGTCCCCCTCTACCTGACTCACCTGTCCCCCACTACCTGACTCACCTGACCCCCACTACCTGACTCACCTGTCCCTCACTACCTGACTCACCTGTCCCTCACTACCTGACTCACCTGTCTCTCACTACCTGACTCACCTGTCCCCACTACCTGACTCACCTGTCCCCCACTACCTTACTCACCTGTCCCCCACTACCTGACTCACCTGTCCCCACTACCTGACTCACCTGTCCCCACTACCTGACTCACCTGTCCCCCACTACCTGACTCACCTGTCCCTCACTACCTGACTCACCTGTCCCTCACTACCTGACTCACCTGTCCCCCACTACCTGACTCACCTGTCCCCCACTACCTGACTCACCTGTCCCCCACTACCTGACTCACCTGTTCCCACTACCTGACTCACCTGTCCCCACTACCTGACTCACATGTCCCCCACTACCTGACTCACCTGTTATAAATAAGGCAGCGGGAGTGTAAGCCTCCCCACCCGCCTGTCTCAACACTGCAGCTTGCTTGATTACAACACAAGAACAGTGTATAGACTACTGCAGGTACGAGGTTAATTAAAGACAAAAATAAACAAGTGTTTGAGTGTGTTGGCCCACCAGCAGCACTTACCTGAGGTACTCCGTCGACTCTACTGTTTATAACACCTGACATATAGATGGAGGGAGGTAGGTACATAGGGGGGTGGGGGTGTTTTCCCCCACACCCGCGGGAGGACTCCTGCCCCTCCTCAACAGCACCCGCGAGGGACACCTCCCTTCCTCCCCCACACCGGCGGGGGACACCTGCCCCTCCTCAACCACACCCACGGGGGACACCTGCCCCTCCTTCCCCACACCCTCGGGGGACACCTTCCCCTTATACCCTCACCCTCGGGGGACACCTGCCCCTCCTCCTCCACACCCGCGAGGGGAACCTGTCCCTCCACCCCCACACCCGCGGGGGACACCTCTCCTCCTCCCCCACACCCGCGGGGGACACCTGCCCCTCCTCAACCACACCCAAGGGGGACACCTGCCACTCCTGCCCCACACCCTCGGGGGACACCTTCCCCTTATACCCAACACCCTCGGGGGACACCTGCCCCTCCTCCTCCACACCCGCGAGGGGAACCTGTCCCTCCACCCCCACACCCGCGAGGGGAACCTGTCCCTCCACCCCCACACCCGCGGGGGACACCTGCCCCTCCACACACAAACCCGCGGGGGACACCTGACACAGGTGACTGCTTCTCTGGGTTAGTGGGAGCACCTGCATTACCTCCTGTCGTCTCCTCAGCCACCCACACGGACCTGTGCGCCTACCGCGCGCACACATGTACACACAAGCGTGCGCGCACACACACAGCAGCTACAGTGTACGTACAAGTGTACACACAAGTACAACCACAGCAGCTACAGTGTACGTACTAGTGTACACACAAGTACAACCACAGCAGCTACAGTGTACATACACGTGCACATAGAGGTACAATCACAGTAGCTACAATGTACGTACAACAATGATCACACAAGCGCAACCAGTGTACATACAAGTGCATACAGAAGTACAACCACAGTAGTTACAGTATATATACAAGTGTACATAGAAGTACAACCATAACAGCTACAGTGTACATACAAGTGTACATAGTACAACCACAGCAGCTACAGTACGTACAACAATGAACACACAAGTACAACCACAGCAGGTACAATGTACGTACAACACAATCACAGTTCATGTACAAGAAACGTTAATGGTCTAAGTCGGGACTAAACACCGTTATCAGTTTCATTCTCCTACGTTGCGAGTTACTCGTGAAAATATAAAAACACAGCAGTTGTACCAGGGAAGGCAAGGAGCCAACCCCCCCCCCCCCTTGCAAACACAAAAAGAAACAAACGCAAACACTGCTTTAAACCCTCTGCTCGTAAACATGCAAATAAACAAACACAAGGAAATTGCGTAGTGGCTGGTGGACCGAAGTAAAGTGCTTGCATACCTGCAGGACAGAGAACACAGCCAGCGCTGCAGGACAAAGAACACAGCGAGCGCTGCAGGACAGAGAACACCGCCAGCGCTGCAGAACAGGGAACACAGCCAGCGCTGCAGGACAGAGAACACAGCCAGCGCTGCAGGACAGAGAACACAGCCAGCGCTGCAGGACAAAGAACACAGCGAGCGCTGCAGGACAGAGAACACCGCCAGCGCTGCAGAACAGAGAACACAGCCAGCGCTGCAGGACAAAGAACACAGCGAGCGCTGCAGGACAGAGAACACCGCCAGCGCTGCAGGACAGAGCACGCACCTGACAACATACTCTTAATGTACCATTTGTTAGCCTCGCACTTGTTATAATTCTCATCTCCGTTTATAAAGCCAACGAGAATGATCTCTGGTGACTAAATACTCCCTACACGTACACGCCTACACAAAGAAGCAGACTCGACCCCTAAAACCACATGTAGCTGAGAGAGAGAGAGAGAGAGAGAGAGAGAGAGAGAGAGAGAGAGAGAGAGAGAGAGAGAGAGAGAGAGAGAGAGAGAGAGAGAGAGAAAGAACGCACACACACAGGAGCTGTGACTCGACTCCTGCAACCACACATACAGGCGAGTACACACACTGCATATGATATAGTACTACGCTAGAGATTAGACAAGAAAATGGAAGTACAGGCAGGGTTATAAGACAGAATGCTCTAGTGTGTCAGGGATTACCTGAATAACAAAACGCAAAGAGTCAGAGATAAAACATCAAAATGGGAGAGATTAACGGCTGGGGTTCCGCAAGGATCAGTACTAGGCCTGCTACTGTCCCTAATGTATGTGAACGACCTGCCAAAGGGAATAAAGTCTTGTGTGTGTGTTAGCAGATTATGAAAAGCTAATGGGAAGACTAAGAACAACAGAGGACAGTGATACACTTCAAAAGAATACACATGTGGTCAAATAAATGGTTTCTAGAGTTCAACTCCAAGAAATGCTGATAAATTAGACATGTGTGCAACACTTGGGTACCTTTAATGAGGAAATGTTTCGCCACACAGTGACTTCATCAGTCCATACAAAATAGAATGGTGAAGAAAGGAGGAGTTTGAGGTAGTCAGTCCCTCAGCCTTGAATCGATGTAATCAGTCCATCAATCTTGAAAAGAATACAGCATATGTGCGAAGAAGTGACTTAAATACTCTATACAGTATATATGCTGTATTTTTTTCAAGATTGATGGACTAATTACATCGACTCCAGGCTGAGGGACTGATTACCAAAGAACTGCTCCTCTTCTTCACGATTCTCCTTTGTATGGACTGATGAAGCCACTGTGTGGCGAAACGTTTCCTCATTAAGACACCCAAGTGTTGCAGATGTGTCTAATTTATCAACTTGTCGTTTCTCTGCACCATTCATCTACATCCAACAAATGCAAGGTCGTGCAAATTGGAGGAGAGGGCAGACCGGACACAGAGTACAACATGGGCGGAGAGAAGCTGCAAATATCAATGTGAAAAGAGCCTATCACCAAAAATTCACAAACAGCCTAACGTTTGTGGCAGATGCAAAAGTAGCAAACCTCAGAACAGCATTCAGGAATTCCAATAAAATCTCCCTCGGAGCCATATATACGACACAGGCCAATCATTGAGTATGCAGCCCCAAAACAGAGCCCACACCTTAAAGCATACGAATCTAAAAAAAAAGTGCAAAGTTTGCAACTAGGCTAGTATCAAAAGAGAGGGATGCACTGGAGGGAGAGACGGAACTAAACTTGATCACCCTGGCGGAAAGGACACGGGAGACATTATGACATACAAACTCTTAAGAGGAATAAATAAGGAACCTCCAAGTTGATATAAAATCTGCCAATGGGCCACTGACAACCATATGGACAAGTTTCAGTTACTCCATTATGGAAAGACTGACGAAATAAAAATTGGAATATTTTTTTTTCCGATACCGACACTCAGTTTTAAACATATAGATACCTTTCAAATTATCAGATACCACTGTTATCATCAATGTTGTTCGATACCACTGATACCATCAACATTGAAAATTTAGACATGTGCGACATCTGGGTATTTTTTATTGTTGGCGTTTCGCCATCCAGGCCTAAGCTGAGGACAAACTTTGTATGTGTTTCATAGTGAGCAGCACCTGCGAACACGTGGCTATGCGCAAGATATGAGCGCCTGATCCCCAGTCTACAATGATTCATCTCAAAGTGACGATTCATGTTGGAGGAGGAAGGTCAAACACCCACATCCTGTGAACACTATGACCTGCTCCCCGTCTGCAGGGTCCACCAGACCTGCCATTACCCAAGGACATATCTGTACATACGGGGAGGAATAGGTCTGGGAAAGGGCTCTGCGGGTAATGACCCTCTGTACACACTCCAGGTAGGTAGGGGGCAAATAATGAAACCGTTTGAATTAAAAGAACCAGGATTAAAGGGGCACAGGTGGAAGCTGAAAAAACACGACACACAGGATAGCTACCTGCAGGATGGTTTCTATGGTCACTTCCCAGAACAGTCGCAGACCAGGCCTAACTAACCAGGCAGTTACTGCTGACCGTGCGCAATCTAACATGAACCATAGTCCGGAACCTATTTAAGGAACTTGTCCACTTGTCTCTGAAGACAGTTAGAGGCTCATTGATAATTTTTCTCATTCATGAAGACAGGGCGTTGAAAAAGTAGGGGACCTTTGACATTCGTCGGGTTCTCTTCATGTACTCACCGTGTCCCTTCTTTTAATTAAAAGGAGGTACCCTACAAAGTCTTTTTCGTAAGGAGTAATTTCGGTGTGGAGGTTTGAGACCAGTTCCTCCAAGATTTTCAAGTGTAAATCATGGTGTATCTCTCTTGGCTACGTTCCTAGGAATACAGTTGAAAGGACTTCAAACGTTCCCAGTGGTTCAGATTGACTGAATATATTCGGGAAGTGAAAATTCTCAGTACTTTTTCCAGCTCAGCAATCTTACCTGCCTTGAAGATTGTTTGTATACAGTAGTAGTCCGGCTTGGAGAGAACAAGTGACTTGAATATCATTGGCTTAGCATCTCATCTTGAAATTTCTAGTTATCCAACCTGTCATTCCATTTTAGGGACGACAGGAAATATTTCTTTAGTCTCAGAGTAGACATAAGGCCCAAGAGGCTAGAAATCAAATATGCCCATCAAGGTGGTGTGGGAGGCGGGCCAAGAGCAGTCTCTTCACCTCCCCAAACACAACTCTGAGAACACACACACTCAGTTCCCCTTAAAAATGTCAAGACATAGTGGATCGCTGGGCCTTACGTAAACATTTTCTTTGGCCTTCTCCCTCGAGGAAAAAAATAAAAAGCAGTAGAGAGCATCAAAGCGTGGCTGCCACCACCACTTGTGTGGCTGACAAAAGCGGGCGGCGAAGGCTTCCTGTTAATAGACAAACTTGGCAGTTGTAGCTCCGTGTAAGATGATCTCAGGAGCCACGCACAATGACGTCTTCAACTGCCGACGACCCCAGCAGGAAACATCTTTTTACACGGCCACAGAAAGCTGCTCCGCTTCAGAGGTGGCGATTCTCTCCGCCAGAAGATTACAGCGACGGTGGTGGGAAATGCCCGAATAGGTACAGGAGACTGAAGATGGAGGCACGGGAGGATAGCTGAACAGAAGGAAAGCGGGGACATAAGAAGGAACGAGAGGAGACGCAAAGAGTTATAAAAGGAAACAGAAGGGAGGGAAGAAGGCAGGATTGTGAGAGATGGGAAAGAGGCGTTGAGTGGAAATAAAAGCCATCACCTTCAAGATACAAATAAAGTACAATACGCTATAAGGAAACATCAAGGCTGAGGGAATGATTACCTCATAATCTACTGTCTTCAGTACATAGGCCACGTAGTGAAATGATAAAGCCACAGATGCTGTATAACAAACTATTTAGTAGCAAGACTGACTGTACCAACAGTGTCGACAACTGTGCCATCACCAAACTGATTTAAAATAACAGAAAAACTGCACGACAGAGAGAGAGAGAGAGAGAGAGAGAGAGAGAGAGAGAGAGAGAGAGAGAGAGAGAGAGAGAGAGTGAGTGAGTCTACCAGGAGGGCATTCCGGGGATCAACGCCCCTGCGGCCCGGTCCACGACCAGGCCTCCCGATGGATCAGGGCCTGATCAATCAGGCTGTTACTGCTAGCCGCACGCAGTCCAACGTACAAACCATAGCCTGGCTGATCCGGCACCGACTTTAGGTATCTGTTCAGCTCCTTCTTGAAGGCAGCCAGGGGCCTATTGGTAATTCCCCTTATGGTTGGTGGGATACTTATGGTGTTTTCTTTTAGTGTACCAATGGCGCCCCTACTTTTAATTGGGGGTATTTTGCATCGCCTGCCCAGTCTTTTACTTTCGTAGGGAGTGATTTCTGTGTGCAGATTCGGGACCATTCCTTCTATGAATTTCCAAGTGTAGATTATGATATATCTCTCTCTCTCCTGCGTTCCAGCGAGTACAGGGCAAGTGCTTCCAAGCGTTCCCAGTAGTTGAGGTGCTTGATAGAACTTATATGTGCAGTAAAGATCCTCTGTACATTCTCTAGATCCGCAATTTCACCTGCTTTGAACGGACATGTTAATGTACAGCAGTATTCCAGCCTAGAGAGAACAAGTGATTTGAAAAGGATCATCATTGGCTTCGCATCTCTTGTTTTGAACGTTCTCATTGTCCATCCTATCATTTTATTTGCATTTGTGATCGTGGCATTGTTGTGATCCTTGAAAGTGAGATCCTCAGACATTACCACTCCCAGGTCCCTCACATTATTTTTTCGCTCTACTGTATGGCCAGAGTTTGTAGTATACTCTGTTCTAGTTATTATCTAGAGAGAGAGAATGAATTTAGAGACTTGTAGCTTCCAAGAACACCACCATACTGACTCACCAGCTACTGGAAATAGTACCCCCCCATAATCAAACATGTTAAAAAAAAAATCTGATTTAAACTAAAAAGGATCCCAAGGTAATACCCCTCTAAATATATATATAAAGGACAGATCTCCGCCAAAAAAAGCTATCAGATACCATGAAAGAGGGAAAAAGGGGGCGGTGCACTAAAGCAGCAAATGGATGTAGGATAAAACTAATCAAGTGAGAATAGAGGAAGTGGGGTGAGGTTTAAATGGTGGGTGGGAAGGCAGGGTGGGCAGGTCACACAACAGGTACTCTCTCCCTAGGGTCACTCAAGACGAAAAAAAAAGGAAAGAAAACCTTGATAACATTTGTAATGGGAAGGAAACCGTTACAGTTGATACACCGGCAGTAACGAATCTGGTCGACCTTATTCACGAGCACTTGTGACACACGGTACATTTTTTTTCCCTCGACTGTTGCTTGACATAATGACGTGAGGGGAGGAGGGAAGGGAAGTGTACTGTGTTAAACCGTCTTGCAAACACTGAGTGAATATTATCCTGGAACACTGGACCAGTGTTACTACCTGACACTATGTTACAAACACTGAGTCAATGTTATCTTCACTTATTACACGTTTAAGATGGATATGGCATCTGACTATTGATAAATCATGAGGATACCTGTTACCCAACTGTTGATACAGGTGTAGGTAATAGTGATACCTGTTACCTAACTGTTCATACAGGTGTAGGTAGTGGTGAGACCTACTACCCAACTGTTGATACAAGTGTAGGTAGTGGTGAGACCTGCTACCCATCTGTTGATACAGGTGTAGGTAGTGATGATACCTGTTACCTAACTGTTGATACAGGTGTAGGTAGTGGTGATACCTGCTACCTAACTGCTGATACAGGTGTAGGTAGTGGTTATACCTGCTACCCAACTGTTGATACAGGTGTAGGTAGTGGTGATACTTGTTATTCAACTGTTGATGCAGGTATAGGTAGTGGTGATACTTGTTATTCAACTGTTGATGCAAGTGTAGGTAGTGGAGATACCTGCTACACAACTGTTGATACAGGTGTAGGTAGTGGTGATACCTGCTTTACAACTGTTGATACAGGTGTAGGTAGTGGTGATACCTGCTACACTGCTGATACATGTGTAGGTAGTGGTGATTCCTGCCACACAACTGTTGATACAGGTGTAGGTAGTGGTGATACCTGCTACCCAACTGTTGATACAGGTATAGGTAGTGGTGATACCTGCTACCCAACTGTTGATACAGGTGTAGGTAGTGGTGATACCTGCTACCCAACTGTTGATACAGGTGTAGGTAGTGGTGATACCTGCTACACAACTGTTGATACAGGTGTAGGTAGTGGTGATACCTGCTACACAACTGTTGATACAGGTGTAGGTAGTGGTGATACCTGCTACACAACTGTTGATACATGTGTAGGTAGTGGTGATTCCTGCTACACAACTGTTGATACAGGTGTAGGTAGTGGTAATACCTGCTACTCAACTGTTGATACAGGTGTAGGTAGTGGTGATACCTGTTACCTAACTGTTGATACAGGTGTAGGTAGTGGTGATACCTGCTACATAACTATTGATACAGGTGTAGGAAGTGGTGATTCCTGCTACACAACTGTTGATACAGGTGTCGGTAGTGGTGATACCTGCTACACAACTGTTGATACAGGTGTAGGTAGTGGTGATACCTGCAACACAACTGTTGATATAGGTGTAGGTAGTGGTGATACCTGCTACATAACTATTGATACAGGTGTAGGAAGTGGCGATTCCTGCTACACAACTGTTGATACAGGTGTCGGTAGTGGTGATACCTGCTACACAACTGTTGATACAGGTGTAGGTAGTGGTGATACCTGCTACACAACTGTTGATACAGGTGTAGGTAGTGGTGATACCTGCTACACAACTGTTGATACAAGTGTAGGTAGTGGTGATACCTGCTACACAACTGTTGATACAAGTGTAGGTAGTGGTGATACCTGCTACACAACTGTTGATACAGGTGTAGGTAGTAGTGATACCTGCTACCCAACTGTTGAAACGTGTAGGTAGTGGTGATACCTGCTACACAACTGTTGATACAGGTGTAGGTAGTGGTGATACCTGCTACACAACTGTTGATACAGGTGTAGGTAGTGGTGATACCTGCTACACAACTGCTGATACATGTGTAAGTAGTGGTGATACCTGCTACCCAACTGTTGATACAGGTGTAGGTAGTGGTGATACCGGCTACCCAACTGTTGATACAGGTGTAGGTAGTGGTGATACCTGCTACCCAACTGTTGATACAGGTGTAGGTAGTGGTGATACATGCTACACAACTGTTGATACATGTGTAAGTAGTGGTGATACCTGCTACCCAACTGTTGATACAGGTGTAGGTAGTGGTGATACCTGCTACACAACTGTTGATACAGGTGTAGGTAGTGGTGATACCTGCTACACAACTGTTGATACAGGTGTAGGTAGTGGTGATACCTGCTACCCAACTGTTGATACAGGTGTAGGTAGTGGTGATACCTGCTACACAACTGTTGATACAGGTGTAGGTAGTAGTGATACCTGCTACCCAACTGTTGATACAGGTGTAGGTAGTGGTGATACCTGCTACACAACTGTTGATACAGGTGTAGGTAGTGGTGATACCTGCTACACAACTGTTGATACAGGTGTAGGTAGTAGTGATACCTGCTACACAACTGTTGATACAGGTGTAGGTAGTGGTGATACCTGCTACACAACTGTTGATACAGGTGTAGGTAGTGGTGATACCTGCTACCCAACTGTTGATACAGGTGTAGGTAGTGGTGATACCTGCTACACAACTGTTGATACAGGTGTAGGTAGTAGTGATACCTGCTACCCAACTGTTGATACAGGTGTAGGTAGTGGTGATACCTGCTACACAACTGTTGATACAGGTGTAGGTAGTGGTGATACCTGCTACACAACTGTTGATACAGGTGTAGGTAGTAGTGATACCTGCTACACAACTGGTGATACAGGTGTAGGTAGTAGTGATACCTGCTACACAACTGGTGATACAGGTGTAGGTAGTGGTGATACCTGCTACACAACTGTTGATACAGGTGTAGGTAGTAGTGATACCTGCTACCCAACTGTTGATACAAGTGTAGGTAGTGGTGATACCTGCTACCCAACTGTTGATACAGGTGTAGGTAGTAGTGATACCTGCTACACAACTGTTGATACAGGTATAGGTAGTAGTGATACCTGCTACACATCTGTCGATACAGGTGTAGGTAGTACTGATACCTGCTACACAACTGTTGATACATGTGTAGGTAGTGGTGATACCTGCTACCCAACTGTTGATACAGGTGTAGGTAGTAGTGATACCTGCTACACAACTGTTGATACAGGTGTAGGTAGTAATGATACCTGCTACACAACTGTTGATACAGGTGTAGGTAGTGGTGATACCTGCTACCCAACTGTTGATACAGGTGTAGGTAGTGGTGATACCTGTTACACAACTGTTGATACAGGTGTAGGTAGTAGATACCTGCTACACAACTGTTGATACAGGTGTAGGTAGTAATGATACCTGCTACACAACTGTTGATACAGGTGTAGGTAGTGGTGATACCTGCTACCCAACTGTTGATACAG
This sequence comes from Cherax quadricarinatus, assembly GCF_038502225.1. Taxonomy (NCBI): domain Eukaryota; kingdom Metazoa; phylum Arthropoda; class Malacostraca; order Decapoda; family Parastacidae; genus Cherax; species Cherax quadricarinatus. Next base: position 1,311,720 of record NC_091322.1, on the reverse strand, counting down.
GTGTAGGTAGTGGTGATACCTGCTACCCAACTGTTGATACAGGTGTAGGTAATGGTGATACCTGCTACACAACTGTTGATACAGGTGTAGGTAGTGGTGATTCCTGCTACACAACTGTTGATACAGGTGTAGGTAGTGGTGATACCTGCTACCCAACTGTTGATACAGGTGTAGGTAGTGGTGATACCTGCTACACAACTGTTGATACAGGTGTAGGTAGTGGTGATTCCTGCTACACAACTGTTGATACAGGTGTAGGTAGTGGTGATACCTGCTACCCAACTGTTGATACAGGTGTAGGTAGTGGTGATACCTGCTACACAACTGTTGATACAGGTGTAGGTAGTGGTGATACCTGCTACACAACTGTTGATACAGGTGTAGGTAGTGGTGATTCCTGCTACACAACTGTTGATGGAACATTAAAATGGTATAAAATACCGACAGGTTGTTAGGTAAGACACATATGCAACAGTTAGGTATCTTTATTATGAAACGTTTCGCCTACACAGTAGGCTTCTTCAGTCGAGTACAGAAAAGTTGATAGAAGCAGAAGATACTAGAAGACGATGTAATCAGTCCATCACCCTTAAAGTTTTGAGGTGGTCAGTCCCTCAGTCTGGAGAAGAGCATTGTTCCATAGTATGAAACAATATGGAGATGAAGTGACAGGATGGAGCCTTATATAAGGCTCCATCCTGTTTTGGGCAAGAGGAACGTAGCAGTATTGTCATTACTTTTCCTTGCTTATAATTACATAATCTGTAATTTTACCAATAATTATACTGCCGTATAAACGGGATAAGTTTTGAAATAAGCTGAGATAAGATAACAGCTCTTAGGCTGTGAAAATAAAGTGAGCATAACTTTAGTACTCAAGTAGTGCCCTGCTCAACTGCCCCGGGTATGAAGACTCCCTCTCTGGTGGCCAAACACTGACATAATGAGGGGACAACATATGAACCACAGGCCGAGTTGGCTGGTAAACAAAAGATGCTGTCAGGCAAGACTTAATATAAGAAAGTGAGCGTGGCGTGCTTCCATCAGTGCTCATGAAAGACGGAAGACGAGGCAGGGAACGATGACGCACAAAGCTACGAAATGAAGGAAAAGATATTGAGAAAGTAGAAGAGATAAAATGGCAATTAACTCTATGAAAATGAAAACTAAAAATAATGAATACGAAAGGTATTAGAAATTATCCTGATACTTAACTTCCCCCCCCCCCATCCCACTATAAACAAACACCTGTTACTACCAGTTTTCTCCCTCCTTCCCACTATAAACAAACACCTGTTACTACCAGTTTTCTCCCTCCTTCCCACTATAAACAAACACCTGTTACTACCAGTTTTCTCCCTCCTTCCCACCATAAACAAACACCTGTTACTACCAGTTTTCTCCCTCCTTCCCACTATAAACAAACACCTGTTACTACCAGTTTTCTCCCCCCATCCCACTATAAACAAACACCTGTTACTACCAGTTTTCTCCCTCCTTCCCACTATAAACAAACACCTGTTACTACCAGTTTTCTCCCTCCTTCCCACTATAAACAAACACCTGTTACTACCAGTTTTCTCCCTCCTTCCCACTATAAACAAACACCTGTTACTACCAGTTCTCTCCCTCCTTCCCACTATAAACAAACACCTGTTACTACCAGTTCTCTCCCTCCATCCCACTAAAAACAAACACCTGTTGCTACCACTCTTCCTCCTTCCCACTATAAACAAATACCTGCTATCACTACGGTCATTTCCTTAACAGGTTCCCAACGTTAATTTCTGAATGCTTCCTGCAATACACAAATGCCACAATAATTATAACATGCTGAGTCACATACAAGCGAATTATAAAATACCGGGGCGATGCAAGCGTCAAGGTGAGAGCAAGCAAGTTTCAAAAGTACAAGTGTTTAGACACGAGAGTCAAGAAGTTAGTGATGCTATTCATAGTGATCCAGGAGGAACCAGGAGGTCTCCACCCACACGAACAAGTATGCGAGTACACGTGAAGGTGGGTGGGTAAATGGATCTGCACGCACGCAAGACTTGCGACTCCAGTGGCGACGCGACTTGCGATGCAACACACTTGCAATAAAGACAAGGTGTCTATCAAGAAGTGCCTTTAACAAATGGAACACGCACACACACAAAGGCGGTGACTACTGAGAGCTACCCAATACGCTCACATTATGAGCTATCAATGGCGAGGGGGCTCAGCCAAGCCACAGTTTACCTGGTAGCCAATGTATGTGAGTACAAGTGACGGGAGCTTGGCATCCCCCTGATGTTTGAATCAGTTTCACAACAGCAGGGTCAAGGTACCAGAATTCCTGAAGGGATGACGGTGGGTCAGGCGCGGTGGTACCTGTGTAGCGCTGCTCAGCCCGATCAACACGTGCCTTTGTAACACTTGTTTTCCAAGGTAGATAGTAGGCTGGTATACAGCAACGACCGTGGGAGGTACAGCCGTCCTGTCAAATGACTTAACTGGAAAGCTGTTACATGTTTTACATCGAGGAAGGATTGGTAAATCTTACAAACCTGATTAAATTAAATATACACAAACCTTTACTTCCCTATGTGATTCTTAACAGTACTGTAATTCTAGGAGGCCTGATCTACGAACGGGTCGGGGGGAGGGGGTAAAACAATCCCGTAAACCACTTACAAATAGTCTGTTACTGTTAGTAACAAACTAACAAAATAATAGACTAGCAAATAGTAACAGGCTAAAAGATAAAGTAAAAACGGTATAATTACAGATTAGGAAATTTCTAATAGTGGCAGAAGAAAACACTTTCACCATCACTAGGTCGATAGCAGTGTTTTCGCTAGTTCACTCAACATCCCACTGAAACACCATCCCCTTCATTCAAACTCAGATCTGGCCCATCGCTTTCCTGGAATTCTTTCCCAGATGTTACTTTATTCACATTCTAGCAGCACGTCACATCTGACGAAATTGTCTCCGCTCCGATCTAACATGTTCACTCCTGCCTGATGAACGTTCAGACTTTCACGTTATCCTCGCAGCACTTCTTCATGTCCCCATTCATCATCTCACATTCACTAAATATTTATGCCCTACTATCTCTCAATTTTTCTCCATTTGTTTAATTAACATGCCCAAACCATCTCAATAACCCATTTTCTCCACTCGCTTAATTTTACCTTTCATACCACTGTCTAATTTCTTCACTGCTTATTTTATACACAATATTCTTACTAAACACTGAGTTTAAACGTGGCATTTCCACTCCATGCACCTTCCTCCCAGCTGCAACGTTCACAGGCCATACAAAAATGTTGGCACCACCGCACTGCTACAATCTCTTTTCTACCCCCATTGATAAGCCTCTTTCTTTAATACTTACTCTTATTTCCACAAGTGCAATTAATGCGACCTTTTACTGTGGCAAAGTTTCGCTCTCCAGAAGCTTTGTCAAGTCGTAATGGCTTGACAAAAAGCCTGGAGAACGAAACGTTGCTACAATAAAAGCCGCACTAGCTGCACTTAGTGTCCTTTTACTTAACATATTGTCGGTAATTCTAGCAACATTATTACTCTCCTATATCCCTTCATCACACTCCGTCCAAACAATCTGGACCTTCCATCTCTAATTACCTATTTTTTTTTATATTCTCATCGTTTCTTTTCTATAATGATTTTTCATCTTCCTTGTTTTACACACCTCGAACTCCTCAAAAGACACATCTCCCAAAAGCACTGTCATCAACAAACAAGTTTAACAACCACACTTCTTCCTAAGACATACGTTCGCTGCTGTGGCTGCTCCAACTTAAAATACATTTAACAGTCCCAGGGACATCACACTTCCCTGTCTAAGATCAATATTTACTAAAAAATATTTGCACTCTCTCTCTGTCTGTCTGTCTGTCTCTGTCTCTCTCTCTCACGTATCCTAACCTCAGCCTCAATATCTAAATAAAAACTATGTACACCTTTTAACTTTCAACTACACATACTTCACTTTTTAAACATATTTAACTCTGATTTATCTTTGATGGGTTTAGAGTTTTTCTACTCCTGAAGCCCGGCCTTAGGTTAGGCTCGTCTGGTTAACCAAGCTATTGCTGCTGGCGACCCGCTGACTTACATATCCATAAGGCCTGATTTATCTAGAACCTGATGAAGATACTTGACAAGTTTTCTCTTTAAAACTTCTACACTTGTCCCAACAGTGTTTGATATCTTCTGGTAAGATGTTCCTCCCTTATCTCTCACTCCAGTATGTTATGGCAGTCCGCAGGTTTGAGACTATGCCCTCAGATACTTTCCACGTATATATTATCGTGTATCTCCTTCGCTCCAGTTGGTACATATTTAGGACTGAGGCGTCCCAGTAATTTAAATGTTTTATTGGCTCTATGCGGTCAGTAAATGATCTCTGTTTCAGCTGATAGCTCTCTTGTCTTGAACGGGGCCGTCAAGACTGAACAATATTCTATAGAAGAGAGCACAAACGATTTGAGTAGTTTTCCTTTCGGCACTATTTCCCTTGTTTTGAAAATTTTCATTATCCACCCCGTCATTTTCCTGGCTGTCGTAATATTTGCCTTATTGTGTTCTTTGAAAGAAAGGTTAGCTGACATAATTACTCCCAGGTCATTCACGTGTTCCTTTTGTCCTCTTGGTTTTTATATACAGTGTCCCTTTGGAGCTCTTCGTTCTTTCCATACCTAAGCAGCTGGAACTTATCACCACTAAACGTCACGAAATCGTAATGACACGACATCCCACATCATAAAAATCTTTGAAAGAGTGCTAAGAAGCAGGATTGCAAATCACCTGGATTCCCAAAATCTGCACAATCCAGGGCAACATGGGTTCAGGGCAGGTCGCTCCTGCCTCTCACAACTACTGGATCACTATGACATGGCCTTGGATGCAGTGGAAGAAAATCAGAATGCAGATGTAATATACACAGACTTTGCAAAAGCATTTGACAAATGCGATCATGGCGTAATAGCCCATAAAATACGTGCTAAAGGAATAACTGGGAAAGTGGGGAGATGAATCTTCAACTTCCTAACAAATCGAACACAAAGAGTAGTGGTCAACAGAGTTAAATCGGAGGCTGCCATAGTGAAGAGCTCTGTTCCACAAGGCACAGTACTCGCCCCCATCTTATTCCTTATCCTCATATCAGACATAAACAGAGATATACACCACAGCACCGTATCATCCTTTGCGGATGATACTAGGATCTGCATGAGGCTGTCATCTGCTGAGGACGCGGTTAACCTCCAAGAAGATATAAACAAAGTTTTCCTGTGGGCAACGGTAAAAAATATGATGTTCAATGAGGACAAATTCCAACTACTCCGTTATGGAAAACTGGAGGAGATAATAACTAGAACAGAGTATACTACTGACTCCGGCCATACAATAGAGCGGAAAAATAATGTAAGGGACCTGGGAGTAGTAATGTCTGAGGATCTCACTTTCAAGGATCACAACAGTGCCACGATCGCACGTGCAAAGAAAATGATAGGATGGATAATGAGAACTTTCAAAACGAGAGATGCCAAGCCCATGATGATCCTTTTCAAATCACTTGTTCTCTCTAGGCTGGAATACTGCTGTACATTAACATCTCCATTCAAAGCAGGTGAAATCGCAGATCTAGAGCGTACAGAGATCCTTTACTGCACGTATAAGTTCTGTCAAGCACCTTAACTACTGGGAACGCTTGGAAGCACTTGACTTGTACTCGTTGGAACGCAGGAGGGAGAGATATATCATAATCTACACTTGGAAAATCTTGGAAGGAATGGTCCCAAATCTGCACACGGAAATCACTCCCTACGAAAGTAAAAGACTGGGCAGGCGATGCAAAATGCTGCCAATAAAAAGTAGGGGCGCCATTGGTACACTAAGAGAAAACACCATAAGTGTCCGGGGCCCAAAACTGTTCAACAGCCTCCCATCAAGCATTAGGGGAATTGCCAATAAACCCCTGGCTGCCTTCAAGAGAGAGCTGGACAGATACCTAAAGTCGGTGCCGGATCAGCCGGGCTGTGGCTCGTACGTCGGACTGCGTGCGGCCAGCAGTAACAGCCTAGTTGATCAGGCCCTGATCCATCGGGAGGCCTGGTCATGGACCGGGCCGCGGGGGCGTTGATCCCCGGAATAACCTCCAGGTAACCTCCAGGTATGTCTGCTTTGAAGTAACAACAGAGGTGCCAGGACTGTACCTTGGGGTACTGAGTTTTTTACCTCGCTAATCCTGGATTCTGCTTTGTTTAATACTACTACTTTGTATTCTACCTGTCAAACTTTAAAATCCATCTACCTTCCCCGTTATGTCTATGGCCCTCATTTTGTGTGCAATTACCCCATCTGTTAAACGCCTTTGCAAAATCTGTAGGAATCACATCTGATTTGCTTTTCTTCCAACGCCTCCGTAATTTTGTCAAGAGTGGTTTAGTAGTTGTGACATGATCTTCCAGTTCCAAAACCATGCCGGTTTGTGTTGCGCAGATTGTGCTCTTCCATTGTGTGAAATTTGGCATCTTATCACTCTTTCGAAGACTTTCATGGTGGGGGATGTTAGGGCTTCTGGTATGCAGGTATCCAGGTATGCAATTTTTGGCTAATGCTCTACCTCCCTTACGCAAAAGAGCTGTCTCTAGCATTTCACCTAGATCTAAGCTTTTTCTCCTAATTTAGCGGGTGCTTGTCCTAGTGGTACTTTGCACTTTTATAAACAAGGAATTCCATGAATCTGATCCAGGTGTGAGTGAGCCTATCAACTATATTTATGTCTTTTCCAAATCCGCAAGTGTAACAAAACTGTTTTTTTTCCTTATTTAAGTATTGATGAGAACATATATAGATTCTGAATAATGAATTTTCTCGTAACAGAAGTATACAGGTTATGAACTACTATTCATCTAACTGATCCCCAGCCTGTCTGCTGTTTTCAGATTCTGGAGAAACCTCTCCAATATTGTAAGTGCTATACAGCAACTGGGAAATGGGAGGGGTGGGTGGTAGTCAAGTTTAATCCGAAGAATGGGAGAATAGCTAATTCCTTAAATCAAGATGTGCTTCGGGTCCTTGCAAATTCCACATTTCTTGATCCATGTTTGACAAAAAAAAAAAAAAAATCAGACTTGGGCGAAAAGTCACAGTTAAGACTTAGAGTACATCAGCATCAAGGCATGCCACTCGATGGGAGTATTTTTTGTATACGAGTATTAAAGGTCTTAAAGAAGCCCAGAGAGACAATGTAGTACTTTCTTAAAAGTTGGTCGCTTCAAATATCTTAGTGAAAAAGATCAGTACATTACGTAGGCCAGCGAGTGACACTGACAAGTGATTCAAAAAAGACACCTGAGCAAACACTAGCACACTTATTAGAAAACTATCCCAGGGCAGAAACGTTTCTGTCCTAATGTTTGCTGATATGTTTTTTAAAAACCCTTAGGTCAAAATCACTCGTCCTCACACTGTATTGAGGCTTCTCTGTCGAATATTATTAAAGTTTAAATTCTAAAGTGGTAGACTTGTAAGCCAGAGGAAGGACTTGGTCAGATGACCAAAAGCTCCATTGGTGGGTCATCATATGACTAAGACCCCCATCAGGAAACACTTGTCCTGTTATGTTGGTGGTAGGATGGGAGAAAACAACCATCCAGGACGGTTTAAGTACCTTCCTGTTATGTTGGTGGTAGGATGGGAGAAAACAACAGTCCAGGGCGGTAAGTACCTTCCTGTTATGTTGGTGGTAGGATGGGAGAAAACAACAATTCCCTCGTAATAATGTAAAACAGTAGCCTGATAACTTTTGAACCTAAGAACTACTGGTCTTGTTTTCTCTCATAACCACACAAGAGAGTAAATTAACACTATCCACAGTCTCTTAATAGTTCTCATTTCTGTTTCCCCTTAAATTAATGAGGCCGTGGTCTGGGACCGGGCCGCGGGGGTCATGACCCCCGGAACCATTACCTAGAGTATACCTGGAGAGGGTTTCGAGGATCAACGCCCCCGCGGTCCGGTCTGTGACCTGGCCTCCTGATAAAAATGTGGAACGCTTCAGGAACTTGCGTGTCATCCTTGCGCAGGGGCCATGCTAATCTTCTCTGCATCGTTCCAATTTTAGTATATGCACTACCGAAGCAAGTACAGCAGAGAATTCTAAAACAGACTGTAAAATACAACTGTAAAATAGACTGAACAAAATATGCTGGAAAAGTTCACTATATTTACCAACTTTACTTGTGCACCCCAATTTTGTTAGATATGAAAGGAGTCATGTTATTATCTCCTCCAGTTTTCCATAACGGAGTAGTTGGAATTTGTCCTCATTGAACATCATATTCAATCCACATAACCAAACTGTGCCTTGTGGAACAGTATAACTCTGTTGACCATACGATGATCGCATTTGTCAAATGCTTTTGCAAAGTCTGTGTATATTACATCTGCATTCTGATTGCTTCTTAGCACTCTTTCAAAGATTTTTATGATGTGGGACGTCAGTGCTATTGGTCTATAGTTGTTACAATCAAAATATCTAAAAGAAACAAAATGTCTCCCTCTAAGACAAAATATTTCCATAATAAACAAAATATCTTCCTCCAAGAAACAAACTTTTAAAATTATTAAACAGCAGCGTTACAATGATCTAGAATTTCTAGAGTCTTGAGCACCATTCCCAGCATCAACAATGTCATAATTACTTCAGTAATGGCCATGGATTTTTTTAATGACCAGCAAGTAGAGGAAAGAGAGGAAGGAAAAGATAAAAGGGAGAGAGGGGATCCGTGTTGTGTTCATGGGCGGTACTTTCTGTATGCCAGTGACACGCTAATAATATGTAAATAATCATTTCCTACTTTCTCTGTGACTAATCTTACGTGCCTCTTGACACTATATACATAATTACCAGATAACAAGACATGTACACTTTTATGTTTTAAATACAGGTGGGTGGTAGATAAAATATCAACCAATGTGTAGGATTATCACCAAACGAAACAAAATCTGTATGACTGAAATTCTTACTTTAGCCTTTACACTAGCAAGGGAACTATGCAGCATGTCAACCATTACACCAGCAAAGGAAGCTATTTTAGCCTTTAGACCAACAGAAGAAAGCTCTTAAACTTTCAGACCAACATATGAGAGCCATTTCAAACTTTTTGCATCAAAGGGGAAAGCCAAGTTAACCTTTACATCAACAAAATAAAACCATTGCGGCCTTTACACCAAGAGAATGTCGTTTTTAACTATTACATCAACAAAGGAAAGCCACTACAATCATTAACACATTAAATATGGCCTTGATGTATATGGTAGGGTGAGGACACGTGCTAATGTGCACACAACACACATGTCGAGCCTGAGCACTTGGTCAAGGTGGGGCAGTCAAACTTTAAAAAATGTACACAACAAGCTTTTTAAATCCAGTTGCTCTTCCACGAATTTTACACTTCCCCCCCAACGACCACACAGCCAGGAGCCTAGTCTCGACCCCCGCAAACAAATCTTGAGTATACTACACCCACCCGCACTTTAAAGGTATTGCGGAAACACCCTCGAGAACTCTTTCCCAATTGAAAACACCTGCCTAGCACCGTGTCAACTTTAGCCTGGGGCGGCCATTTGTGTAACCATCGTACAACTGTACTCGGTATTGTATGAAAACTTGTATTAGGTGTCAGTGTGTGAGCCATCGGTTATAACTGACAATGGTTGACGGAGGATGGGGTGAAGTGTTAAATGGGAGCCTGATCTACAAGTTTGTTCCTTCTGCAATCTCTCTCTAGTAAGGAAGTCAGTTTCAACATCTTGAACTCTTAATGGCACGACTTATATTACGCATGCTACTCACCCAAGTGTACCAAACTCGAGCCTTCATAACTTTTCTTTTTTTCAGATAGTTAATGCTCGCCACCACAGAATCTTACTTCATTATTCGTATATCTCACCTGCTTTACACTCGACTAGGATTGCTGATTTTTTTAATTTTGTCTCATGAACACGTAAGATCACAGGCAACTAACGAACTTCTATTTACATTTGACTTTCTTGTGTGCTTCTTAATCGTTTAACATTTCCTCTCCAACCTGGTCTGAGACCGAACCATGGGGAAGACAATCCTCAGAATCACTAACAGAGAAACCACACCTCAGAAAAAAGATAAGACGTAAGAAAAGAGCATCGCAAAGAACCGACTATTCACTAGGCCATCCTATATTAGTCTGGTCCTACTCACAACCAGCCACCCTCAACTGTGTACCTGTCCAATACATTTGCAAAGTAACGCCAAGTATTTGCCGTGCGAAGTCGTCCTCCCTTGTGGCCTGTGTGAACCGCTTGACCTGTATCGTGTTAGTGATGCAGACTGGAGCCACCGCCTCGCTGCCCCTCTCATAAATAACACAAGCTGCTGCCACCCACTTAAACTACGCTCACAGATACGCCATCATCACCTTTGTCTCTGGTGAGCAAATTTTTATAATCCTTAGAACACATTTCCTTCCCAGTCCCCAAGTCACAGTTTTTGCACATTGTTAAAATAAAATACCGAGTAACTTCTACAATAGATATATTTTAAAAGATTTTTTTTTTTTAATTTTGAATAAAAAAACAACCTAACCTAATCAAACTCCACGTCCTAACCTAACCTAACCGAGAAAAACCTGATGTAACTCAAACCTATGCTGACCTAACCCTCCTGAGTTCCACCCAGAATCAACGTTCAATAATAACCAATTGTAATAAAGTTGGTAGAATTACCGACAATATGTAAAGTAAAAGGACACATTAGTTGCACTTGTGTCCAATAACCAATTAATGAAAAGTCAAGTTAAACCAGGTTCAGTTTTCCCACCTAATTTTTCCCCCAAATAAGCTCAAAAAAATGGTATTCTCTCACTCTCCACCTGCGAGGCAACAATAACATGAATCGTTCATAAGAAGTGTTTAATATGTAAGTCACGGCACACCGTAAGCCTTCAGATTACATAAATGCAGTGTTTCCCTTCAGCCCATTCTCTAAAGTCAGTATTTCACTATTACTAAAACAGTAGGATAGATAACTTCACAGGCCTTTAACAGTGATAATTATCTGACTATTGTAGAGTGCGCAGGTCGATCCCAGTTTTCTGTTCGTGTTCAAAATTGTTTATCGCGTTAATCTAGTAGCCTAAGTAAACTTAACCTTAATACATTGAAACTACAACGAAGATCACACCTAGGATATTTTCATGAAAATTTTGTCTGTAGCCTTGCAAAGAATGTTGATAATGCTATACTATCACGTGATCACTATGTGACCAGTGTAACACCAACCCCAGCCGTGACCTGACCAACACCACCCTCAATAATACCAACACTAGCAGTGACACCAACCCCCATAGTAACCTAACCTACACCATCCTCAGTGACACCAACACTAGCGACAATGTAGGAGCAACACAAGCTTGCCAGGCAAAACACGAAAGATGGTGTATACATAATAGCGCTTATTTCCTCGTGTCAATGTCTTATGTCTCGGTGTTACAATTAAAAATATCTGACATTTATTACAGTTGTCATCATTTATCTTTATCTCATTTACTGTGGTTAACACATTATTCACAAACCACACTAAGTATAAACAGTACCTTCAATATTTTTTAAGCTATGTTCATAAGCATTTCTTAGCTACCTTTAAATTACCTACATTTTCATTACCTTTATTTTAAATATCTTTTATCTCACTGGCTTCTCAAATACGTATTGTGTGATTTAGCCTGTAATGTACCTGTAACCTCTCTCTGTAGGAGAGATCTTTTGATCTGGCACCGTTTGTGCACAAAATAATTACAACTTTTCTACTTCCAGTGTATTTCAGGTAAGAAAACAGGGGAGTCTCTATCAACTGAAGATGACTGGTTAGATTTAATATAGTGTTTAATTAATGTTTTGTGCAAGGCTACAGACGCTTCAGAGTTCACACAGCGCTGAAGTCGCATCATCATCACGCTTAAATCTGAATGCACTCATAATTTCCCTTCATGTACACTCAAAACATGAAAAATGCACTGCACAACAAGTACACACGCAACTACCCTTCTTCACCTGCTATTTCAGTATACAATATTAAAATGAACCACTAGACTTATTACCATACTCAACATGAACCACTAAGCTTACTATAACGCTCACCATGACCCACTAGGCTTACTGCAATGCTCACCATGACACGTATTGCTTGCTGTTGAATCATTTATACACATCCATTGAGAGGTGACTGTGATAAAGCCTGAAAAATAAGCAGATATCAAATTTTATGCTATTAAATTTTGGCCACAGGACCAAAAATGTTCCAGGTTTCCTCTCTCAAGTGTGGATTTGTATATACATCTATATATACCATCACATTCTAATCGGCAAGAATATCGAAATAAGTGCTTAAAGGAAAGGAGAGGAAACGTTTAAAAACCTACCTGGAGCATTAATTTCAGAAACGTTAAGTTTTACAACGGACCTTATCAGCAACGTTAGCTAATGGGTCATTAATATCATTTTAACAATTACTTACCTGTGGATAATGTATAGTAATAGTTGAGAAAATGTTAAATATTGGAGATACACAGATACAATGGATGTATAACATGGCAAACATTAACTAAAATTTATAAACTTAAATTAATAAAATTGGGTACATTCTTAGAGACCAAATGACATCCAGAATCGAGAAAAATACAAGTGTCGGGCGAAGTTAAAAACTTTGTAAATCAGAGACGTCGACAAACAAGCCCACAAGGAAATCAAACAAAATTAAAAGTAATGTACATTTCAGCTTTACAACTTATAAACAAAGGTAAGTTACATTTCACCTGACTAACAAACGGTACTCCACAACAAAAAAAATCACTAAAGGTGTAGCCAAACAGTTAAGACCAAAATAAACATCTATGTTGAATGATTATTATTACAATGAAAACTCAGTGTTAAACCCAGTGAGTCATAAATAGTTATAAAGTACTGTTGTGATGAGTGGGACAGGTAAGGCCAGTTGTCCAGCCAATGTACAGTACTCTGGCAAGGATGGCCCCGGGCAGTACTCACCTCCAGTCCACTCCAACACTTCTTAAAAACTTCTCCTGGGTCGTATCATCTCTCCAAGAACACACCACTCACTATTATTACTTCCACTAACGTACTCTCACTAACACACACTGACAATGTAGTGTATAGCGAGCACACACGGAATTAACACCTGTTATTGGCAAGTGTTTACAGAGGTGCGACGGAGCACACACACACACACCCTCCCCGTGCACTGGTCCAAGTCATTCTGTGGAGGCTAGTCACTCTGGCGCGCACCGTACGCACATGCCACCTTCTCTCTAATATTCTTATTATATATATTTCTCCCATGTAGCGACACCTACCCATTCTTGCACTAGTTTCAACATTGAAACTTATTACTTCATTACCATGAAAATGCACAATGGTTAAACATCTTCTAAAACGTCAGTAGAAAATTGAGGAGGGTATAGGAAGCAGCCTCAGTGGTCATGGGAGGGAGGGAGGGGAGATGAGGAATGAGTAACCACTTGTTCTTAGACCTGATCGTCTAAGCATTTCATTCTTGATACATTCCTTTACATTCTTCTGGCATAGCTGACATTCCAACTATGTGACGCACACATTACTCTCTTACTGCTAAACCGTTAAGCCTATAAACGCTGCCCGAGGAATGACAATAAGAGATTTTACGGGACAAATCGTATTATCGAGAAAATGCGAGATATGAAACCTTTTTTTTTTCCCCTGACAATGTCACCAAACCGGAACCGCCCGAGTTCAGTGTGTCGTACAAATACAAGGAAATCTTGAACTAGCTTTACAAAATTCCGCAATATCTCAACTTATAAATGCGTGCGATTCGCTGACCAACCCCCGCAGTCCTCTCCATCCCACGCCTCCATACACACTTATGTGAAACCCATCTTACACTTCTTTCATTGCTCTTTCAGTTCCAGATGTGTCTCTCTTAACTAAGTAACAGTCGTCAAATTTATGTAGCCTAAGTGAATAAAGAAAAGCAATGGCTACTTGTATTACACATCAGCTAAAACAAATTTAGTTGAAGCAGAAACTAAGCTCAAGCCAGGGACAGGTGTGGGAACAGGAACTGTGCTTATGCCCCGCGGATGCCCAGCCGGGAGAGGCAGCTCTTCCCTACCTTACCTCCACACACACACACACACACACACACACACACACACACACACACACACACACACACACACACACACACACACACACACACACACACACACACACACCTGACCAGCCATATCCTCTCACCAACAACCCTTGTGTCACATCCCTTAACGAAAACAAATCTATTAACCTTCCTACCCAACAACACCTTTCAAACTAAAAGAATTTTGAACCATCACTTTTTTCCTCCCGAAAGGTTAGAGGCTACGCCCAGGGAATGATGGCAGTGGACCAGTCAACCAACCCCAAACCCCCAATATAACCCAGTCCCCCTACGGGCCACCCCACTATTCCCCCTTCCAGATACCGACACACCTTCTCCTCCCCTCCACAGTACCCTCCAACTCCCCCTTCCACTACCAATGGTCTCAGATACGCACTCAGAAACTTTTACCCCAGATAGTGATAAATTTATCTCCACTCAGTGTTCTTTTTACAAGTGAACGCTGGCTTAAGAAATACAGTGTGCATTATGGTGTGTCTGAACCTGTGATAATAGTTGGCTGTGGTGACTTCATAACACTGCTATAACTACCATGACTACAAGTTCCAGCTGTGTAATAAAAAGGTATATCAAGTAAAGGGCAAAAATAACATTCACTGAGTGCTACTGCTGCTTGTCTTGGCACTACTGATGGCACCCATATGATGCGCCCCCACACTACTTCTAAATGAGGTAGCATTCTATGGTAACTACTCAGTTTGAAGGCTAGAGCAGGAACGGCAGCGGCTTGGCAATAACACTAGACAAATTACAAGTTACAGAAATTAAAATGAAAAATACATGTAACGTCGAAATTTTGGTGCTACAAGTCTAGAACAAGATAAAGAAAAAATTCTAAATTAAAGTGCATCTAAATTATCGTTTAACACATGAGAAGAATAAAAATTAAAATAGGTAAAGAACTCCACAATATACTTAGGAAACTATTACTGCAAGGTGAGCATCAAAGATAATTTAGCAATAACAATAGCTAAGAATTATAGACCAATAGTTCTAACGTCCCAAATCATAAAAATCTTTGAAAGAGTTCTAGGAGGCATGATTTCAAATCACATGAAATCCCAACAATTACACAATCCAGGGTAGCATGAGTTAGGAGCAGGTCGCTCCTGCCTCTCGCAACTACTGGACCACTATGATATGGTCTTGGATGCACTGGAAGACAAACAAAATGCAAATGTAGTAAACACAGATTTTGCAAAAGACTTTGACAAATGCGATCATGGTGTAACAGAGCACAAAATGTGCGCTAAAGGGATAACTGGCAAAGTGGGCAGATGGATCTTCAGTTTTCTAACCAGTTGAACACAAAGAGTAGTGGTAAACAGAGTTAACTTGGAAGCTTTTACAGTAAAAAGCTCTGTTCCACAAGGCACAGTACTCGTCCTCATCCTGTTCCTCATCCTCGTACCAGACACAGAGATGTAAAACTATAGCACCGTGTCATCCTTTGCAAACGGTTCGACTGGTTTCGAAGGTTCTTCCCTTTCAGCCCCATCTGAGGCTAGGATTCCTTGTTAATTGCTTAGTCAATCAGGCTGTTGCTGCTAGCGGTCCACAGGTCTACACAGCTTGGCTGATGCGGCACTTGAAGGAATTAGTGCTCTAGTTCCTCCTCTAGCAATATTTTTAATATCTGCTGGTAGCAAGTACAATGTAGAGTCTAGGGCCACAGATACTGAGTCTAGGGCCACAGATACTGAGTCTAGGGCCACAGATACTGAGTCTAGGGCCACAGATACTGAGTCTAGGGCCACAGATACTGAGTCTAGGGCCACCTACGTTTCATGAAAATTTTACAAGGTTATGGTAGTTTTGGATAAAAAAAAAGATACCCGGAGTATATCTAGAGGTACTCCGGGGGTCAACGCCCCCCGCGGCCCGGTCCATCACCAGGCTTCGTTCAACTGTTCCTCGTGGCTGAGTGCTCGGGGGAGGTGTCCCACATTCAGGCCATTCAGTTATATACAGCCACTTTTAGAAGAGCACTCACGATGAATATAACTTGTTGCAAGGTATAACTTAAGGAAAACTAAGAACAAAAGTCGTACCAACTCTTACTACAATAAATGAAAGGAAAATTATCTAAAACAGTATTTCAGAGAAAAAAGTATTATAAAGGAGTAACATTTTTTTAATAAAGAGTTATGCAATAAACATAAAAATGGAGCCAAAGAGTTCACTTCGAAAAGGAGAAAAAATCACTTCGAAAAGGAGAAAAAACCGAAACAAATAAGAACCGTTTAAAGAAAACTACTCTAAATCCATGTAAAAAAAACATAAACAAAATGTAACTAATGAAATATTAAAGCTTTCTTGTGTATTTTTCTCGTATCAAAAATCTAAATGAAAAAGAAAGAAGCGAAATCCTGAAAGAATAGTATGACTCCCATGTTACGTCTCCCCATCAACATGAGAAAAGAATTCGCATACACTTGTCGTCTTTTAACGTCGCTTAACCTACAAGATATTTAATGGCTATTAATATACATCCCTAAGACTTTGTTTAAGAATGACTCCATGATGATGCACTCGGCACCTAGACCCGATTCCTAGAATGATGCACTCGGCACCTAGACCCGATTCCTAGAATGTTATGTTTATATAAATATGAAAACACTGTTAACATGGATGTTCAAGTGTTGTAAGAAAACCTGTCCTGTATTTGACAACACTGGTACAAAAACCACTGCTCACTCGCACTAACTACTGCTCACTCGCACTAACTACTGCTCACTCGCACTAACAACTGCTCACTCGCACTAACTACTGCTCACTCGCACTAACTACTGCTCACTCGCACTAACTACTGCTCACTCGCACTAACTACTGCTCACTCGCACTAACTACTGCTCACTCGCACTAACTACTGCTCACTCGCACTAACTACTGCTCACTCGCACTAACTACTGCTCACTCGCACTAACTACTGCTCACTCGCACTAACTACTGCTAACTCACACTAACTACTGCTCACTCGCACTAACTACTACTAACTCACACTAACTACTGCTCACTCGCACTAACTACTGCTCACTCACACTAACTACTGCTCACTCGCACTAACTACTGCTCACTCGCACTAACTACTGCTCACTCACACTAATTACTGACCACTCGAACTAACTACTGCTCACTAGCACTAACTACTACTCACTCGGACTAACTACTGCTCACTCGCACTAACTACTGCTCACTCACACTAACTACTGCTCACTCGCACTAACTACTGCTCACTCGCACTAACTACTGCTCATTCGCACTAACTACTGCTCACTCACACTAACTACTGCTCACTCGCACTAACTACTGACCACTCGAACTAACTACTGCTCACTCGCACTAACTACTGCTCACTCGCACTAACTACTGCTCACTCGCACTAACTACTGCTCACTTGCACTAACTACTGCCCACTCGCACTAACTAATGCTCACTCGCACTAACTACTGCTCACTCGCACTAACTACTGCTCACTCGCACTAACTACTGCTCACTCGCACTAACTACTGCTCACTCGCACTAACTACTGCTCACTCGCACTAACTACTGCTCACTCGCACTAACTACTGCTCACTCGCACTAACTACTGCTTACTCGCGCTACTACTGCTCACTCGCACTAACTACTGCTCACTCGCACTAACTACTGCTCACTCGCACTAACTACTTTTCACTTACACTAACTACTGCTCACTCGCACTAACTATTTCTCACTTGTACTACTTGTCAGTTGCACTAACTACTTGTCACTTACACTAACTACTTTTCACTTGCACTAACTACTTGTCACTTGCACTAACTACTTGTCACTTGCACTAACTACCTGTCACTTACACTAACTACTTGTCACTTGCACTAACTACTTGTCACTTACACTACTTGTCACTTGCATTAACTACTTGTCACTTACACTAACTACTTGTCACTTGCACTAACTACTTGTCACTTACACTAACTACTTGTCACTTGCATTAACTACTTGTCACTTGCATTAACTACTTGTCACTTGTACTAACTACTTGTCACTTGTACTAACTACTTGTCACTTGCACTAACTACTTGTCACTTGCACTAACTACTTGTCACTTACACTAACTACTTGTCACTTGCACTAACTACTTGTCAATTGCACTAACTACTTGTCACTTGCATTAACTACTTGTCACTTGTACTAACTACTTGTCAATTACACTAACTACTTGTCACTTGCATTAACTACTTGTCACTTGCATTAACTACTTGTCACTTGCACTAACTACTTGTCAATTACACTAACTACTTGTCACTTGCATTAACTACTTGTCACTTGCATTAACTACTTGTCACTTGCACTAACTACTTGTCACTTACACTAACTACTTGTCAATTGCACTAACTACTTGTCACTTGCATTAACTACTTGTCACTTGTACTAACTACTTGTCACTTGTACTAACTACTTGTCACTTGCACTAACTACTTGTCACTTGCACTAACTACCTGTCACTTACACTAACTACTTGTCACTTGCATTAACTACTTGTCACTTGTACTAACTACTTGTCACTTGTACTAACTACTTGTCACTTGTACTAACTACTTGTCACTTGCACTAACTACTTGTCACTTGCATAACTACTTGTCACTTGCACTAACTACCTGTCACTTACACTAACTACTTGTCACTTACACTAACTACTTGTCACTTGTACTAACTACTTGTCACTTGTACTAACTACTTGTCACTTGTACTAACTACTTGTCACTTGTACTAACTACTTGTCACTTGTACTAACTACTTGTCACTTGTACTAACTACTTGTCACTTGTACTAACTGCTCACTGGTGCTAAGAACGTAAATATCTTGTCTTATGAACAAACAGGAACCTCATAACCTAAGCCAAAATGGCTTTACAACAATAAGATGCTGCCTGTCACAGCTTCTACACCGAGGGACTGAACATTGTAAACATGGTGTGATAGCCTATATAATGAAGCCAAAAGTGAAGTAAGAGAATGAATATACATGGCACATTTTACTGTTTCTCTTTCCCACATGAGACAATAACACGAACCACAGCTTCAAATCATTGTTTGGGGACGAGACGAGAGAACACGACAGTTGTCTCGGAAGATACTTAAAACTACAAATCAGTGTGTAGATCACATCTGTAATTTACTTTACTAACGAAGCTTCGGTTATTTTTGTCAATGATCTGTGGTTGTAATAGGCATGATTTTTCTGCTCTAAAAGCATACTGACTTGGATTGTATAGGTCATCTGCGTCTCAACATTTTTCAAAGAATTATCATGTATGATGCTAATTCCATGGGAGAATTTTTTTTTCGGTCTCTCTGGTGCCCCATTGTGAAAAGAGGCTTCGTTTGCACTTATTTATTCCTCTGGGATTTCACCTGAATCTGATTTCGTCTGAATCTAAGCCCCTTCTTCAAGGAATGAGTGTTTATATTAGTAGTTTGCATTTCTATATAAATATCACTACGTTCGTCACGGCCACGCTAGCTGGAGATTCGTCTGTAAAAACTTGCATTTGTGGTCACAGTGGTGCCTGTGCTAACCTTCCTATGGTGTAGAAATATACCTAGTTGGATGAATCTTATTGTGGCTAGCTGGTCTAGTGGCTAACGCGACGGGCTGGAGTTTTGAGACTCTATGACCGCGGGTTCAATCCCGGCCGGGGGTATGGTATATAAATATCCCATTTCAGGACTCTGAGCTGCATGCACAATGTACGATTTATACTAATGTCATTTATAATTTATAGGGTGGGAAGGTATACTGAAAAAACTATACGTGAGTCTTCAACTGTGATGACGCGGCTTGCATGATAAAATTACTTCATGATATTCCAACTATTTCTATCAATTTAAATAAAGATGATATTTGAATTTAACGTGCAGCTGATTTCAATCAGTAACAAAGGTTTATGAGTTGCCATAGTGACATAACTGAGTCTTGAGGTTCATCTAGTTTTTAAGACAAAGTAGAGGACTACCACCATGAACATTGTAGCCCCTTGTAGCACTCACGCTCAGACATACAGTATACAGTACGGATTTTAAGTTGAGTTTAGCCCAATAATATTCCCGCCATAAACAACTGTTTCGATAAGGTCTTTATTATATTTGAACTTACAACACTGAAAGGTATTATATCTGAGCAACTTGTGCCAACATCTCCAAAACTTCTGACTTAACCCACACTGTGAAGCAGCCATACACTCTCCCAGACCCAGACTCAGCCAACAAAAATCGCGATAAACTACTATCATATGCCCTCGGTATCTCATGGAAGCGGAGTTTGGACACAGGAGTCAATCCACATTCATTAAAATTACGGATATAACTCCAGTCCACAAAGACAGCAACAAAGCAATTCCAAAAATCTACAGACCGATAAAAATAATAGCTAGAACGGAGTATACCTTTACCTTTGATATACCTCTGAAGAGTTTCGAAAGCTTCACTACTCTCGGAGCCCGGCCATGGGCCAGGCTCGTCTGGTGCTTGCCTGGTCAACCAGGCTGTTGCTGCTGGAGGCCTGCTGCCCCACATATCAATCACAGCCTGATTGATCTGGCAACAAATTCTGAACACACAACAGAGCAAAAATAAAAATAATGAGAGGGACATGAGAGTGTTAATGTCAAAGGATCTCACCTTCACGGATCATAACAGTGTTATTATGTCTGCGAGGAAAATGTGAGGATGGATAATAAGAACCTTCAAAACAGGCGATGCCCAAGCCAATGATGATCCTCCTTCAGTTACTTGTTCTCTCTTTAGGCTGGAATACTGTTGTACACTAACGACGCTATTCAAGGCAGGTGAAATTACAGATCTAAAATATGTACAAAGAACCTTCACTGTACGTGTTAGTTCAATCAAGTACCTTAATTACTGGGAACATTCGAAGTCTCTTGACCTGTACTCCAGGCGAGAAAGATACATCATAATCCACACCTGGAAAATCCTAGAGGGACTGGTCCCAGATCTGTACACAGAAATCACTCCCTACGAAAGCAGACGGTGAGGACTGGGGGTGCCATTATTACATTAAGAGAAAACACGGTAAGTGTCAGGGGACCGAGACTGTACAACAACTTCCCATCATACATAAGAAGAATTACCAACAGACCCTTGAGTGTCTTCAAGAGAAAACTGGATTTAGTGTCCGATCAGCCTGGCTGTGGTTCGTACGTTGGATTGCTTGCAGCCAGCAGTAACAGCCTGGGTGATCACGCCCCTCGTTCGTGTAAACCAAGTCTTTCGGTAGTCCACAGAAAGGAACATACGTAACGAGGATAACTTGCAGTTACTCTGTTATGGAAAAGTGGAAGAAGTAAACCCTGGATAAGAGAAGATAAGACCAAAGATGTTACAATATTGAAAGATCTTATGTTCAAATATCATATTACCACCATCATAAAAATAATATATATTATTAGTATTATTTATAGACTGGGTAGCAAGAGAGAGAGAGAGAGAGAGAGAGAGAGAGAGAGAGAGAGAGAAAATAGAGAGGAGAGAGAGGTTCCAGGGTAAGTCCCGTGCCACCCAGACCGCTCACACAACGCCCGCCAGCCTGCCACACGATACAAGAATACCTCATCAGGTTTCGTCATGGGTTTCCTGTTCATAATGACATTCCATGATGTTATCTTACCTTCGCAAGTTCCTCGTGCTAGTCCCACAAGATCCCTGCAAACAGCCGAACTTGATAAGCGATATACTGGGTTATCCAAGGTATTTACACTATGTATAATAATTGTACTTATGTGTGTCTGTGTCTAAATAAACTTAGTTCCATCATCAGTACGTGTGACACAAGAGTACAACATTCACTTGGTCAAGCACAGGCGGACTATATAAAAAGTTTAAAGGTTGGCAACCTGACTAGTCCCACAACTGAGAGGATTATAACGAGAGGTTGAACTCGGGGACAGTGAAGAGAACTTGGCAAAAACATAATTAAGATTTAGAAAATTGAGAGGAACTGATAGGGAAGATTTGGACCAACTCTAAAATATGAACACCAGAGGGAATAACAAGGATTGACAGACGGGCAAGGCACACTAAGATCAGTGGAGTTTTAAAGAGGATGGAGGTGGACAACTTAGCAGTCAGGTGACTTAATAACTATGTGGACCTTAATGTGACTGACATACCTGTGACTGCTTTTAAAGAACAAAAAGGCACAATACCGTGACTGGAACAATACACATATAACCCGCACATAGGAGAGAGAAGCTTATGACAACGTTTCGGTCCGACTTGGACCACTGACTAGTCACACTAAGTGTTAGTGTGACTAGTCGATGGTCCAAGTCGGACCGAAACGTTGTCATAAGCTTCTTTCTCCTATGTGCGGTTTATTCGTGTATGACTGCTTTTAGTGGTCCGTCTGCCGTCACAGCCCCTCCTTAAGTCACACCAGTTGTTTGTGCGACCAGTCTATTACTGTTAGCGGACCGCAAGCCCACACCAACCATCACAACCTGCCACTTTAATCCAGTAGTGGTCCGCGTCAGGATAAACTATTCCTGACAAAGAAAGCACCTCCAGGAGGACCAGGAAAAAGAGCACGGTACTACGAGGTTACTACTTTACTCTTAGCGTATTTAAGTAGATGAATTAGGTAGAAGAAAATTCAATACACAGCTTCAGGAGTAGTGATAACGTTCAAGTAACCATAATATATAATATTCTTGGAGAAGTCAGGAGGTGAGACTCGACCCCGCATATACAAATCAGTGAGTACGAAGCATATATAGGAACCTCAATGGACACACTGGCTAATGATATATAAGGAACCTTACTGGCTAGCGATATATAGGTACCTCACTAGCTACCAATATACTACTGGAACCTCACTGGCTAACACTATATATGGAACCTCACTGGCTAACAACATATAAGGAACATCACTGGCTAACAATATATAAGGAACATCACTGGCTAACAACATATAAGGAACATCACTGGCTAACAATATATAAGGAACATCACTGGCTAACAATATATAAGGAACATCACTGGCTAACAATATATAAGGAACATCACTGGCTAACAATATATAAGGAACATCACTGGCTAACAATATATAAGGAACATCACTGGCTAACAATATATAAGGAACATCACTGGCTAACAATATATAAGGAACATCACTGGCTAACAATATATAAGGAACATCACTGGCTAACAATATATAAGGAACATCACTGGCTAACAATATATAAGGAACATCACTGGCTAACAATATATAAGGAACATCACTGGCTAACAATATATAAGGAACATCACTGGCTAACAATATATAAGGAACATCACTGGCTAACAATATATAAGGAACATCACTGGCTAACAATATATAAGGAACATCACTGGCTAACAATATATAAGGAACATCACTGGCTAACAATATATAAGGAACATCACTGGCTAACAATATATAAGGAACAAGGAGCATCACTGGCTAACAATATATAAGGAGCATCACTGGCTAACAATATATTAGGAACATCACTGGCTAACAATATATTAGGAACATCACTGGCTAACAATATATAAGGAGCATCACTGGCTAACAATATATAAGGAACATCACTGGCTAACAATATATAAGGAGCATCACTGGCTAACAATATATAAGGAGCATCACTGGCTAACAATATATAAGGAACATCACTGGCTAACAATATATAAGGAACATCACTGGCTAACAATATATAAGGAGCATCACTGGCTAACAATATATAAGGAGCATCACTGGCTAACAATATATAAGGAGCATCACTGGCTAACAATATATAAGGAACATCACTGGCTAACAATATATAAGGAACATCACTGGCTAACAATATATAAGGAGCATCATTGGCTAACAATATATAAGGAGCATCACTGGCTAACAATATATAAGGAACATCACTGGCTAACAATATATAATGAGCATCACTGGCACTGGAACATCACTGGCTAACAATATATTAGGAACATTACTGGCTAACAATATATAAGGAACATCACTGGCTAACAATATATAAGGAACATCACTGGCTAACAATATATAAGGAGCATCACTGGCTAACAATATATAAGAAGCATCACTGGCTAACAATATATAAGGAACATCACTGGCTAACAATATATTAGGAACATTACTGGCTAACAATATATAAGGAACATCACTGGCTAACAATATATAAGGAACATCACTGGCTAACAATATATAAGGAACATCACTGGCTAACAATATATAAGGAACATCACTGGCTAACAATATATAAGGAACATCACTGGCTAACAATATATAAGGAACATCACTGGCTAACAATATATAAGGAACATCACTGGCTAACAATATATAAGGAACATCACTGGCTAACAATATATAAGGAACATCACTGGCTAACAATATATAAGGAACATCACTGGCTAACAATATATAAGGAACATCACTGGCTAACAATATATAAGGAACATCACTGGCTAACAATATATAAGGAACATCACTGGCTAACAATATATAAGGAACATCACTGGCTAACAATATATAAGGAACATCACTGGCTAACAATATATAAGGAACATCACTGGCTAACAATATATAAGGAACATCACTGGCTAACAATATATAAGGAACATCACTGGCTAACAATATATAAGGAACATCACTGGCTAACAATATATAAGGAACATCACTGGCTAACAATATATAAGGAACATCACTGGCTAACAATATATAAGGAACATCACTGGCTAACAATATATAAGGAACATCACTGGCTAACAATATATAAGGAACATCACTGGCTAACATTAGGAACATCACTGGCTAACAATATATAAGGAACATCACTGGCTAACAATATATAAGGAACATCACTGGCTAACAATATATAAGGAACATCACTGGCTAACAATATATAAGGAACATCACTGGCTAACAATATATAAGGAGCATCACTGGCTAACAATATATAAGGAACATCACTGGCTAACAATATATAAGGAACATCACTGGCTAACAATATATAAGGAACATCACTGGCTAACAATATATAAGGAGCATCACTGGCTAACAATATATAAGGAACATCACTGGCTAACAATATATAAGGAGCATCACTGGCTAACAATATATAAGGAACATCACTGGCTAACAATATATAAGGAACATCACTGGCTAACAATATATAAGGAGCATCACTGGCTAACAATATATAAGGGCTAACAATATATAAGGAACATCACTGGCTAACAATATATAAGGAACATCACTGGCTAACAATATATAAGGAACATCACTGGCTAACAATATATAAGGAACATCACTGGCTAACAATATATAAGGAACATCACTGGCTAACAATATATAAGGAACATCACTGGCTAACAATATATAAGGAACATCACTGGCTAACAATATATAAGGAACATCACTGGCTAACAATATATAAGGAACATCACTGGCTAACAATATATAAGGAACATCACTGGCTAACAATATATAAGGAACATCACTGGCTAACAATATATAAGGAACATCACTGGCTAACAATATATAAGGAACATCACTGGCTAACAATATATAAGGAACATCACTGGCTAACAATATATAAGGAACATCACTGGCTAACAATATATAAGGAACATCACTGGCTAACAATATATAAGGAACAATAGCCCTCTCCTAGCAGATTCTTACTTTTAACACAACACCAAGAGTCTCCACCTACCTGGAGGTTACCTGGAGGTTATTCCGGGGATCAACGCCCCCGCGGCCCGGTCCATGACCAGGCCTCCACCTGTTGTTTACCTATAAATTATTGACCGACAACACAAATTATCACCTCTGTGTCACGGTGTCAGATCAATCCTGGTGGTCAGTCGGGTTACTAACACTAGTTGGATGCAGTCTGACATAGGCAGCACAGTCTGGCTGATCAGGAACTGCCTGTGGGAACTTACCAATTTTCTTCTTGAAGACGTAAGTTTCTGGTAATTCTCTTTATATTTAAATATGTATTGCAAAGTCTAGGTCCTCTGACACTGAGTTATCGCTTAATGTAATCGTTAAACCCATGCTAAATAAATGGGGTATTTTGCCCCGTCTACCGAGCCTCCCGCTCTTGTAAGGAGTAATTTCAGTGTGCAGTTTGGGAACAACTTCCTCCAGCCTTTTTGAAAGTTGCAAGGGGAAAAGCTGGCGTGAGGAAAGGGGTGAGGAAATAAAAGGGGGTAAATGAGGGTGTTTGAGGAGAGAAGGGGGAAGAAAGGGAAGACGGGTGAGGGGAAAAAGAAGGCACATGAGGGAAGGCGCTGTGGAGAGCTTCATCTTAAATTAAGGAGAAAAATATGTAAATTAGAAGAGATTATAGGAGAGAGGGCGAGCCGGGAGGCGGGATGCTCCTGTAGCTGGAGAGATGACTGAGATGAAGATGCTGGGAAGGGAAGATGGACGGAGGGGGTGAAGGGGTTCAGGGACGTAGCAACAACTAGAGGAAAGGGAGAGACTAAAGAGAAGGAATTATAGCAATAAAAGAGATACCAACATACAATATTTTTATAAGTCCAAGTATGATACGTTTAATCTGAATTTAAAACAAAATACATACGACATTACAATGAACACCCAGGGAGTGATCTCCACAAGAATAAACATCAGTCTGGTGTATTTATTAATCTCTGAACGACTTTTGACGCTTTAAAAACCACAATATTTAGTTCTTACATTAAATCACCTGATATTAGAGAGGTGTCAGACAAGTACAGCCAAGTTTAGAACTTCCCCAGCATCACTCACTCCAGGAAGCTGTTATCGTAGAGTGAACACCAGGGCCCCTCACCCTCAAGAATTTTCCACGTATATATTACCATGCACCTTTCCTCTCATTTTCAGATCGTAAATTCCAGATGTTTTGAGGCATTTCTAGTAATTTATATGTTTCATTGACTATAAGTGCAGTAAATAATCTCCATACATTAAGGTCTTGCCTGGCACTGAACAACACTGATATAACACCACCACTGATTGTAAGACTACCACCATCACTGTAATTTCTCGTTTTGAAAATCATCATAATTAAATACTTTATTTTTCTGGCACTGTATAAGTTTGCTTTATTGTGTTCTTGCTTTACTGTGCGAAACACTGCGTATTACTGTCTTTCAAAAAAAAAATATGTAAATTATTTGACCTGTCGTTTACCAATATATTGAATATATATAAATATATGAAATAAAAATTTTTCACCCTCCAGATACAACACTGAAGTAAGTATTACCAACATTCAGATACTACACCGTACAAGTACAGTATAATCACTCCCAATATTCGATGTTTGTTACTAAACATTAGAGGAACGAGAACGCAAACATCGACCTGGGTATTACACTGTAGTACCCACAAGGATGTTTATTCCCTTTTTACATAATGCGTGTGAGAGAGATAGGGGAAAGATTAAGAGAGTAGAAAGAGATAGGAGGGGAAAATGAAAGGGAAGACAGGGGAGGGTGAATGAGGGCTTGGAGTGGAGAAAAGGGAATGAGAGTAATGAGGAAGATAAGAGAGACTACTAAGGAGGACGAGAGAGAGAAAAAAGAAAGTGCTTGAGCACCGAGATAAATGGATGGTAGGATAAAGAGATTCTGAAAGACTGGAAAAGACGAAGAGGGGCAAGGAATGTAAAGTGAGAGAATGCTGGAAGCCTGGGATAAAGAGATGACAGGAGGGAAGAAAAGGATGCTGGAAGGATGAGGCAGTCAGGCGAGATAAAACGCTGAAGAGAGGGGGTGTTAGGAAAGAGGATTATTATTATTATTATTATTATTATTATTAAACCCTGGGATGGAATGTTTGATATTACCCTCTACCACCTCCTACCGTCTCAGCCTTCCCGTGTCCCCTCGAGTGAGGTTCCTTGACGCTGGTGAGGGCTCTTGATCTAGGGAATGGTTCGGTGCTCCGGTTCCCTGAATTGAGCTTGAATACCTTCCACCTCCTCCCCCCCCTACGTGCGTTGTATAATCCTACGGGTTTAGCGCTCCCCATGATAATAATAATAATCATTCCCGTGTTCCTTCTCTACCTTCTCCTTCCCTCGTCTTGAGAGGTGTCGGCGTGAAAGACAGGAAGATCATCACAAGCTCACAACCAACAGAGAAATTCATCCATCACTGTTCACAGCTTCCTCTCCCACACTAAGCTTCCGCCTCCCAGTAACAACTATATATTAGGAAAGTACTATGTAACAAGGCACCAGAATCATTATGCCACACCACATGCACTCTTCAGCTGGAATAAACAAGATGTAAGTTCACCATCACCACTAAGAGGTATCACCTGACCTCCAATATCTCCAGGTAGATAGGTGGGTAGGTAGGTAGGTAGGTAGGTAGGTAGGTAGGTAGGTAGGTAGGTAGGTAGGTAGGTAGGTAGGTAGGTAGGTAGGTAGGTAGACCTGACTATGATCTAAACCTGTTAAAAGAGCACGTGAGCCACTAATAAGGCATTTATTGTAGCTACGTGTCGCACTCCAGGAGCTTAACAGGCCAATATAAACACAGTCGTAATAAACGTCTCACTAGCCGCGCAAGTGACTTTGTCTTACCTCTCAGTGTGGGTAATTCTAACAATATTTATATACTGACTTGAACCTGAAGAGCTTGACTTTGTACTCAAGACCTTCAAAAAACTACAGTGTTAGTGAGATGCTCCTTGACTTGGACGCTTATTATAATTAAATTGTCCATTAGATAAATTATAGTCTGGAAATGAGTCAATAAAGTTTGATTCAACAATAGAACTTTTTTTTGGTATATAATTATCACACTTGAAGACCAGTCTGAAATTTTCGAAATTTATATTGTGGTTACAATCTTGTGCATGAGACAACCGCAGCACTGCGAGCGTTAATGTTCAGGCTTCTTACGCGTTCATATACTTGTTTGTTCAAACATCTGTCTTGTGTTTTTCCACTTGTTCAAACATCTGTCTTGTGTTTTTCCACTTGTTCAAACATCTGTCTTGTGTTTTTCCACTTGTTCAAACATCTGTCTTGTGTTTTTCCACTTGTTCAAACATCTGTCTTGTGTTTTTCCACTTGTTCAAACATCTGTCTTGTGTTTTTCCACTTGTTCAAACATCTGTCTTGTGTTTTTCCACTTGTTCAAACATCTGTCTTGTGTTTTTCCACTTGTTCAAACATCTGTCTTGTGTTTTTCCACTTGTTCAAACATCTGTCTTGTGTTTTTCCACTTGTTCAAACATCTGTCTTGTGTTTTTCCACTTGTTCAAACATCTGTCTTGTGTTTTTCCACTTGTTCAAACATCTGTCTTGTGTTTTTCCACTTGTTCAAACATCTGTCTTGTGTTTTTCCACTTGTTCAAACATCTGTCTTGTGTTTTTCCACTTGTTCAAACATCTGTCTTGTGTTTTTCCACTTGTTCAAACATGTCTTGTGTTTTTCCACTTGTTCAAACATCTGTCTTGTGTTTTTCCACTTGTTCAAACATCTGTCTTGTGTTTTTCCACTTGTTCAAACATCTGTCTTGTGTTTTTCCACTTGTTCAAACATCTGTCTTGTGTTTTTCCACTTGTTCAAACATCTGTCTTGTGTTTTTCCACTTGTTCAAACATCTGTCTTGTGTTTTTCCACTTGTTCAAACA
Source organism: Cherax quadricarinatus (assembly GCF_038502225.1). NCBI lineage: Eukaryota > Metazoa > Arthropoda > Malacostraca > Decapoda > Parastacidae > Cherax > Cherax quadricarinatus. The sequence goes on along the minus strand of NC_091322.1, from coordinate 1,281,771 downwards.
TGTCTTGTGTTTTTCCACTTGTTCAAACATCTGTCTTGTGTTTTTCCACTTGTTCAAACATCTGTCTTGTGTTTTTCCACTTGTTCAAACATCTGTCTTGTGTTTTTCCACTTGTTCAAACATCTGTCTTGTGTTTTTCCACTTGTTCAAACATCTGTCTTGTGTTTTTCCACTTGTTCAAACATCTGTCTTGTGTTTTTCCACTTGTTCAAACATCTGTCTTGTGTTTTTCCACTTGTTCAAACATGTCTTGTGTTTTTCCACTTGTTCAAACATCTGTCTTGTGTTTTTCCACTTGTTCAAACATCTGTCTTGTGTTTTTCCACTTGTTCAAACATCTGTCTTGTGTTTTTCCACTTGTTCAAACATCTGTCTTGTGTTTTTCCACTTGTTCAAACATCTGTCTTGTGTTTTTCCACTTGTTCAAACATCTGTCTTGTGTTTTTCCACTTGTTCAAACATGTCTTGTGTTTTTCCACTTGTTCAAACATCTGTCTTGTGTTTTTCCACTTGTTCAAACATCTGTCTTCTGTTTTTCCACTTGTTCAAACATCTGTCTTGTGTTTTTCCACTTGTTCAAACATCTGTCTTGTGTTTTTCCACTTGTTCAAACATCTGTCTTGTGTTTTTCCACTTGTTCAAACATCTGTCTTGTGTTTTTCCACTTGTTCAAACATGTCTTGTGTTTTTCCACTTGTTCAAACATCTGTCTTGTGTTTTTCCACTTGTTCAAACATTTGTCTTGTGTTTTTCCACTTGTTCAAACATCTGTCTTGTGTTTTTCCACTTGTTCAAACATCTGTCTTGTGTTTTTCCACTTGTTCAAACATCTGTCTTGTGTTTTTCCACTTGTTCAAACATCTGTCTTCTGTTTTTCCACTTGTTCAAACATCTGTCTTGTGTTTTTCCACTTGTTCAAACATCTGTCTTGTGTTTTTCCACTTGTTCAAACATCTGTCTTGTGTTTTTCCACTTGTTCAAACATCTGTCTTGTGTTTTTCCACTTGTTCAAACATCTGTCTTGTGTTTTTCCACTTGTTCAAACATCTGTCTTGTGTTTTTCCACTTGTTCAAACATCTGTCTTGTGTTTTTCCACTTGTTCAAACATCTGTCTTGTGTTTTTCCACTTGTTCAAACATCTGTCTTGTGTTTTTCCACTTGTTCAAACATCTGTCTTCTGTTTTTCCACTTGTTCAAACATCTGTCTTCTGTTTTTCCACTTGTTCAAACATCTGTCTTGTGTTTTTCCACTTGTTCAAACATCTGTCTTGTGTTTTTCCACTTGTTCAAACATCTGTCTTGTGTTTTTCCACTTGTTCAAACATCTGTCTTGTGTTTTTCCACTTGTTCAAACATCTGTCTTGTGTTTTTCCACTTGTTCAAACATCTGTCTTGTGTTTTTCCACTTGTTCAAACATCTGTCTTGTGTTTTTCCACTTGTTCAAACATCTGTCTTCTGTTTTTCCACTTGTTCAAACATCTGTCTTCTGTTTTTCCACTTGTTCAAACATCTGTCTTGTGTTTTTCCACTTGTTCAAACATCTGTCTTGTGTTTTTCCACTTGTTCAAACATCTGTCTTGTGTTTTTCCACTTGTTCAAACATCTCTTTTTGTATCCCTTCACTAACCTGTTCAAATATCTACCGATACCTCCTAAATGTACATTAAACGTTCGATGAATTTCGAGAGTTTTTCTACTCCAGAAGTCCTTGTCCATGTTATCTAACTTACTTTTGACTGGCAGGTCTCCATATCAATTGTCTGATGTACTAGGATATTGATTTAGCCGCACATGGTTCAACGTATAAATCACAGCCCACCTGATTAGGAAATGAAAAAGGAGCTTCACAGATTCTCTCTCGAAGGCATTTAGAAGTCTGTTGGTAGTCCTCGTTATGGAGAAAGTAAGGCGCTGAAAACTTTTGGTTTGGTCCCCTTACACTTATTAACAGTGTTACATGGATAAAACAAGTTCTTGGTAACACTGACGAATGTACCACCTTCTTCACTTGTTGGTCGTGTCATAAGACATAATGCTGGTCATGTCATGAGACATAATGCTGGTCATGTCATGAGACATAATGTTGGTCATGTCATGAGACATAATGTTGATCATGACATGAGACATAATCTTGGTCATAACATGAGACATAATGTTGGTCATGACATGAGACATAATGTTGATCATGACATGAGACATAATGTTGGTCATGACATGAGACATAATGTTGGTCATGACATGAGACATAGTGTTGGTCATGATATGAGACATAATCTTGGTCATAACATGAGACATAATGTTGATCATGACATGAGACATAATGTTGGTCATGACATGAGACATAATGTTGGTCATGACATGAGACATAATCTTGGTCATAACGAGACATAGTGTTGATCATGACATGAGACATAATGTTGATCATGACATGAGACATAATGTTGGTCATGACATGAGACATAATGTTGGTCATGACATGAGACATAATCTTGGTCATAACATGAGACATAGTGTTGATCATGACATGAGACATAATGTTGATCATGACATGAGACATAATGTTGGTCATAACATGAGACATAATGGTGATCATGAAATGAGACAATGTTGGTCATGACATGAGACATAATGTTGGTCATAACATGAGACATAATGTTGATCATGACATGAGACATAATGTTGGTCATGACATGAGACATAATGTTGGTCATGACATGAGACATAGTGTTGGTCATGACATGAGACATAATGTTGGTCATGACATGAGACAGTGTTGGTCATGACATGAGACATAATGCTGGTCATGACATGAGACATAATGTTGGTCATGACATGAGACAATGTTGGTCATGACATGAGACATAATGTTGGTCATAACATGAGACATAATGTTGATCATGACATGAGGCATAATGTTGGTCATGACATGAGACATAATGTTGATCATGACATGAGACATAATGTTGGTCATGACATAAGACATAATGTTAGTCATGACATGAGACAATGTTGGTCATGACATGAGACATAATGTTGGTCATGACATGAGACATAATGTTGGTCATGACATGAGACATAATGTTGATCATGACATGAGACATAATGTTGGTCATGACATGAAACATAATGTTGGTCATGACATGAGACATAATGTTGGTCATGACATGAGACATAATGTTGGTCATGATATGAGACATAATGTTGATCATGACATGAGACATAATGTTGGTCATGACATGAGACATAATGTTGATCATGACATGAGACATAATGTTGATCATGACATGAGACATAATGTTGATCATGACATGAGACATAATGTTGATCATGACATGAGACATAATGTTGATCATGACATGAGACATAATGTTGGTCATGACATGAGACAATGTTGATCATGACATGAGACATAATGTTGGTCATGACATGAGACATAATGTTGGTCATGACATAAGACATAATGTTGATCATGACATGAGACATAATGTTGATCATGACATGAGACATAATGTTGGTCATGACATGAGACATAATGTTGATCATGACATGAGACATAATGTTGATCATGACATGAGACATAATGTTGGTCATGACATGAGACATAATGTTGGTCATGACATGAGACATAATGTTGGTCATGACATGAGACATAATGTTGATCATGACATGAGACATAATGTTGGTCATGACATGAGACATAATGTTGGTCATGACATGAGACATAATGTTGGTCATGACATAAGACATAATGTTGATCATGACATGAGACATAATGTTGGTCATGACATGAGACATAATGTTGATCATGACATGAGACATAATGTTGGTCATGACATGAGACATAATGTTGATCATGACATGAGACATAATGTTGATCATGACATGAGACATAATGTTGGTCATGACATGAGACATGGTGTCTGTATACTCCTGAGTCTCTCTCTTTTCTATACACTATTTTAATACTTCCATCAACCCTAATAATAAGAACAAGAAAATGGAATTCACTTTCGGTTTCCCATTCATATCTGAATTTGAAAGGATTCAAATTGTTTAATTTTCAATAAAAAAGGACACAACAAGGTGCCCTTGTGACCATACTTAACAAGACAGCCAAGTACGTCAACACTCAACACTCAACAACTCTCTAAGTGAAGGTATGCCCGAAAATTTTTTCTTGATCCAGACTCTATTACTAAACCCAAAGAAAACTCAAGTGTAGAATAAATAATATAAAAGAAGTCAGTACATTTCTCTGTCATGATAGAGATGAAAGAAGAGATCTGGGTAACAGCACCGAACTTCTTATTGTGAGCTGTGTGAACAGTAAGATAACACTGTATCAACATCCGTCGTCCCAGACTTTTTTAACATTGAACTATAAGATATCAGAAACACCGCCGGAACAAGTGTAGAAGTTTTCAGGAAGAAACTCGACAGGTACTTCCGCCAAGTGCTAGATCAACCAGGTTGTCATGAATATGTGGTCCAGGTGGCCACCGGCATCAACAGCCTGGTTGACCAGTGTAATTTGGATTACCATAATATTAAACTGCAACGTAAAGTTACTCTTATTCATCATTAACTCTCAGCATCAATGGAAAATTAGTTGTAGGTTACGGACTTTTCTCTCAGCTAAGAACTGTGACAATTTTGGACTAGATTTCTTTGATACCCTGGTTATGTTAAACTATAATAAAGATAACTTAGATTTTCTGAGTTATCTTATCAGTACCCTGAATAACAAATCTCCCCCCCCCCCACACACACGTGGTCCAGCAACTGGCTTCTCGAATTCAACCCTGCCAAATGCAGAGTCATGAAAATTGGGGAAGGGCAAAGAAGACCGCAGACAGAGTACAGGCTAGGTGGACAAAGACTGCAAACCTCGCTCAAGGAGAAAGATCTTGGGGTGACCATAACACCGAGCACGTCTCCGGAGGTACACATCAACCAGATAACTGCTGCAGCAGATGAGCGCCTGACAAACCTGAGAATAGCGTTCCGATACCTTAGTAAGGAATCGTTCAAGATACTGTACACAGTGTACATCAGGCCCATACTGGAGTATGAAGCACCAGTCAGGAACCCATACCTGGTAAAGCACGTCAAGAAATTAGAGAAAGTACAAAGGTTTGCAACAAGGCTAGTTCCGGAGCTCAGGGGAATGTCCTATGAAGAAAGGTTGAGAGAAATCGGCCTGACGACACTGGAGGACAGGAGGGTCAGGGGAGACATGATAACGACATACAAAATACTGCATGGAATAGATAAGGTGGACAGAGACATGATGTTCCAGGGAGGAGACACAGAAACAAGGGGTCACAATTGGAAGCTGAAGACTCAGACGAGTCACAATTATGTTAGGAAGTATTTCTTCAAAGAGTCGTCAGGAAGTGGAATAGCCTAGCAAGTGATGTAGTGGAGGCAGGAACTATACATAGCTTAAAGACGAAGTATGACAAAGCTCAGGAAGCAGAGAGAGAGAGGACCTAGTAGCGATCAGCGAAGAGGCAGGGCCAGGAGCTGAGTCTCGACCCCTGTAACCACAATTTGGTGAGTACAATTAGGCGAGTACATACTCACTCACTCACTCTCTCTCACACACACACACACACACACACAGGGATGTTAGGAAGTATTTCTTCAGCCACAGAGTAGTCAGTAAGTGGAATAGTTTGGGAAGCGATGTAGTGGAGGCAGGATCCATACATAGCTTTAAGCAGAGGTATGATAAAGCTCACGGCTCAGGGAGAGTGACCTAGTAGCGATCAGTGAAGAGGCGGGGCCAGGAGCTCGGACTCGACCCCTGCAACCTCAACTAGGTGAGTACAACTAGGTGAGTACACACACACACACACACACACAGGGATTCCCAAAAGATGTCAAATTGCTAGATAGTAATTTTAGACAAATCGACTGACAACGAAAAACATGTAAGATTTATTTAATGATACAGATAGGTATTAACACTTAACCCACAACTCCCTTGAAGATATGATAACTTCAACAAATGCTTAAACATGAGTTTAAGGAAATCTCACCTGGTTAACGCATTCAAAACTACGACTGCGTGTGTTCCCTACGTGTTCAACTTACCGAAAACATAATAATAATGTATGTTCGTCACGTTTGATTATAAGTAATGTCAATTCTGTGACTTATGAACTATCTTCTGGTGATGGTCGTATTTCTAATTCTCATAACTTGCAGCCAAAATTTAACCGAACGTTTGAACAGTTCAAACTTGACAATTTAGAAACCTGACAGAGTCAATGTGACTGCGGTTTTGATAATTTAGAAACTTGACAGAGTCAATGTGACTGCGGTTTTGATTAGAGATATAGATGCAGACACTATAAACATTGTTAGAAAAGTCTTGTCGAATCTTGTCTGAAAGATAATTTGTTGAGATTTTTAATGTGGATATTACGTCCTCCAGAGATGGGAAAATGTTTAGTAAAAGCTTTGCAGGATGACTAAGGATCGTGCCAAGGCTCCAGACATTGTGGGCAAAAGAAAATGGCAGAGGCTTTGTGGCACAGGTGCCGCCATATGGGAAGCTTAACATTAAAGACTAGTTAACACAAGGTTAAATGTACCTAGTAGTCATAAACCCAAAATAACTTTACTCATAGTAATACTGACAAAAAAACAGTCAACACGAAAATACTAACGTAACTGTAATTTATAGAGTCTTAAGAAAGACTAGTACTTGGTAAGGTTTGTAAATGGTCTGGTGACACTCACAAACTCTGGAAAAGAACACTTGTGTACGGTTTACGACATTTATTAAAGGAAACATTTCGCCATGGGTGACTTCAGTCTTATTAGCACTTCTTCAGTGCTAACAGAACTGAAGAAGTTACTCGTGGCGTCCTTTACCACACACTACTTGGTAACATCCGCCCTCTCAAGACTACGTCTCTAGTGGTGTGTGTGTACTCACCTAGTTGAGGTTGCGGGGGTCGAGTCCGAACTCCTGGCCCCGTGTGTGTGTGTGTGTGTGTGTGTGTGTGTGTGTGTGTGTGTGTGTGTGTGTGTGTGTGTGTGTATGTGTGTGTGTGTGTGTGTGTGACTCAACTAGTTGTACTCATGCGTATCTTTATTGAGGAAACGTTTCGCCACACAGTGGCTTCATCAGTCAATACATAGGAGAAACTTGAAGAACATGAGGAGAATGAGGTAATCAGTCCCTCAACCTTGAGTCGATGTGTTCAGTCCATCAATCTTGAGTCTTCTTCGCCACTGTGTGGCGAAACGTTTCCTCAATAAAGATACCCAAGAGTTGCACATGTGTCTAGTTGTACTCAGTTGTGGTTGAGGGGGTCGATTCACAGCTCCTGGCCCCGCCTCTTCACCTGGCCGCTACCCGGTCACTCTTCCCGCTCCGTGAGCTTTATCATACCTCTTCTTAAAGCTATGTATGGATCCTGCCTCCACTACATCACTACCCAGGCTATTCCACTTTCTGAAAACTCTGTGAGTGGAGAAATACTTCCTAACATCCCTGTGGTTCATCTGAGTCTTCAGCTTCCAACTGTGACCCCTCGCTGCTGTGTCCTGTCTCTGGAACATCCTGTCTCTGTCCACCTTCTCTATACCTCTCAATATTTTATATGTCGTTATCATATCCCCCCCTAACTCTCCTGTCTTCCAGAGTCGTCAGATCGATTTTCCCTAACCTCTCCTCGTACGACATACCCCTTAGCTTCGGGACTAGTCTTGTTGCAAACCTTTGCACTTTCTCTAGTTTCCTTACATGTTTGGCTAGGTGAGGGTTCCAAACTGGCGCTGCATACTCCAATATGGGCCTAACGTACACAGTGTACAGGGTCCTGAATGACTCCTTATTTAGATGTCGGAATGCTGTTCTTAGGTTTGTCAGGCACCCGTATGCTGCAGCAGTTATTTTTGTTGATGTGCGCCTCAGGAGATGTTCCCGGTGTTATACTTACACCAAGATCCTTTTCCTTGAGTGAGGTCTGTAGGCTGTGGTCCCCCCTAGACTGTACTCCGTCTGTGGTCTTCTTTGCCCTTCCCCAATCTTCATGACTTTGCAGTTGGTGGGGTTGAACCCCAGGAGCCAGTTTCTGGACCAGGTCTGCAGTCTGCCCAGATCTCTCTATAGTTCTGCCTGGTCTTCGTCCGATTAAATTCTTCTCATCAACTTCACATCATCTGCAAACAGGGACACTTCGGAGTCTATTCCTTCCGTCATGTCGTTCACAAATACCAGAAACAGCACCGGTCCCAGGACTGATCCCTGTGGCGTGTGTGTGTGTGTCGTGCCGAATAGGTAAAACTTGCGATTTTGGCTTAAATAGCAACGCTCTTCTTGCCAAATAAAGCAAGCGGAAATTTGTGTATGCAATAATTTCGCAAAAATCGTTCTGAACCTAACGAAAAAAATATATTTCATTGTGTTTGTTTATTATTAAATTATTGTAAACTTATCTAAAATATATTTAGTTGGATTAGGCTAAATTAAATTGCGCTTGTTATAATAAGGTTAGGTAAGTTTTCTATGGTTTTTTGGTACAAAATTATTAATTTTTATATTAACATAAATGGAAAAAAATATATCTTTAAATGTAAAAGAGAAAATTTTAGAAAGGACTTAATTTTAAATGAGTTCTTGCTAATTGACCAGTTTTACTTATTCATCATATATACATACACATGTATACATACATATACACATACATACTTAACAAAATTATATAGTTAAATAAAGAGTAAGTTTACATTACTATATTTAGACAATTACGTTTATGAAGAGACCCAATACGTTAAGCTCACCTCAAAATAATTATTCTTCAATTGTTATTGAAATGACAATATAAACTCGCATCTTATCTAGATCTATAATCGTCATAACGTGCAAGATATGTGATTAAAACCCGTGTCAGGTAATATTAGTAATAAATTATCACCTACCACCAGAGGAAACACCTGTCTGGTACACCTGGTGATTATTATTATTATTATAATCAAGGGGGAAGCGCTAAACCCGGAGGATTATACAGCGCCTGGGGGGGGGGGATGTGGAAGACATTCAGGCTTAATTCGGGGAACTGGAGCACAGATCCAATTCCCTAAATCAAGAGCCCCTCACCAACATCAAGGAACCTTCCTTGAGGGGGCACCTGGTGATGATAAACAACACAATCAACACTCAGAGGAAAGTAATGGACTCACCTGGTGTTTCTCAGGGTAGTGTCAGATTCACTGTTCTCATGCACAACTCCCCTTCACCTGCAGCTTACCTGCAAGTACATAATACATTATTTACCTCGTGAAGTATGATAATATAATTGCAAGCTATGAGTCACAAATGTAGCTATTATATACACTGGCAATCAGTGTATGTGCTCACCGAGATGCGCTTGTAAGGGTCAAGTCCTGGCTCCTGCCTCACTTATTAAGGTTCGTGGACAGGTATTACTGGTGTCTGACCTCTTGAACCCTATTATACCTATTCTTTAAACTATGTAAGGTATAAAGCTCCCCTTTACCACCTCCACATAATGTTCACTCCACTTTTCTTTCACCCTGAGACTGAAAAAGTAAAAATCTCTCTTCATCAGCCTCATCAATTCTTCTGAGTATTTTATGTCATAATCATGTCTCCCCATGTTGACGTCTCTTTCAGAGTCGTCAGGTACAATTTCTTTAGTGTCTCCACAATTGTAACCCTCTTAGACCAGACACAGGTTTGGTTACAAACCTCTGCAAGACTTTAAACATGCTAAATCAGGAGGGAGCTACAAGCTGGTGCTGTATATTCCGACAGACCTGACGCACATTCTATACACGGTCCTAAAAGATTCTTCGTCCAGATCCTTGAAGGCTACACATGTGCTAGACTCACGTAGACAGCCCAATTTATATTATTTATATGCTCTTCCAGCGATGTTTAGTGTAATGAATATATTCAGTGTGATGAGTGATATGTTCAGTGTGATGTTTACTCCTAGATCTTTTTTGTTTCGCTGATCCTGTATTTTTCTCACCTGACAATCTGTACTCTATTTCCGGTCTTCCCTCCCTTTCATCAAACTTCTAAACTTTGCACCTGCTTGATTACCCTAGTAACATGCATGTATGCATACATGCACGTGCGTGTGTGTACGTATGTGTGCGTAAGCATGCACGTGCGCACTCGTCAAAGGACATGTCAGGATTGGAACCTGTGATGTGATGGTCGTCAGAGCACAGCACTCTGCCAGTTAAGCAAAAGAGAAAGATAAATTATGATAAAAATACAAATATCTTTCCTTAATTAAGGACATAAGAAAAGGAGGAGCACTGCATCAGGCCTATTGGTCCATGCTAGGAAGGTCTAACTCACACCCACTCACGTAACTGACCAAATTATTTTCAGAGCTACCGCTAGAGAGGTTGGTGCCAGCCAAGAACTGTGACTCTAGACTAAGTAAGATTATTTAGGTACACGTACACATAAACACAGTTACACAAATTATTATACATAAGTACCATATGCAAGACAAGCCACGGAGGAGGGGGGGAATCTTAAGTTCAAGTACTTTCATATTTTTAGGTGCGTCATCAGGAGCTGTGCAATGTTGCAAGGGTAGCAACAGGAGAAATGAGGGGAGGTTTTTTCAGAGTATGGTAGCGTGAGTGGCACCCGCCAGGTGCCAGGCACTGAGAAGTGTGAAAGTATATGAGCTTAAGATTTCCACCCTCCGTGGCTTGTCTTGCATTGTTAAGATCACCTGTTTGTGAGTGTTTTGTATAAGTACCATATGTGTAAATTACCCAGGATAACCCCAAAAAAAGTCAGACAAGTGACTTATTTCCAATGGTGCTGTTTTATTTAATAAACCAACAGCTTCATGATAACAGCTCCTAGCCTGTAAAATAAAATCATCACAACCTGGCTGATCAGGAAACGCGGAAGGCAGTGGTCCAAGTTGCATAAGAAAAATATCTTAAATTATTTCTAAGAAAATTTGGTTTGTTTGACCGGCGCAACAAACATCAACAGGCCTAAAGAGGCGCCTCAGTTTCCCTGTCTCCTAACATCACGTTTATTTTTCACCTATAATCTACCTTGTTCATAATTACTATCACATTTGCTTTGTCTGTTTTCCTAAGGTGAAGTCCAGGATCTTTCTTTAATTCATGGTAAAACATAACAAATCTTTGAGGACAATTGTCCTCAAAAATTTGTTAAGTTATACCATGAATTAGGGAAAGATGCTAAACTTCACCTTACGAAACAGACAAAACAAATGTGATAGTAATTATGAACAAGGTAGATAATAGGTGAAAAATAACATTATTAGAAAACTGATGAACTAACGTGCCACTTAATTATGAAGCTGCGAGTTACTTGACCACTGGGAGGGTGGAAGGGATGGGAGGGGATGGTACCATCACACTACCAACTGATCCTTATCCATCTCATCCCTCTCCCCCATCAACCCAATCCCCTGCACAGACACCTAATGCCCTCCCACCCAAGAAGCTACCTTCCATCACCACTAGCCCACCCCATCCCACCTTCCCACATCCCAATACCCACCAACCATCATCCAAAACCCCTCGTACCTCCCTTTTTCAGAGCAACCCTCCATCATTCACCCACTGCCCCTCCCCACCCTCTTTATCGGTAACCTTCCACCCACTCCCTTCCTTACCTCCCTTTCATCCCCCCCCCTTCCCGTCCCTCCTTATATTTGACAAATGTTCAGAATGTAATGGAAATGTTCACAGTTTTTCTTCCATTGGCCCTGCCACAGCGGCTGTCATTTATTAATAGCTAGGAGTTTTTCCTTCCACTCCCTCTCCAGACTGCTTGCATGTCCACTCCCTCTCCAGACTGCTTGCATGTCCACTCCCTCTCCAGACTGCTTGCATGTCCACTCCCTCTCCAGACTGCTTGCATGTCCACTCCCTCTCCAGACTGCTTGCATGTCCACTCCCTCTCCAGACTGCTTACATGGCCACTCCCTCTCCAGACTGCTTGCATGTCCACTCCCTCTCCAGACAGCTTGCATGTCCACTCCCTTTCCAGACAGCTTGCATGTCCACTCCCTCTCCAGACAGCTTGCATGTCCACTCCCTCTCCAGACTGCTTGCATGTCCACTCCCTCTCCAGACTGCTTGCATGTCCATTCCTTCTCCAGACTGCTTGCATGTCCACTCCCTCTCCAGACTGCTTGCATGTCCAATCCCTCTCCAGACTGCTTGCCAAGCCCATGATGATCCTTTTCAAATCACTTGTTCTCTCTAGGCTGGAATACTGCTGTACATTAACATCTCCATACAAAGCAGGTGAAATCGCAGATCTAGAGAGTGTACAGAGATCCTTTACTGCACGTATAAGTTCTGTCAAGCACCTTAACTACTGGGAACGCTTGGAAGCACTTGACTTGTACTCGTTGGAACGCAGGAGGGAGAGATATATCATAATCTACACTTCGAAAATCTTGGAAGGAATGGTCCCAAATCTGCACACAGAAATCACTCCCTACGAAAGTAAAAGACTGGGCAGGCGATGCAAAATGCCCCCAATAAAAAGTAGGGGCGCCATTGGTACACTAAGAGAAAACACCATAAGTGTCCGGGGCCCAAAACTGTTCAACAGCCTCCCATCAAGCATTAGGGGAATTGCCAATAAACCCCTGGCTGCCTTCAAGAGAGAGCTGGACAGATACCTAAAGTCAGTGCCGGATCAGCCGGGCTGTGGCTCGTACGTCGGACTGCGTGCGGCCAGCAGTAACAGCCTAGTTGATCAGGCCCTGATCCATCGGGAGGCCTGGTCATGGACCGGGCCGCGGGGGCGTTGATCCCCGGAATAACCTCCAGGTAACCTCCAGGTATGTCCACTCCCTCTCCAGACTGCTTACATGGCCACTCCCTCTCCAGACTGCTTGCATGTCCACTCCCTCTCCAGACTGCTTGCATGTCCACTCCCTCTGCAGACAGCTTGCATGTCCACTCCCTTTCCAGACAGCTTGCATGTCCACTCCCTCTCCAGACAGCTTGCATGTCCACTCCCTCTGCAAACAGCTTGCATGTCCACTCCCTTTCCAGACAGCTTGCATGTCCACTCCCTCTCCAGACAGCTTGCATGTAAACTCCCTTTCCAGACAGCTTGCATGTCCACTCTCTCTGCAAACAGCTTGCATGTCCACTCCCTTTCCAGACTGCTTGCATGTCCACTCCCTTTCCAGACTGCTTGCATGTCCACTCCCTCTCCAGACAGCTTGCATGTCCACTCCCTCTCCAGACAGCTTGCATGTCCACTCCCTTTCCAGACAGCTTGCATGTCCACTCCCTCTGCAGACAGCTTGCATGTCCACTCCCTTTCCAGACAGCTTGCATGTCCACTCCCTCTCCAGACAGCTTGCATGTCCACTCCCTCTGCAGACAGCTTGCATGTCCACTCCCTCTGCAGACAGCTTGCATGTCTACTTCCTCTGCAGACAGCTTGCATGTCTACTTCCTCTGCAGACAGCTTGCATGTCCACTCCCTCTGCAGACAGCTTGCATGTCTACTTCCTCTGCAGACAGCCTGCATGTCTACTTCCTCTGCAGACAGCTTGCATGTCTACTTCCTCTGCAGACAGCTTGCATGTCTACTTCCTCTGCAGACAGCTTGCATGTCTACTTCCTCTGCAGACAGCTTGCATGTCTACTTCCTCTGCAGACAGCTTGCATGTCTACTTCCTCTGCAGACAGCTTGCATGTCTACTTCCTCTGCAGACAGCTTGCATGTCTACTTCCTCTGCAGACAGCTTGCATGTCTACTTCCTCTGCAGCACATGTCTACTTCCTCTGCACACAGCTTGCATGTCTACGTCCTCTGCAGACAGCTTGCATGTCTACTTCCTCTGCAGACAGCTTGCATGTCTACTTCCTCTGCAGACAGCTTGCATGTCTACTTCCTCTGCAGACAGCTTGCATGTCTACTTCCTCTGCAGACAGCTTGCATGTCTACTTCCTCTGCAGACAGCTTGCATGTCTACTTCCTCTGCAGACAGCTTGCATGTCTACTTCCTCTGCAGACAGCTTGCATGTCTACTTCCTCTGCAGACAGCTTGCATGTCTACTTCCTCTGCAGACAGCTTGCATGTCTACTTCCTCTGCAGACAGCTTGCATGTCTACTTCCTCTGCAGACAGCTTGCATGTCTACTTCCTCTGCAGACAGCTTGCATGTCTACTTCCTCTGCAGACAGCTTGCATGTCTACTTCCTCTGCAGACAGCTTGCATGTCTACTTCCTCTGCAGACAGCTTGCATGTCTACTTCCTCTGCAGACAGCTTGCATGTCTACTTCCTCTGCAGACAGCTTGCATGTCTACTTCCTCTGCAGACAGCTTGCATGTCTACTTCCTCTGCAGACAGCTTGCATGTCTACTTCCTCTGCAGACAGCTTGCATGTCTACTTCCTCTGCAGACAGCTTGCATGTCTACTTCCTCTGCAGACAGCTTGCATGTCTACTTCCTCTGCAGACAGCTTGCATGTCTACTTCCTCTGCAGACAGCTTGCATGTCTACTTCCTCTGCAGACAGCTTGCATGTCTACTTCCTCTGCAGACAGCTTGCATGTCTACTTCCTCTGCAGACAGCTTGCATGTCTACTTCCTCTGCAGACAGCTTGCATGTCTACTTCCTCTGCAGACAGCTTGCATGTCTACTTCCTCTGCAGACAGCTTGCATGTCTACTTCCTCTGCAGACAGCTTGCATGTCTACTTCCTCCCCAGAGAGCTTGCATGTCTACTTCCTCCCCAGAGAGCTTGCATGTCTACTTCCTCCCCAGAGAGCTTGCATGTCTACTTCTTCCCCAGAGAGCTTGCATGTCTACTTCCTCCCCAGAGAGCTTGCATGTCTACTTCCTCCCCAGAGAGCTTGCATGTCTACTTCCTCCCCAGAGAGCTTGCATGTCTACTTCCTCCCCAGAGAGCTTGCATGTCTACTTCCTCCCCAGAGAGCTTGCATGTCTACTTCCTCCCCAGAGAGCTTGCATGTCTACTTCCTCCCCAGAGAGCTTGCATGTCTACTTCCTCCCCAGAGAGCTTGCATGTCTACTTCCTCCCCAGAGAGCTTGCATGTCTACTTCCTCCCCAGAGAGCTTGCATGTCTACTTCCTCCCCAGAGAGCTTGCATGTCTACTTCCTCCCCAGAGAGCTTGCATGTCTACTTCCTCCCCAGAGAGCTTGCATGTCTACTTCCTCCCCAGAGAGCTTGCATGTCTACTTCCTCCCCAGAGAGCTTGCATGTCTACTTCCTCCCCAGAGAGCTTGCATGTCTACTTCCTCCCCAGACAGCTTGCATGTCTACTTCCTCCCCAGAGAGCTTGCATGTCTACTTCCTCCCCAGAGAGCTTGCATGTCTACTTCCTCCCCAGAGAGCTTGCATGTCTACTTCCTCCCCAGAGAGCTTGCATGTTCACTTATCAAGCAATACAGAGATAGTATAATAACATATTTAAATAAATAGTTTGCTCCACAAAACAGTTTTCAGAAGAGTGTATGAGAAGAACTCTCATGCAAGGCAGAGTATTTCATATACGCTAAAAACTAACACTAACACCACATAATACACAATAATTAACATTTTAAGACTAACACGACATAATACACCATAATTAACATTTTAAGACTAACACGACATAATACACCATAATTAACGTTTTAAGACTAACACGACATAATACACCATAATTAACGTTTTAAGACTAACACGACATAATACACCATAATTAACATTTTAAGACTAACACGACATAATACACCATAATTAACATTTTAAGACTAACACGACATAATACACCATAATTAACATTTTAAAAGACATTAAAGACAGTCTAATTTATATAACAAACATGCATACATGAAAGTAGGTTAAAAGTGTAACATTGGACATAACACTAAGAAAAAATGAACTGAGATAAACTCCACCCAAATAAATTACGTACTTAGAAAAAAAAAGAAATCACATAAGTGGCATTAAATACAATACCTTTAAAGCTTAAAAGAGAGTGCTAGCGCACTCAGCTCACACACTGAGGTTCGGGGGTCGATCCCCGGTACGGGTGGAAACATTAGGACGTGTTTCCTTAAGACACCTGGGTGTCAGTCGACTGGTGTGGGTCGCATACTGGGGACGAAACTGACTTGTTTGCGGGAAATGCTCTGCATAACAAGTGGCTTTCTATATAGTAATATGTCATTGATGTCAACTAGGACTGTATACCTTGTACATGTACTTGTAGAAGTAAAAATAATATTATTATTACAGTATAGTGCTCTTATGGAGGAACCAAAACAAAACAGTAGAGAGTATTTATAAAATGTTATTTGGCAAATGATTTAAGTACAGTGTGTAGGCAGACAGCGCCGGCGTTAGCTTAGTAATAAATTAAAATGTAACAATGTTGAATCTTTTCAGTTCGTCTTTTCAGTTTTTCAGTGTTCCGGGGGGTCAACGCCCCCTGGAGGGCATTCCCGGGGATCAACACCCCCTGGAGGACGTTCCGGGGGTCAAAGCCCCCTCGGCCCAGGTTTCTATGTCCTTTAATCTGCATAGAATTTTTCTAGATGTTGAGTCAAACACGAGGGATCACGAAGATATCTGCTCTCATGCCTAAGTGTTCTACATTTTTGTAGGAATTACCTGATAATATAGTAACTTATGTAATGTCAAGGTATCTTATTAATGAAAATAACATACAACACATATTAAATCTTAAATTTGCTTACAACGAACCAAACATAAATTGTACATACGTATCTAAATGTACTCCTGTTAACCCTTAAGCAACCTAGCTGCTAGATCTGTTGTGTATCCACAGGTTCCTGTGCTGCCGTCCACTGGTTCCATACAGGCTCAAACAATGAATTAGCAGCTTCGGTAGTAAAATCTAAACTAGGAAAGCCTTCTCAAGACTCCATGTTACCTAAGCTGTCATAGACATGGCTTCCTGGTTGATGGCCTGATCAACCCAGGCTGTTGTTGCTCACCACACACATGCACCATAGCCTCGCTGATCAGGAACTGACCTAAACTTATCAAGTTCAAGGCAGTCAGTGGTCAGTTGGTAATTCTTATGTATGAAGAAGTCTTGCTAAAGTCTTGGTTCCTTTACACTTTCCTCTGTGTAACAATACTGCCTTCCGTCATCACCAGACCACCACTACTGCCTTCCATCATCACCAGACCACCACTACTGCCTTCTGTCATCACCAGACCACCACTACTGCCTTCCATCATCACCAGACCACCACTACTGCCTTCCATCATCACCAGACCACCACTACTGCCTTCCATCATCACCAGACCACCACTACTGCCTTCCATCATCACCAGACCACCACTACTGCCTTCCGTCATCACCAGACCACCACTACTGCCTTCCGTCATCACCAGACCACCACTACTGCCTTCCGTCATCACCAGACCACCACTACTGCCTTCCATCATCACCAGACCACCACTACTGCCTTCCGTCATCACCAGACCACCACTACTGCCTTCCGTCATCACCAGACCACCACTACTGCCTTCCGTCATCACCAGACCACCACTACTGCCTTCCGTCATCACCAGACCACCACTACTGCCTTACATCATCACCAGACCACCACTACTGTTTTCCATCTTCACCAGACCACCACTACTGCCTTCCATCATCACCAGACCACCACTACTGCCTTCCATCATCACCAGACCACCACTACTGCCTTCCATCTTCACCAGACCACCACTACTGCCTTCCATCATCACCAGACCACCACTACAACCTTACATCATCACCAGACCACCACTACTGCCTTCCATCATCACCAGACCACCACTACTGCCTTCCATCATCACCAGACCACCACTACTGCCTTCCATCATCACCAGACCACCACTACTGCCTTCCATCATCACCAGACCACCACTACTGCCTTCCATCATTACCAGACCACCACTACTGCCTTCCATCATCACCAGACCACCATTACTGCCTTACATCATCACCAGACCACCACTACTGCCTTCCATCATCACCAGACCACCACTACTGCCTTCCATCATCACAAGACCACCACTACTGCCTTCCATCATCACCAGACCACCACTACTGCCTTCCGTCATCACTAGACCACCACTACTGCCTTCCGTCATCACCAGACCACCACTACTGCCTTCCATCATCACCAGACCACCACTACTGCCTTCCATCATCACCAGACCACCACTACTGCCTTCCGTCATCACCAGACCACCACTACTGCCTTCCATCATCACCAGACCACCACTACTGCCTTCCATCATCACCAGACCACCACTACTGCCTTCCGTCATCACCAGACCACCACTACTGCCTTCCGTCATCACCAGACCACCACTACTGCCTTCCATCATCACCAGACCACCACTACTGCCTTCCGTCATCACCAGACCACCACTACTGCCTTCCATCATCACCAGACCACCACTACTGCCTTCCATCATCACCAGACCACCACTACTGCCTTCCGTCATCACCAGACCACCACTACTGCCTTCCATCATCACCAGACCACCACTACTGCCTTCCATCATCACCAGACCACCACTACTGCCTTCCATCATCACCAGACCACCACTACTGCCTTCCATCATCACCAGACCACCACTACTGCCTTCTATCATCACCAGACCACCACTACTGCCTTCCATCATCACCAGACCACCACTACTGCCTTCCATCATCACCAGACCACCACTACTGCCTTCCATCATCACCAGACCACCACTACTGCCTTCCATCATCACCAGACCACCACTACTGCCTTCCATCATCACCAGACCACCACTACTGCCTTCCATCATCACCAGACCACCACTACTGCCTTCCATCATCACCAGACCACCACTACTGCCTTCCATCATCACCAGACCACCACTACTGCCTTCCATCATCACCAGACCACCACTACTGCCTTCCGTCATCACCAGACCACCACTACTGCCTTCCGTCATCACCAGACCACCACTACTGCCTTCCATCATCACCAGACCACCACTACTGCCTTCCGTCATCACCAGACCACCACTACTGCCTTCCGTCATCACCAGACCACCACTACTGCCTTCCATCATCACCAGACCACCACTACTGCCTTCCATCATCACCAGACCACCACTACTGCCTTCCATCATCACCAGACCACCACTACTGCCTTCCGTCATCACCAGACCACCACTACTGCCTTCCGTCATCACCAGACCGCCACTACTGCCTTCCATCACCACCAGACCACCACTACTGCCTTCCGTCATCACCAGACCACCACTACTGCCTTCCATCATCACCAGACCACCACTACTGCCTTCCATCATCACCAGACCACCACTACTGCCTTCCATCATCACCAGACCACCACTACTGCCTTACATCATCACCAGACCACCACTACTGCCTTCCGTCATCACCAGACCACCACTACTGCCTTCCGTCATCACCAGACCACCACTACTGCCTTACATCATCACCAGACCACCACTACTGCCTTCCATCATCACCAGACCACCACTACTGCCTTCCGTCATCACCAGACCACCACTACTGCCTTCCGTCATCACCAGACCACCACTACTGCCTTCCGTCATCACCAGACCACCACTACTGCCTTCCATCATCACCAGACCACCACTACTGCCTTACATCATCACCAGACCACCACTACTGCCTTCCGTCATCACCACACCACCACTACTGCCTTCCGTCATCACCAGACCACCACTACTGCCTTCCGTCATCACCAGACCACCACTACTGCCTTCCATCATCACCAGACCACCACTACTGCCTTCCATCATCACCAGACCACCACTACTGCCTTCCGTCATCACCAGACCACCGCTACTGCCGTCCGTCATCACCAGACCACCACTACTGCCTTCCATCATCACCAGACCACCACTACTGCCTTCCATCATCACCAGACCACCACTACTGCCTTCCATCATCACCAGACCACCACTACTGCCTTACATCATCACCAGACCACCACTACTGCCTTCCATCATCACCAGACCACCACTACTGCCTTCCATCATCACCAGACCACCACTACTGCCTTCCATCATCACCAGACCACCACTACTGCCTTACATCATCACCAGACCACCACTACTGCCTTCCGTCATCACCAGACCACCACTACTGCCTTCCGTCATCACCAGACCACCACTACTGCCTTCCATCATCACCAGACCACCACTACTGCCTTCCATCATCACCAGACCACCAGTACTGCCTTCCATCATCACCAGACCACCACTACTGCCTTCCATCATCACCAGACCACCACTACTGCCTTCCGTCATCACCAGACCACCACTACTGCCTTCCGTCATCACCAGACCACCACTACTACCTTCCATCATCACCAGACCACCGCTACTGCCTTCCATCATCACCAGACCACCACTACTGCCTTCCATCATCACCAGACCACCACTACTGCCTTACATCATCACCAGACCACCACTACTGCCTTCCATCATCACCAGACCACCACTACTGCCTTACATCATCACCAGACCACCACTACTGCCTTCCGTCATCACCAGACCACCACTACTGCCTTCCATCATCACCAGACCACCACTACTGCCTTCCATCATCACCAGACCACCACTACTGCCTTCCGTCATCACCAGACCACCACTACTGCCTTCCGTCATCACCAGACCACCACTACTGCCTTCCATCATCACCAGACCACCACTACTGCCTTCCGTCATCACCAGACCACCACTACTGCCTTCCGTCATCACCAGACAACCACTACTGCCTTCCATCATCACCAGACCACCACTACTGCCTTCCGTCATCACCAGACCACCACTACTGCCTTCCATCATCACCAGACCACCACTACTGCCTTCCGTCATCACCAGACCACCACTACTGCCTTCCGTCATCACCAGACCACCACTACTGCCTTCCATCATCACCAGACCACCACTACTGCCTTCCGTCATCACCAGACCACCACTACTGCCTTCCATCATCACCAGACCACCACTACTGCCTTCCATCATCACCAGACCACCACTACTGCCTTCCCTCATCACCAGACCACCACTACTGCCTTACATCATCACCAGACCACCACTACTGCCTTCCGTCATCACCAGACCACCACTACTGCCTTCCGTCATCACCAGACCACCACTACTGCCTTACATCATCACCAGACCACCACTACTGCCTTCCATCATCACCAGACCACCACTACTGCCTTCCGTCATCACCAGACCACCACTACTGCCTTCCGTCATCACCAGACCACCACTACTGCCTTCCGTCATCACCAGACCACCACTACTGCCTTCCATCATCACCAGACCACCACTACTGCCTTACATCATCACCAGACCACCACTACTGCCTTCCGTCATCACCACACCACCACTACTGCCTTCCGTCATCACCAGACCACCACTACTGCCTTCCGTCATCACCAGACCACCACTACTGCCTTCCATCATCACCAGACCACCACTACTGCCTTCCATCATCACCAGACCACCACTACTGCCTTCCGTCATCACCAGACCACCGCTACTGCCGTCCGTCATCACCAGACCACCACTACTGCCTTCCATCATCACCAGACCACCACTACTGCCTTCCATCATCACCAGACCACCACTACTGCCTTCCATCATCACCAGACCACCACTACTGCCTTACATCATCACCAGACCACCACTACTGCCTTCCATCATCACCAGACCACCACTACTGCCTTCCATCATCACCAGACCACCACTACTGCCTTCCATCATCACCAGACCACCACTACTGCCTTACATCATCACCAGACCACCACTACTGCCTTCCGTCATCACCAGACCACCACTACTGCCTTCCGTCATCACCAGACCACCACTACTGCCTTCCATCATCACCAGACCACCACTACTGCCTTCCATCATCACCAGACCACCACTACTGCCTTCCATCATCACCAGACCACCACTACTGCCTTCCATCATCACCAGACCACCACTACTGCCTTCCGTCATCACCAGACCACCACTACTGCCTCGTCATCATCACCAGACCACCACTACTACCTTCCATCATCACCAGACCACCGCTACTGCCTTCCATCATCACCAGACCACCACTACTGCCTTCCATCATCACCAGACCACCACTACTGCCTTACATCATCACCAGACCACCACTACTGCCTTCCATCATCACCAGACCACCACTACTGCCTTACATCATCACCAGACCACCACTACTGCCTTCCGTCATCACCAGACAACCACTACTGCCTTCCATCATCACCAGACCACCACTACTGCCTTCCGTCATCACCAGACCACCACTACTGCCTTCCATCATCACCAGACCACCACTACTGCCTTCCATCATCACCAGACCACCACTACTGCCTTCCATCATCACCAGACCACCACTACTGCCTTCCGTCATCACCAGACCACCACTACTGCCTTCCATCAATACCAGACCACCACTACTGCCTTCCATCATCACCAGACCACCACTACTGCCTTACATCATCACCAGACCACCACTACTGCCTTCCATCATCACCAGACCACCACTACTGCCTTACATCATCACCAGACCACCACTACTGCCTTCTGTCATCACCAGACCACCACTACTGCCTTCCATCATCACCAGACCACCACTACTGCCTTCCGTCATCACCAGACCACCACTACTGCCTTCCATCATCACCAGACCACCACTACTGCCTTCCATCATCACCAGACCACCACTACTGCCTTCCATCATCACCAGACCACCACTACTGCCTTCCGTCATCACCAGACCACCACTACTGCCTTCCATCAATACCAGACCACCACTACTGCCTTCCATCATCACCAGACCACCACTACTGCCTTACATCATCACCAGACCACCACTACTGCCTTACATCATCACCAGACCACCACTACTGCCTTCCATCATCACCAGACCACCACTACTGCCTTCCATCATCACCAGACCACCACTACTGCCTTCCATCATCACCAGACCACCACTACTGCCTTACATCATCACCAGACCACCACTACTGCCTTCCATCATCACCAGACCACCACTACTGCCTTCCATCATCACCAGACCACCACTACTGCCTTACATCATCACCAGACCACCACTACTGCCTTACATCATCACCAGACCATCACTACTGCCTTACATCATCACCAGACCACCACTACTGCCTTCCATCATCACCAGACCACCACTACTGCCTTCCATCATCACCAGACCTCCACTACTGCCTTCCATCATCACCAGACCACCACTACTGCCTTCCATCATCACCAGACCACCACTACTGCCTTCCATCATCACCAGACCACCACTACTGCCTTCCATCATCACCAGACCACCACTACTGCCTTCCATCATCACCAGACCACCACTACTGCCTTCCATCATCAATAGACCACCACTTCTGCCTTCCATCATCACCAGACCACCACTACTGCCTTCCATCATCACCAGACCACCACTAGTACCTTCCTTCATCACCAGACCACCACTAGTACCTTCCTTCATCACCAGACCACAACTACTACCTTCCTTCATCACCAGACCACAACTACTACCTTCCTTCATCACCAGACCACCACTAGTACCTTCCTTCATCACCAGACCACAACTACTACCTTCCTTCATCACCAGACCACAACTCTTACCTTCCTTCATCACCAGACCACAACTACTACCTTCCTTCATCACCAGACCACCACTAGTACCTTCCTTCCTCACCAGACCACAACTGCTGCCTTCCTTCATCACCAGACCACCACTAGTACCTTTCTTCATCACCAGACCACAACTACTGCCTCCCGAGGTCACCCACCTGAGGCAGACATAGTTCAACACCCTGGTATGAGCCTCATCCTGCGTGACTGTGACAGTGGGAATAAAGTTAGCCTTCTTCCCACTGTGTAACTATCATATAGAACATGGAAGCAACACAATGATGGTGTATCTAATTTTTGTTTAATAAATTGCGGGTTACATTTTACTTAATTTTTCCAACTGCCTTCATTTAATACATGATCAACGTTATCGTGTGAAAAAAGTGATTATAAGACAGTAATCACAATCCTTAATTAATTCCTCTCACATTCATCCATATCTTTTTTTTTTACACATATCAATTTTACAGGCGAACAGTTGTTATCTCACCTCAGCTCATTTCAAAGCTCAGCACTATCTAAGGAATACTAACCTCCCCCCAGGATGGCACCCACACCAGTCGGCTAACACCCAGGTACCTACTTGTTGCTAGGTGAACACGGACAGCAAGTGTAAGGAAACACCCAGAGTTTGCACCCATATCGGGGATCGAACCAATCTACAGCATATCAGTCAAGTGTACTCAGTGATGACAGTATTTATAGAGTCAGCTGGCACTATAGATACAGAAACATGACTGTTCATTTCTATGCCCGGCTAAACATGGTTCTCAGAGGTGTTAGGCGAAGGTACGACAAGAAGAGAAGCTGCATACCTGCCAGAGACCTCGTGTTTATTCTCTACTGTTTGTACCATAAACACTATTAGATATACAGCACTAGTTGTACTTATTAGGAGGTCACCAAGGAAGTCTGGCCACACGCCCAGGTGTGCAAAAAAAATCTAAACCGGTCACAGGTAATCAGAAAAAAAACTCAGGAATCTCACCAAAGAATTCAGACCATTATACTTAACATAAATAAAGACAATATTCGAGGATGCAATAGCCAGCATGGAGTTCCACTTAATTACTCACATAAAGATACTTCAAAAGTTGGTGACAACATTGTTGGGTAAGATGGAAGGTTGGACTACCAGGAGCCTTGAGGAACTCATCCTCAGCTTCCTTGAAGAAGACCACAGTGTTGCGAATAAGAAATTTTTTAAAGAACTTCAGAATGTGGCCTGTTACCATTTATTTCTTATGCAACAAGATTTTTGGATCCGAGTTCTTTAAAGGTCATTTAGAGTCTAGGCCAGGGGAAATAATTTCAACTGGGAAGCTCCATAGAATAATATTCAAATTTATTAAAGTATTTAAATACAATACTTTATCTTCTCTTTGTAGTTAATTTAACTTAATACTTTGTACAATAATATTACCATATACATTTAGTTCCAAATCATGGAAATGTCATATTAATAAGGAAGTTTAATTATTCTTCCTGTATCTAAGTCCTCATTAATATTTACGTCTCTTTCTTAACAAAAAGGTACAAGATTTAACAAGACCTTTGAATCTGGCCGTAAAGTATCTATGGATTACTGAACTGACCAGAATATAAATATCAAAAGAGTCTTTCAAAGTAATGAGGAACAAAGTGAGTCAGCTCTAGAGTCCAATTCTCAAAACCATTCAACTGTACACCGTAAGAGCCAATATACGATCAGTTGTCAGGGCTAGAGCTGGGAGCAGACTGACTACTTGCCAGTCTGTTGACGTGTCGTCAGGTTGGATCAGCTGAGCCACGTCAGCCAGCCGGACATAAACAATTGAAAAATTCACCGGATGGTTCCGAGACTTAAACTCTATATACACAAGAAATTCTACCTAACCATAATAGTAAAATAATAGTGATAATTACAAAATAGTGATAATAACGATAATAGTGATAATAACAATAATAGTGATAATAAAATAGTGATAATACCATGGTGAATATCTTTTTCTGAAACAGCTCTAGTATTGAGTCATCTAGAATGACTACTGATTCGTTCTTGTGAACCTTGTTCGGTACTAGGGTTCAGTTTCTTTTGAGTTGTAGATGAAGATATTACCTGAGTTGGGAAACGAAGTCGCTCGTTCTTGGTATTCCTCTCTAGCCAATAACAGTGTTTCCTTAATGCCCTTTCTTATTACAATAAGTGCAGTTCAGCTCACTGTTATGCCTTAGTGGTTTTGAACTTTTCCTTGAGTTAGATCTAAATTTATTATTAATGGGCGTGGAGGCATCATAGGAGGTCGGGTAAGGATTCTGTATGCAACGCATCTCTGTAAGATTGGATCGTCCTTTCTTAGGGGCATATTTAGTCACCGTTTCCTTACTTTTTGTTTCGCCAATCAGTTGTTGAGATATTTCATAATTATCGGCGAGCGAGGCTGTTTCTAGTATATTTACTATGGGGCAACTAATCAAATACCTATGCAAGTCTTCTGGTAAATTATTATAGAAATCCTCATGCAGGATCAATTGGGAAAGACTTTCCATAGATTTACAGTTAGAAGCTCTACACCATCTCTCAAAAGCGATTTTCTTTTCATGTGCGAAATCTACATACGACTGAGTTGGCTGGCGTTTTAATGTTCTGAAGGTTTTTTGATAACTTACTGGGAGGAGATCATAAGCCTCTAGGATAGCCTTCTTAACGGAATTATAATCCACATATTTCTCAAAAGGTAACATAGCCATACAACTTTGAGCTTTACCAGACAACGAAGTGTGTAATAAGGTTGCCCAGTGTTGTCAGGGCCAGCGCATAGCACGTGCTTGATTCTCAAAGACTTCAAAATAAGTATCTAAATCTCCGTCATTAAACCTTGGAACCACAGATGCAGCTTTTTGTATATTGAAAGAATCATTTGAGGATTCAGTACATCTTTCACTCACATTTCCTTGTTGTTGTTGTCTTATATAGCGGAGTGTTTCCCTTTGAAAGTCTTCTTCATTTAATTTACGCTGAGCCTCAATTTGAGCAGTCTGTAAAATAAATAGTCTCTCTAATTTCTCAAACTGACTTTGAGAAATATGCCCTGATGGTATCGAAAATGAGGGAATTGAACTGGCGGTATGTGGATATTCCTTTGGACGTGCACCTTGGTGAGGGCCAGGCTGACCATTAATAGGAATTCCTTCAGTAACGGGCGAATGCCGAACAGCGGCTGCACCCTACAGTACTTCATATCTCGACTGGTAGCTTACTTGAGAAACTAAACTTTCAGAGTCAGAATCTCCTGCTACATGATGGTTAGAGGCCCCTGGAAACAATTTGTTTCTAATTATTGCCCTTACGGTATTGGCTGTGTAATATCTATCGTATGGTATTACCAATTTACGAGCTATCTGCCAGCACGTTTGAAGTTTCAAGGAGTCCAGCTTTGACAATGTTAAATCTTCAAATAACTCTTTAATGTGATCTTCCATGATCAATATTTTGAAATTAACTAAAGATAAATTCCCAGTATATAACTTTAATATTGTTCTTTTGATCAATGACTTAGAACAACAGAGATCCCGGACAGGCCCCCATTTGTTGCGAATAAGAAATTTTTTAAAGAACTTCAGAATGTGGCCTGTTACCATTTATTTCTTATGCAACAAGATTTTTGGATCCGAGTTCTTTAAAGGTCTTTTAGAGTCTAGGGGAAATCATTTCAACTGGGAAACTCCATAGAATAATATTCAAATTTATTAAAGTATTTAAATACAATACTTTATCTTCTCTTTGTAGTTAATTTAACTTAATACTTTGTACAATAATATTACCATATACATTTAGTTCCAAATCATGGAAATGTCATATTAATAAGGAAGTTTAATTATTCTTCCTGTATCTAAGTCCTCATTAATATTTACGTCTCTTTCTTAACAAGACTGTAAACTCAAAATACAAAAGGTACAAGATTTAACAAGACCTTTGAATCTTGCCGTAAAGTATCTATGGATTACTGAACTGACCAAGAATATAAATATCAAAAGAGTCTTTCAAAGTAATGAGGAACAAAGTGAGTCAGCTCTAGAGTCCAATTCTCAAAACCATTCAACTGTACACCGTAAGAGCCAATATACGATCAGTTGTCAGGGCTAGAGCTGGGAGCAGACTGACTACTTGCCAGTCTGTTGACGTGTCGTCAGGTTGGATCAGCTGAGCCACGTCAGCCAGCCGGACATAAACAATTGAACAATTCACCGGATGGTTCCGAGACTTAAACTCTATATACACAATAAATTCTACCTAACCATAATAGTAAAATAATAGTGATAATTACAAAATAGTGATAATAACGATAATAGTGATAATAACAATAATAGTGATAATAAAATAGTGATAATACCATGGTATTTTTCATATATTAACAGATAATAATATAACGCCGAAAGTCTCTATTTTAGCTAATAGTGATAATTACAAAATAGTGATAATAACGATAATAGTGATAATAACAATAATAGTGATAATAAAATAGTGATAATACCATGGTATTTTTCATATATTAACAGATAATAATATAACGCCGAAAGTCTCTATTTTAGCTATAAATGGGGACTTTCGCGCTATAATATTAAGTGATGAACACATGCTCTTACAATATTTAAATAACACAGGATGACCAATTTCAAAGATATAACAACAGTCACCTTTGATATATAAGTAGTGAATAAAAAGATGGTAAAGGCAAACACCGCACAGTTTGAAGAGTAGTTACGACCAAGCCCTGGGCAACGGTAGTTACGACCAGGCCCTGGACAAAGGTAGTTACAACCAGGCCCTTGACAATGGTAGCTACAACCAGGCCCTTGACAACAGTAGTTACGACCAGACCCTGGACAACTGTAGTTACAACCAGGTCCTGGACAACAGTAGTTACAACCAGGCCCTGGACAACGGTAGTTACAACCAGGCCCTTGACAACAGTAGTTACGACCAGGCCCTGGACAATGGCAGTTTCGACCAGACCCTGGACAACAGCAGTTTCAACCAGGCCCTGAACAACGGTAGTTACGACCAGACCCTGGACAACGGTAGTTACAACCAGGCTCCTGACAACGGTAGTTACGACCAGACCCTGGACAATATGAATCAGTAAATCAGGTTGATAATATTTAGGAGACGAAAGGATGCGACGTGAATCAACGTCTACAAACACAATTAGGCGAGTACACACACACACAAAAGGGTGGCCAGAGCAACCGCTTTATCTGTCACTCATTCTCATCTTGAGACTGGTTAAAGGATTCGCATGGGGAATAAAGGAGAGAGGGTGGGATTACTGAGAAGCCACAACCTCAGCTGCCCAAGCTGACGGGAACTGAGGGGTGACACTGGTGGGGGGTGGGGGTAATTCCCGGGGGTCCAAACTAACTAGGCACCAGGAGTGCACGACACACCCTCCACTCGCACGCTACAGTGCACACTTTATGAACAGGACACTCCCTTGATGATGCTAGAACATTGTTACATCCTGTTAAGGTGACATCATTGTGACCTTCCTGCCTGGTGCTGGCCACCAGTGAGGTGGCCTGCCTCCAGGCCAGGTGCTGGTCAGGAGTGAGGCGGCCTGCCTCCAGGTCTGGTGCTGGCCAGCAATGAGGCGGCCTGCCTCCAGGCCTGCTCTGGCCAGCAGTGAGAAGGCTTTTTCTTCCCAGCAGTGAGGTTGCCTGTTCTGGCCAGCCGTGAGGTGACCTGTTCTGGCCAGCAGTGAGGAGGCCTGGCTCCAGACCTGTTCGGGCCAGCCGTGAGGTGGCCTGTTCTAGCCAGCAGCGAGGTGGCCTGTTCTGGCCAGCAGTGAGGCGGCCTGGCTCCAGGCCTGTTCGGGCCAGCCATGAGGTGGCCTGTTCTAGCCAGCAGCGAGGTGGCCTGTTCTGGCCAGCAGTGATGCGGCCTTGCTCAAGGCCAGTTCGGGCCAGCCGTGAAGTGGCCTGTTCTAGCCAGCAGAGAGGTGGCCTGTTCTGGCCAGCAGTGAGGCGGCCTGGCTCCGGGCCTGTTCGGGCCAGCCGTGAGGTGGCCTGTTCTAGCCAGCAGAGAGGTGGCCTGGCTCCAGGCCTGTTCGGGCCAGCCGTGAGGTGGCCTGTTCTAGCCAGCAGCGAGGTGGCCTGTTCTAACCAGCACTGAGGTGGCCTGTTCTGGCCAGCAGTGAGGTGGCTTGTTCTGGCCAGCAGTGAGGTGGCCTGTTCTAGCCAGCAGAGAGGTGGCTTGGCTCCAGGCCTGTTCGGGCCAGCCGTGAGGTGGCCTGTTCTAGCCAGCAGCGAGGTGGCCTGTTCTAGCCAGCACTGAGGTGGCCTGTTCTGGCCAGCAGTGAGGTGGCTTGTTCTGGCCAGCAGAGAGGTGGCCTGTTCTAGCCAGCACTGAGGTGGCCTGTTCTAGCCAGCAGCGAGGTGGCCTGTTCTGGCCAGCAGTGAGGCGCCCTGGCTCCAGGCCTGTTCGGGCCAGCCATGAGGTGGCCTGTTCTAGCCAGCAGCGAGGTGGCCTGTTCTGGCCAGCAGTGATGCGGCCTTGCTCAAGGCCAGTTCGGGCCAGCCGTGAAGTGGCCTGTTCTAGCCAGCAGCGAGGTGGCCTGTTCTGGCCAGCAGTGAGGCGGCCTGGCTCCGGGCCTGTTCGGGCCAGCCGTGAGGTGGCCTGTTCTAGCCAGCAGAGAGGTGGCCTGGCTCCAGGCCTGTTCGGGCCAGCCGTGAGGCGGCTTGTTCTGGCCAGCAGAGAGGTGGCCTGTTCTAGCCAGCACTGAGGTGGCCTGTTCTGGCCAGCAGTGAGGTGGCTTGTTCTGGCCAGCAGAGAGGTGGCCTGTTCTAGCCAGCACTGAGGTGGCCTGTTCTAGCCAGCACTGAGGTGGCTTGTTCTGGCCAGCAGAGAGGTGGCCTGTTCTAGCCAGCAGTGAGGTGGCCTGTTCTAGCCAGCAGTGAGGTGGCTTGTTCTGGCCAGCAGAGAGGTGGCCTGTTCTAGCCAGCACTGAGATGGCCTGTTCTAGCCAGCAGTGAGGTGGCCTGTTCTAGCCAGCAGTGAGGTGGCTTGTTCTGGCCAGCAGAGAGGTGGCCTGTTCTAGTCAGCACTGAGGTGGCCTGTTCTAGCCAGCAGTGAGGTGGCTTGTTCTGGCCAGCAGAGAGGTGGCCTGTTCTAGTCAGCACTGAGGTGGCCTGTTCTAGCCAGCAGTGAGGTGGCTTGTTCTGGCCAGCAGAGAGGTGGCCTGGTTCCAGGACTGGTGCTGACCAGGACGAAAGTTTCACAATAAATATGTACTACTGTCAAAGCCTAAAATAAAATAAAATATAGAAAGAGAACTAAAAGAATATACAGAAGAAAACTGGGTTATTGGACGGCCTAAAAACGTGAATGTCACAACGAACGATAATCTTAACCTTCCAACCACTAAGAGAGAAGGAAAACTTGATCTGCTGTACCACACAGAAGAAGCATAAAGGGAATACAATACCATCCGTCATATTGCAAGAAACTCCAAATATTTCTACACATGCAAAATCCAGGTTAAGAACTATACCATTAATCACAGGTGGTTCATACAATGATAATGAGAAATAAATAAAAACTCTAAAAGATCAATATGGATTAATCTTCAGCAACCCACTTAATAACAAACCAGCACAGATTTAGAATTGGAATGTCATGCTTGTTACAGTTATTAACTACAATGACAGAATCACGGAATCGTTGGAAAAAAAAAGTCAGGACTTAGATGTGCTGTACACGGATTTTGCAAAGGCTTTGGCAAATGAAAAAAGGGTGATTGCACACAAAATTAGGGTGATTGGTATACCGAGGAAAGTAAGCAAACAGATATTCAACATTCTGACAGACTGAACACAAATAGTAATAGTAAAATCCGGCATTAGCAACTTTAAAAAGCTCAAGGCAGGGTCCTGGCGCCTTTACTGTTTCTAATCCTTACACAGGACATACTGTAGATAAAAATGAAACGCTCGCCACAGTTTCACTGGATTTTCTTAAAGGTCTAAATATGTACTTGATCCAGGAGTCCAGGCCTGGTGCTGGTCAGTAGTGAGGTGTTGCCTCCAGGCTTGGTGCTGGTCAGTAGTGAGGTGTTGCCTCCAGGCTTGGTGCTAGCCAGGAGTGAGGTATGCCTCCAGGCCTGGTGCTGGTCAGGAGTGAGGTGCGCCTCCAGGCTCGGTGCTGGTCAGGAGTGAAGTGTGCTTCCAGGCCTGGTGCTGGTCAGGAGTGAGGTGTGCCTCCAGGCCTGGTGCTGGTCAGGAGTGAGGTGTGTTTCCAGGCCTGGTGCTGGTCAGGAGTGAGGTGTGTTTCCAGGCCTGGTGCTGGTCAGGAGTGAGATGTGCTTCCAGGCCTGGTGCTGGTCAGGAGTGAGATATGCTTCCAGGCCTGGTGCTGGTCAGGAGTGAGGTGTGCCTCCAGGCCTGGTGCTGGTCAGGAGTGAGATGTGCTTCCAGGCCTGGTGCTGGTCAGGAGTGAGGTGTGCTTCCAGGCCTGGTGCTGGTCAGGAGTGAGTTGTGCTTCCAGGCCTGGTGCTGGTCAGGAGTGAGGTGTGCCTCCAGGCCTGGTGCTGGTCAGGAGTGAGATGTGCTTCCAGGCTCGGTGCTGGTCAGGAGTGAGGTGTGCTTCCAGGCCTGGTGCTGGTCAGGAGTGAGATGTACTTCCAGGCCTGGTGCTGGTCAGGAGTGAGGTGTGCCTCCAGTCCTGGTGCTGGTCAGGAGTGAGGTGTGCTTCCAGGCCTGGTGCTGGTCAGGAGTGAGATGTGCTTCCAGGCCTGGTGCTGGTTAGGAGTGAGGTGTGCCTCCAGACCTGGTGCTGGTCAGGAGTGAGGTGCGCCTCCAGGCCTGGTGCTGGTTAGGAGTGACGTGTTGCCTCCAGGCCTGGTGCTGGTCATGAGTGAGGTGTTGCCTCCAGGCCTGGTGCTGGTCAGGAGTGAGGTGTTGCCTCCAGGTCTGGTGCTGGTCAGGAGTGAGGTGTTGCCTCCAGGCCTGATGCTGGTCAGAAGTGAGGTGTTGCCTCCAGGCCTGGTGCTGGTCAGGAGTAAGGTGTTGCCTCCAGGCCTGGTGCTGGTCAGGAGTGAGGTGTTGCCTCCAGGCCTGGTGCTGGTCAGGAGTGAGATGTTGCCTCCAGGCCTGGTGCTGGTCAGGAGTGAGATGTTGCCTCCAGGCCTGGTGCTGGTCAGGAGTGAGATGTTGCCTCCAGGCCTGGTGCTGGTCATGAGTGAGGTGTTGCCTCTAGGCCTGGTGCTGTTGGAGATGCGAGATGGACTCAGGGGATATAGATGGCACTTGAAGACAAAGTTGATCCACAGAAACATTAAGAAATACGAGTGTCAGGGTGGTGGTAAGACACACCTTAGAGATGATGGTGGAAACTATCATATACAGTGTGTACTCACCTGCAAACACAGCTAGGTGGGTACACACTTACAACACTACCCTGGGCGGAGACCATTAATCACTATAAACACATCCTGGAGGCTACCTGTACCACCATGTCTGTACCACCATGTCTGTACAACCATGTCTGTACAACCATGTCTGTACCTCCATGACTACCACCATGCTGTACCACTATGACTACCACCATGCTGTACCACTATGACTACCACCATGATGTACCACCATGCTGTACCACCATTCTGTACCATGTCTGTACCACCATGCCTGTACCACCATGCTGTACCACCATGCTGTACCACCATGCTGTACCACTATGACTACCATCATGTTGTACCACCATGTCTGTACCACCATGCTGTACCATGTATGTACCACCATGCCTGTACCACCATGCTGTACCATGTCTGTACCACCATGCCTGTACCACCATGCTGTACCACCATGCTGTACCACCATGCTGTACCACCATGCCTGTACCACCATGCTGTACCACCATGCCTGTACCACCATGCTGTACCACCATGCTGTACCACCATGCCTGTACCACCATGCTGTACCACCATGCCTGTACCACCATGCTGTACCACCATGTCTGTACCACCATGCCTGTACCACCATGCTGTACCATCATGCTGTACCACCATGTCTGTACCACCATGTTGTACCATCATGCTGTGCCACCATGCTGTACCACCATGCTGTACCACCATGCTGTACCACCATGCCTGTACCACCATGCTGTACCACCATGACTGTACCACCATGCTGTACCACCATGTCTGTACCACCATGCCTGTACCACCATGCTGTACCACCAAGCTGTACCACCATGTCTGTACCACCATGCCTGTACCACCATGCTGTACCACCATGCCTGTACCACCATGCTGTACCACCATGCTGTACCACCATGTCTGTACCACCATGCTGTACCACCATGCTGTGCCACCATGCTGTACCATGTCTGTACCACCATGCCTGTACCACCATGCTGTACCACTATGACTACCATCATGCTGTACCACCATGTCTGTACCACCATGCTGTACCATGTCTGTACCACCATGCCTGTACTACCATGCTGTACCACCATGCTGTACCATGTCTGTACCACCATGCCTGTACCACCATGCTGTACCACCATGCCTGTACCACCATGCTGTACCACCATGCTGTACCACCATGCCTGTACCACCATGCTGTACCACCATGACTGTACCACCATGCTGTACCACCATGTCTGTACCACCATGCCTGTACCACCATGCTGTACCACCAAGCTGTACCACCATGTCTGTACCACCATGCTGTACCACCATGCCTGTACCACCATGCTGTACCACCATGCTGTACCACCATGCTGTACCACCATGCCTGTACCACCATGCTGTACCACCATGACTGTACCACCATGCTGTACCACCATGTCTGTACCACCATGCCTGTACCACCATGCTGTACCACCAAGCTGTACCACCATGTCTGTACCACCATGCCTGTACCACCATGCTGTACCACCATGCCTGTACCACCATGCTGGACCACCATGCTGTACCACCATGTCTGTACCACCATGCTGTACCACCATGCTGTGCCACCATGCTGTACCATGTCTGTACCACCATGCCTGTACCACCATGCTGTACTATGACTACCATCATGCTGTACCACCATGTCTGTACCACCATGCTGTACCATCATGCCTGTACCACCATGCTGTACCATCATGCTGTACCACCATGTCTGTACCACCATGCTGTACCACCATGCCTGTACCACCATGCTGTACCACCATGCCTGTACCACCATGCTGTACCACCATGCTGTACCACCATGCCTGTACCACCATGCCTGTACCACCATGCTGCACCACCATGTCTGTACCACCATGCTGTACCACCATGCCTGTACCACCATGCTGTACCATCATGCTGTACCACCATGTCTGTACCACCATGTTGTACCATCATGCTGTGCCACCATGCTGTACCACCATGCCTGTACCACCATGCTGTACCACCATGCTGTACCACCATGCCTGTACCACCATGTCTGTACCACCATGCCTGTACCACCATGCTGTACCACCATGCCTGTACCACCATGCCTGTACGACCATGCTGTACCACCATGCTGTGCCACCATGCCTGTACCACCATGCCTGTACCACCATGCTGTACCACCATGCCTGTACCACCATGCTGTACCACCATGCCTGTACCACCATACTGTACCACCATGCTGTACCACCATGCTGTACCACCGTGTCTGTACCACCATGCTGTACCACCATGCTGTACCACCATGCTGTACCACCATGCTGTACCACAATGCCTGTACCACCATGCTGTACGACCATGCTGTACGACCATGCTGTACGACCATGCCTGTACCACCATGCAGAACCACCATGCTGTACCACCATGCCTGTACCACCATGCTGTACCACCATGCTGTACCACCATGCCTGTACCACCATGCTGTACCACCATGCTGTACCACCATGCTGTACCACCATGCTGTACCACCATGCTGTACCACCATGCCTGTACCACCATGCTGTACCACCATGCTGTACCACCATGCCTGTACCACCATGCTGTACCACCATGCTGTACCACCATGCTGTACCACCATGCTGTACCACCATGCTGTACCACCATGCCTGTACCACCATGTCTGTACCACCATGCCTGTACCACCATGCTGTACCACCATGCTGTACCACCATGCTGTACCACCATGCCTGTACCACCATGCTGTACCACCATGCTGTACCACCATGCTGTACCACCATGCTGTACCACCATGCCTGTACCACCATGCTGTACCACCATGCTGTACCACCATGCTGTACCACCATGCCTGTACCACCATGCCTGTACCACCATGCTGTACCACCATGCTGTACCACCATGCTGTACCACCATGCTGTACCACCATGCCTGTACCACCATGCCTGTACCACCATGCCTGTACCACCATGCCTGTACCACCATGCCTGTACCACCATGCTGTACCACCATGCCTGTACCACCATGCCTGTACCACCATGCCTGTACCACCATGCCTGTACCACCATGCCTGTACCACCATGCTGTACCACCATGCCTGTACCACCATGCCTGTACCACCATGCCTGTACCACCATGCCTGTACCACCATGCCTGTACCACCATGCCTGTACCACCATGCCTGTACCACCATGCTGTACCACCATGCCTGTACCACCATGCCTGTACCACCATGCCTGTACCACCATGCTGTACCACCACCTGTACCATGCCTGTACCACCATGCCTGTACCACCATGCCTGTACCACCATGCTGTACCACCATGCCTGTACCACCATGCTGTACCACCATGCCTGTACCACCATGCCTGTACCACCATGCTGTACCACCATGCCTGTACCACCATGCCTGTACCACCATGCCTGTACCACCATGCTGTACCACCATGCCTGTACCACCATGCCTGTACCACCATGCCTGTACCACCATGCTGTACCACCATGCCTGTACCACCATGCTGTACCACCATTCTGTACCACCATGCTGTGCCACCATGCTGTACCATGTCTGTACCACCATGCCTGTACCACCATGCTGTACCACCATGCTGTACCATGTCTGTACCACCATGCTGTACCACCATGCCTGTACCACCATGCTGTACCACCATGCCTGTACCACCATGCTGTACCACCATGCTGTACCACCATGCTGTACCACCATGCCTGTACCACCATGCTGTACCACCATGCTGTACCACCATGCTGTACCACCCTGCCTGTACCACCATGCCTGTACCACCATGCTGTACCACCATGCCTGTACCACCATGCTGTACCACCATGCTGTACCACCATGCTGTACCACCATGCCTGTACCACCATGCTGTACCACCATGCTGTACCACCATGTCTGTACCACCATGCTGTACCACCATGCCTGTACCACCATGCCTGTACCACCATGCCTGTACCACCATGCTGTACCACCATGCTGTACCACCATGCTGTACCACCATGCTGTACCACCATGCTGTACCACCATGCTGTACACCATGCTGTACCACCATGCTGTACCACCATGCTGTACCACCATGCCTGTACCACCATGCCTGTACCACCATGCCTGTACCACCATGCTGTACAACCATGCTGTACCACCATGCCTGTACCACCATGCTGTACCACCATGTACCACCCTGTACCACCATGCCTGTACCACCATGCCTGTACCACCATGCTGTACCACCATGCCTGTACCACCATGCTGTACCACCATGCCTGTACCACCATGCTGTACCACCATGCCTGTACCACCATGCTGTACCACCATGCCTGTACCACCATGCTGTACCACCATGCTGTACCACCATGCCTGTACCACCATGCTGTACCACCATGCTGTACCACCATGCTGTACCACCATGCCTGTACCACCATGCTGTACCACCATGCCTGTACCACCATGCTGTACCACCATGCTGTACCACCATGCTGTACCACCATGCTGTACCACCATGCTGTACCACCATGCTGTACCACCATGCTGTACCACCATGCTGTACCACCATGCTGTACCACCATGCCTGTACCACCATGCTGTACCACCATGCTGTACCACCATGCTGTACCACCATGCTGTACCACCATGCTGTACCACCATGCTGTACCACCATGCTGTACCACCATGCTGTGCCACCATGCTGTACCACCATGCTGTGCCACCATGCTGTACCACCATGCTGTACCACCATGCTGTACCACTATGCTGTACCACCATGCCTGTACCACCATGCTGTACCACCATGCTGTACCACCATGCTGTACCACCATGCTGTACCACCATGCTGTGCCACCATACTGTACCACCATGCCTGTACCACTATGCTGTACCACCATGCCTGTACCACCATGCTGTACCACCATGCTGTGCCACCATGCTGTACCACCATGCCTGTACCACTATGCTGTACCACCATGCCTGTACCACCATGCTGTACCACCATGCTGTACCACCATGCTGTACCACCATGCTGTGCCACCATGCTGTACCACCATGCCTGTACCACTATGCTGTACCACCATGCCTGTACCACCATGCTGTACCACCATGCTGTGCCACCATGCTGTACCACCATGCCTGTACCACTATGCTGTACCACCATGCTGTACCACCATGCTGTACCACCATGCTGTACCACCATGCTGTACCACCATGCTGTACCACCATGCTGTACCACCATGCCTGTACCACCATGCTGTGCCACCATGCTGTGCCACCATGCTGTACCACCATGCTGTACCACCATGCTGTGCCACCATGCTGTACCACCATGCTGTACCACCATGCTGTACCACCATGCTGTGCCACCATGCTGTACCACCATGCTGTACCACCATGCTGTGCCACCATGCTGTACCACCATGCTGTACCACCATGCTGTACCACCATGCTGTACCACCATGCTGTACCACCATGCTGTACCACCATGCTGTACCACCATGCTGTACCACCATGCTGTACCACCATGCCTGTACCACCATGCTGTACCACCATGCTGTACCACCATGCTGTGCCACCATGCTGTACCACCATGCTGTACCACCATGCCTGTACCACTGTACCACTATTACCTTGGTATTCTTATGTTAGTCACAAGTGTAAGAGAGTCTTCTTGAATGCAGTTTACATCTTACATGTTCAATTACGTCACAAAACACTCAAAACATAAACTAATACTCACAGATGAGCGATCCTGCTACCTGCTTCTGCTATATACATGTTAATTTTTCTTCAGTACTAGATTTTTTTACTCTTTTTTTATAAGTACTGTTGCAGTTTTATAAGTGTAGTGTAAAGCACCTCTCTGGCAAGACAGTGATGGAGTGAATGATGATGAAAGTTTTTCTTTTTCGGGCCACCCTCGATGATTTGACCCCTGCAACCACATATAAGTGAGTACACTCCGAGGCTTGTTCGTGAGTTAAGGGTCATTTGCAATATACAAAGGCTAATGGAATTGAATCTAACGACACTGAAGGATAGGAAGAACAAGGAGAGACACAGTAACAACATTCAAAATACTCGTGAAAATTGATAAAGCAGACAGGTACAGGATACTTGAGAGGCGAGAAACGGGAACTCGGTGACAGAGCTGGAAGCTGATAACACAGACAAGCCACAGGGATGTCAGTCTCAGGGTGGTTGGAAAGTGGAATGATCTCTGTGAGGAAGTTGGGGAGGCAGAGTCCATACACAGTTTTAACAGAAGGTACGATAGGGCCCATGAGGCTAGGAGGGAGTGAATTTAGCAAACGGCTAGCTGAGAGGCCGGGCCAGGAGCTGGGACTCGATCCCTGGAACCCCAGGTGGGGATGATGTTGTTCATTACATGGTAATGTCGCATGGCATGATCCACATTTGTTTATCAAAAAGAGTTTCTGAAGCTCCTAGGATAAATGAACCATATAAGCAATAATTAGTAAATCGTGGTGGATATATGACCTTATACATTTTTATACGAATAATGGAAACTGTCAGAACATGGCGGTGTTCTTCAAATATTGCCATAAACGCCACACAATTACCTATTGCTCTTTTAATCAAAATGGAAGAACATTCGGCGACCCTATCATGATTACTGACAGGTTATATGAATTATATATTACCGTTAACTACCATGATTATGATACATATGAATTTATCCATCACCTTCATTTTCACTTAAAATTTAAGTATTTAAGTCTTAAATACTTTCCCTGACACCTGGCACTTAAGGTCGCCACATGGAGGAGCCTCGGGCTGTTGGTTTCTCTCTCCTGGCTGGACTGTCTCTTTGGACAAACGCACTGCTCCTGAAGAAGTATTGCAGTTGCAACGCGAAAGACCTTAAACAACGTCATTCTCACCTCGCGGTTGATTTGCACCGTTGATAACTTGTCTATTATTATTGCAATATATAGGTTGGTAGACAGTAACCACCCAGGGAGGTACTACCGTCCTGCCAAGTGAGTGTAAAACGAAAGCCTGTAATTGTTTTACATGATGGTAGGATTGCTGGTGTCTTTTGTCTGTCTCATAAATATGCAAGATTACAGGTAAGTCTTGCTACTTCTACTTACACTTAGGTCACACTACACATACATGTACATGTTTATTTATACACACTCATCTGAGTTTTCTTTGATTTTATCTTAATAGTTCTTGGTCTTATTACTTTTCCTTTCATATCCATGGGGAAGCGGAATAAGAATCTTTCCTCCGTAAGCCATGCGTGTTGTAAAAGTCAACTAAAATGCCGGGAACAATGGGCTAGTAACCCCTTTTCCTGTAATAATTACTAAAAAGAATAAGAAGAAAATTGTCAAAGTGGGAAATCTGAATGTGCGTGGATGTTGTGCAAAAGATAAGAAAGAGATGATTGTGGATGTTATGAATGAGAAGAAGCTGGATGTCCTGGATTTAAGCGAAACAAAGCTGAAGGTTGTGGGAGAATTTCAGTGGAGAGGAATAAATGGGATTAGGTCAGGGGTTTCAAATAGAGTTAGAGCTAAAGAAGGAGTAGAAATAATGTTGAAGGATAAGATATGGCAGGAAAAGAGGGACTATAAATGTATTAATTCAAGGATTATGTGGAGTAAAATAAAGGTTGGATGTGAAAAGTGGGTTACAGTAAGCGTATATGCACCTGGAGAAGAGAGAAGTGTAGAGGAGACAGAGAGATTTTGGGAAATGTTGAGTGAATGCGTGGGAAGTTTTGAACCAGGTGTGAGGTTGGGGATTTCAATGCTAAAGTGGGCAAAAATGTTGTGGAGGGAGTAGTTTACCTGGAGTTTACCTGGAGAGAGTTCCGGGGGTCAACGCCCCCGCGGCCCGGTCTGTGACCAGGTAAATTTGGGGTGCCAGGGGTAAATGAAAATGGGGAGTCTTTAATTGAGCTATGTGTAGAAAGAGGTTTCGTAATAAGTAATACATATTTTATGAAGAAGAGGATAAATAAATATACAAAGTATGATACAGCACGTAATGAAAGTAGTTTGTTTGATTATGTATTGGTGGATAAAAGGTTGATGGGTAGGCTCCAGGATGTATATGTTTACAGAGGGGCAAGTGATATATCTGATAATTATTTAGTTGTAGCTACAGTTAGAGTAAGAGGTAGATGGGAAAAGAGGAATATGGCAACAACAAGTAGGAGGGAGGTGAAAGTGTATAAACTAAGGGAGGAGGAAGTTCGGGTGAGATATAAGCAACTATTGGCAAAAAGGTGGGCTAGTGCAAGTATGAGTAGTGGGGGGGGGGGGTTGAAGAGGGTTGGAATAGGTTAAAAAATGCAGCATTAGAATGTGGGGCAGACGTTTGTGGTTATAGGAGGGTGGGTGCAGGAGGAAAGAGGAGTGATTGGTGGAATGATGAAGTAAAGGGTGTGATAAAAGAGAAAAAGGTAGCTTATGAGATGTTTTTACAAAGCAAAAGTGTTATAAGAAGAGTAGAGTATATGGAGAGTAAAAGAAAGGTAAAGAGAGTGGTGAGAGAGTGCAAAAGGAGAGCAGATGATAGAGTGGGAGAGGCACTGTCAAGAAATTTTAATGAAAATAAGAAAAATTTTTGGAGTGAGTTAAACAAGTTAAGAAAGCCTAGAGAACGAATGGATTTGTCAGTTAAAAACAGGGTAGGGGAGTTAGTAGATGGGGAGATGGAGGTTTTGGGTAGATGTCGACGAAGAAAGGGAAGCGGTAATTTCATGCACTGGCCAGGGAGGTATACCATCTTTTAGGAGTGGAGAAGATCAGAATGTGAGTGTGGGGGAGGAGCATGAGGCATTACGTAGAATGAAAGGGGGTAAAGCAGCTGGAACTGACGGGATCATGACAGAAATGTTAAAAGCAGGGGTGATATAGTGTTGGAGTGGTTGGTATTTGTTTAATAAATGTATGAAAGAGGGGAAGGTACCTAGGGATTGGCAGAGATCATGTATAGTCCCTTTATATAAAGGGAAGGGAGACAAAAGAGATTGTAAAAATTATAGAGGAATAAGTTTACTGAGTATACCAGGAAAAGTGTACGGTAGGGTTATAATTGAAAGAATTAGAGATAAGACAGAATGTAGGATTGTGGATGAGCAAGGAGGTTTCAGAGTGGGTAGGGGATGTGTAGATCAAGTGTTTACATTGAAGCATATATGTGAACAGTATTTAGATAAAGGTAGGGAAGTTTTTATTGCATTTATGGATTTAGAAAAGGCATATGATAGAGTGGATAGGGGATCAATGTGGCAGATGTTGCAAGTATATGGAATAGGTGGTAAGTTACTAAATGCTGTAAAGAGTTTTTATGAGGATAGTGAGGCTCAGGTTAGGGTGTGTAGAAGAGAGAGAGAATACTTCCCAGTAAAAGTAGGTCTTAGACAGGGATGTGTAATGTCACCATGGTTGTTTAATATATTTATATATGGGGTTGTAAAAGAAGTAAATGCTAGGGTGTTCGGGAGAGGGGTGGGATTAAATTATGGGGAATTGACACAGTTGCTTTTTGCTGATGATACTGTGCTTATGGGAGATTCTAAAGAAAAATTGCAAAGATTAGTGGATGAGTTTGGGAGTGTGTGTAAAGGTAGAAAGTTGAAAGTGAACATAGAAAAGAGTAAGGTGATGAGAGTATCAAATGATTTAGATAAAGAAAAATTGGATATCAAATTGGGGAGGAAGAGTATGGAAGAAGTGAATGTTTTCAGATACTTGGGAGTTGACGTGTCGGCGGATGGATTTATGAAGGATGAGATTAATCATAGAACTGATGAAGGAAAAAAGGTGAGTGGTGCATTGAGGTATAAGTGGAGGCAAAAAATGTTATCTATGGAGGCAAAGAAGGAAATGTATGAAAGTATAGTAGTACCAACACTCTTATATGGGTGTGAAGCTTGGGTTGTGAATGCAGCAGCGAGGAGACGGTTGGAGGCAGTGGAGATGTCCTGTCTAAGGGCAATGTGTGGTGTAAATATTATGCAGAAAATTCGGACTGTAAAAATTAGGAGAAGGTGTGGAGTTAATAAAATCATTAGTCAGAGGGCTGAAGAGGGGTTGTTGAGGTGGTTTGGTCATTTAGAGAGAATGGATCAAAGTAGAATGACATGGAGAGCATTTAAATCTGTAGGGAAAGGAAGGCGGGGTAGGGGTCATCCTCGAAAAGGTTGGAAGGAAGGGGTAAGGGAGGTTTTGTGGGCGAGGGGCTTGGACTTCCAGAAGGCGTGCAT
This sequence comes from Cherax quadricarinatus, assembly GCF_038502225.1. Classification (NCBI taxonomy): domain Eukaryota; kingdom Metazoa; phylum Arthropoda; class Malacostraca; order Decapoda; family Parastacidae; genus Cherax; species Cherax quadricarinatus. Next base: position 1,238,375 of record NC_091322.1, on the reverse strand, counting down.
GAGCGTGTTAGATAGGAGTGAATGGAGACGAATGGTATTTGGGACCTGACGATCTGCTGGAGTGTGAGCAGGGTAATATTTAGTGAAGGGATTCAGGGAAACTGGTTATTTTTATATAGCCGAACTTGAGTCCTGGAAATGGGAAGTACAATGCCTGCACTCTAAAGAAGGGGTTTCGGGATATTAGCAGTTTGGAGGGATATATTGTCCATCTTTATACGTATATGCTTCTAAATTGTTGTCTTCTGAGCACCTCTGCAAAAACAGTGATTATGTGTGAGTGAGGTGAAAGTGTTGAATGATGAAAGTATTTTCTTTTTGGGGATTTTCTTTCTTTTTGGGTCACCCTGCCTCGGTGGGAGAGGCCAACTTCTTAATATATATATATATATATATATATATATATATATATATATATATATATATATATATATATATATATATATATATATATATATATATATTACTACACATACTAGTATGTAAATATTTACTAATTCACATATCTCTTTCAAGTCGCTTAGAACATTAATGATATTTTGTGTGAATAATTATGTAGCCTTGGCATTAATTTAGTGCACGTGCGCGAGTAAAGGAAGTGGGAGGGCATGGTTGAGAGGGTGTGGTGGAGAGGGCACGGTGAGGATGGCATGGTGGTGAAAGCATGGTGGGGAGGGCATGGTGGGGAAGGAATGGTGGAGGAGTTCATGGCGGGGGAGGGCATAGTGGGGAAGGCATGGTGGGGGAGTTCATGGTGGGGACGGCATGGTGGGGAGGATATAGCGGGGAGGGCATGGTGGGGAGGGCCTGGTGGGGAGGGCCTGGTGATGGATGGGGAAAACGAGAGAAGGAAGACCACAGAGAAGTTTATACATTTTTAGTCAACAGCAAATGAGTGATGGTTGATAAATGAATAAGAGAGGGAAGGAGAGAGAGAGAGAGAGAGAGAGAGAGAGAGAGAGAGAGAGAGAGAGAGAGAGAGAGAGAGAGAGAGAGAGAGTGTGTGTGTTGGTACCTGAGGACGAAGTTGATATCCTTGGGGTGAAATTTAACTCCAAACTGTCCCTGAAGAACCACGTTGTAAATCTTGCAAACAAGGCACCCAGTAATCTTACAGCACTTCGACGTATATTTCGCATCTGCTCGACAGCAGAGGCTGCAAGATTCTGTACGAGACACAAGTACGTTCACACCACGAGTATGTTCCGCTTGGACTGCCTGCCCTCCGTCTCATCTGCGACTTCTTGACAGAAGAGAGAACAGAGCAAGACGATTCATCTCTCACCTGGACCTGGCCTGGATAGATCTGCCATTTCAGCAGAGCCTTCAACACTGGAGGAATGTGGGTGGCTTTACTATTATGTACAAGGCCAATATTATCAAAGTACCACACTTGGTTCCACTCTGAGGACAGCGAGAAGCGAGCTTCTACACAACAAGACAGGCAGCAAGGAGCATCTTTACTCTGACTGTACCCTTCTCCAGAACATCACTTCATTTGAGATCATTTATTCCTAGGATGATTCGAATATAGAACATGTTAGTAAGTAAGTTTATTCAGGTATACACAAATACAGTTATATAGAATTATCGTACACAGCAACATATGTGTAGAGAACCTAGGATAACCCAAAAAAGTCAGACAGAGTGACTTATTTCCATTGATATCAACGAAATAAAGTAAGTTGATCGAATGAAACTGCTGGCCCACAGATGGTTCCAACTTCATCCTGTTCCCTATTTGTTCTTTGCATAAGAATAAAAAGGTTTTCAAATGAGCTGATATAGGTAACAGCTCTTAGTTTGTAAATAAAGTTAGGAATCCTTACTCTAACCTTGAAAAACTCTGTGGAAAGAGAGAGAAAGAGAGAGAGAGAAAGAGAGTGAGAGAGAGAGAGAGAGAACAACAACAACTGTCTTAGCGAAACTTTCAACGAGGGTTCACAATCACTGCACCTGCATGCCAGCTGTGCAGTACATGTATACCAGAAGAATACCTGAAAGATGGTTCCAGTTGACAACGACCCATCTGTTGGATGGCTGGCAAAAAGCACTTTATAAATGAGAAGCTTGAGAAACATTTGGGCATCTCTATTCTGGAAACGTTTATCCACACAGTAACTCCCTCAGTCCAATACATTGGACTGAACATTACACAGTTGTCTCATTTATCAACTTGTAGGTTTTACAAACCATTTATTCGCAGACAGCAGTAATAAAGAGAGGTACTACCGCCCTGTTGAAAGTGTCCTGGGAAACCCTAATATACTTTATTGCTTTGTAGCTACATTGTTGCTCCTGTTTTAATTGCATGAACTTTCACGTTAAGATAAGTAAATCTTACAAACTTATACTGACATTCAGTATATTCATCTTTGCTTTCCTATATTTAGTTTGAAAGGAAGATAATCCCTGCAAACATTTACATGTAATATAACAGGTTGAAATCTATAATAAAATAATTAATGTTTACATTATCTTGGTTTAAAAAACTTTCAAAGAAGAATTCTGAGAATAAACATTAACTCCATATTCACAAGATGTATTAACCAGAGAGTTACGAGTGCCACACTAAACATTAACCAGAGAGTTACGAGTGCCACACTAAACATTAACCAGAGAGTTACGAGTGCCACACTAAACATTAACCAGAGAGTTACGAGTGCCACACTAAACATTAACCAGAGAGTTACGAGTGCCACACTAAACATTAACCAGAGAGTTACGAGTGCCACACTAAACATTAACCAGAGAGTTACGAGTGCCACACTAAACATTAACCAGAGAGTTACGAGTGCCACACTAAACATTAACCAGAGAGTTACGAGTGTCACACTAAACATTAACCAGAGAGTTACGAGTGCCACACTAAACATTAACCAGAGAGTTACGAGTGCCACACTAAACATTAACCAGAGAGTTACGAGTGCCACACTAAACATTAACCAGAGAGTTACGAGTGCCACACTAAACATTAACCAGAGAGTTACGAGTGCCACACTAAACATTAACCAGAGAGTTACGAGTGCCACACTAAACATTAACCAGAGAGTTACGAGTGCCACACTAAACATTAACCAGAGAGTTACGAGTGCCACACTAAACATTAACCAGAGAGTTACGAGTGCCACACTAAACATTAACCAGAGAGTTACGAGTGCCACACTAAACATTAACCAGAGAGTTACGAGTGCCACACTAAACATTAACCAGAGAGTTACGAGTGCCACACTAAACATTAACCAGAGAGTTACGAGTGCCACACTAAACATTAACCAGAGAGTTACGAGTGCCACACTAAACATTAACCAGAGAGTTACGAGTGCCACACTAAACATTAACCAGAGAGTTACGAGTGCCACACTAAACATTAACCAGAGAGTTACGAGTGCCACACTAAACATTAACCAGAGAGTTACGAGTGCCACACTAAACATTAACCAGAGAGTTACGAGTGCCACACTAAACACTCAACATTAACCAGTTACGAGTGCCACACTAAACATTAAGCAGAGAGTTACGAGTGCCACACTCAACATTAACCAGAGAGTTACGAGTGCGGTGAGTTACGAGTGCCTCACTAAACATTAACCAGAGAGTTACGAGTGCCACACTAAACATTAACCAGAGAGTTACGAGAGCCACACTAAACATTAACCAGAGAGTTACGAGTGCCACACTAAACATTAACCAGTGAGTTACGAGTGCCACACTAAACACTCAACATTAACCGGTGAGTTACGAGTGCCACACTAAACATTAACCAGAGAGTTACGAGTGCCACACTAAACATTAACCAGAGAGTTACGAGTGCCACACTAAACATTAACCAGAGAGTTACGAGTGCCACACTAAACATTAACCAGTGAGTTACGAGTGCCACACTAAACACTCAACATTAACCGGTGAGTTACGAGTGCCACACTAAACATTAACCAGTGAGTTACGAGTGCCACACTAAACACTCAACATTAACCGTTGAGTTACGAGTGCCACACTAAACATTAACCAGAGAGTTACGAGTGCCACACTAAACATTAACCAGAGAGTTACGAGTGCCACACTAAACATTAACCAGAGAGTTACGAGTGCCACACTAAACATTAACCAGTGAGTTACGAGTGCCACACTCAACATTAACCGGTGAGTTACGAGTGCCACACTAAACATTAACCGAGTGTGAGTTACGAGTGCCATACTAAACACTCAACATTAACCGGTGAGTTACGAGTGCCACACTAAACATTAACCAGTGAGTTACGAGTGCCACACTAAACATTAACCAGAGAGTTACGAGTGCCACACTAAACATTAACCAGTGAGTTACGAGTGCCACACTAAACATTAACCAGTGAGTTACGAGTGCCACACTAAACACTCAACATTAACCGGTGAGTTACGAGTGCCACACTAAACATTAACCAGTGAGTTACGAGTGCCACACTAAACATTAACCAGAGAGTTACGAGTGCCACACTAACCAGTGAGTTACGAAACTCAACATTAACCAGTGAGTTACGAGTGCCACACTAAACACTCAACATTAACCAGTGAGTTACGAGTGCCACACTAAACACTCAACATTAACCAGTGAGTTACGAGTGCCACACTAAACACTCAACATTAACCAGTGAGTTACGAGTGCCACACTAAACACTCAACATTAACCAGTTACGAGTGCCACACTAAACACTCAACATTAACCAGTTACGAGTGCCACACTAAACACTCAACATTAACCAGTTACGAGTGCCACACTAAACACTCAACATTTACGAGTTACACACTAAACATTAACCAGAGAGTTACGAGTGCCACACTAAACACTCAACATTAACCAGAGAGTTACGAGTGCCACACTAAACACTCAACATTAACCAGTTACGAGTGCCACACTAAACACTCAACATTAACCAGTTACGAGTGCCACACTAAACACTCAACATTAACCAGAGAGTTACGAGTGCCACACTAAACACTCAACATTAACCAGAGAGTTACGAGTGCCACACTAAACATTAACCAGAGAGTTACGAGTGCCACACTAAACACTCAACATTAACCAGAGAGTTACGAGTGCCACACTAAACACTCAACATTAACCAGTGAGTTACGAGTGAGAGTTACGAGTGCCACACTAAACACTCAACATTAACCAGAGAGTTACGAGTGCCACACTAAACACTCAACATTAACCAGTTACGAGTGCCACACTAAACATTAACGAGTTACGAGTGCCACACTAAACATTAACCAACGAGTTACGAGTGCCACACTAAACATTAACCAGTGAGTTACGAGTGCCACACTAAACATTAACCAGTGAGTTACGAGTGCCACACTAAACACTCAACATTAACCAGAGAGTTAAGAGTGCCACACTAAACACTCAACATTAACCAATGAGTTACGAGTGCCACACTAAACACTCAACATTAACCAGTGAGTTACGAGTGCCACACTAAACATTAACCAACGAGTTACGAGTGCCACACTAAACACTCAACATTAACCAGAGAGTTACGAGTGCCACACTAAACACTCAACATTAACCAGTGAGTTACGAGTGCCACACTAAACATTAACCAGTGAGTTACGAGTGCCACACTAAACACTCAACATTAACCAGTGAGTTACGAGTGCCACACTAAACACTCAACATTAACCAGTGAGTTACGAGTGCCACACTAAACATTAACCAGTGAGTTACGAGTGCCACACTAAACACTCAACATTAACCAGTGAGTTACGAGTGCCACACTAAACACTCAACATTAACCAGTGAGTTACGAGTGCCACACTAAACACTCAACATTAACCATTGAGTTACGAGTGCCACACTAAACATTAACCAGTGAGTTACGAGTGCCACACTAAACACTCAACATTAACCAGTGAGTTACGAGTGCCACACTAAACACTCAACATTAACCAGTGAGTTACGAGTGCCACACTAAACATTAACCAGTGAGTTACGAGTGCCACACTAAACACTCAACATTAACCAGAGAGTTACGAGTGCCACACTCAACATTAACCAGTGAGTTACGAGTGTCACACTAAACACTCAACATTAACCAGTGAGTTACGAGTGCCACACTAAACATTAACCAGTGAGTTACGAGTGCCACACTAAACACTCAACATTAACCAGTGAGTTACGAGTGCCACACTAAACACTCAACATTAACCAGTGAGTTACGAGTGCCACACTAAACACTCAACATTAACCAGTGAGTTACGAGTGCCGCACTAAACATTAACCAGTGAGTTACGAGTGCCACACTAAACATTAACCAGTGAGTTACGAGTGCCACACTAAACACTCAACATTAACCGGTGAGTTACGAGTGCCACACTAAACATTAACCAGTGAGTTACGAGTGCCACACTAAACACTCAACATTAACCGGTGAGTTACGAGTGCCACACTAAACATTAACCAATGAGTTACGAGTGCCACACTAAACATTAACCAGTGAGTTACGAGTGCCACACTAAACACTCAACATTAACCAGTGAGTTACGAGTGCCACACTAAACACTCAACATTAACCAGTGAGTTACGAGTGCCACACTAAACATTAACCAGTGAGTTACGAGTGCCACACTAAACACTCAACATTAACCGGTGAGTTACGAGTGCCACACTAAACATTAACCAGTGAGTTACGAGTGCCACACTAAACACTCAACATTAACCAGTGAGTTACGAGTGCCACACTAAACACTCAACATTAACCAGTGAGTTACGAGTGCCACACTAAACACTCAACATTAACCAGTGAGTTACGAGTGCCACACTAAACATTAACCAGTGAGTTACGAGTGCCACACCAAACATTAACCAGTGAGTTACGAGTGCCACACTAAACATTAACCAATGAGTTACGAGTGCCACACTAAACATTAACCAGTGAGTTATGAGTGCCACACTAAACATTAACCAGTGAGTTACGAGTGCCATACTAAACATTAACCAATGAGTTACGAGTGCCACACTAAACATTAACCAATGAGTTACGAGTGCCACACTAAACATTAACCAACGAGTTACGAGTGCCACACTAAATACTCAACATTAACCAGTGAGTTACAAGTGCCACAGTAAATACCACATCAGCCAAATATCACGCTCAACATTAGCTCAATCTGGTGGCGCCTGTGTTTCAGGGAAGACATGAACCAGGAAACTCATGTTATCTGTGTGATTCACGACTCCTGCGCTGCAACACCTGCACCAGGAAACTCATGTTATCTGTGCTCACGACACCTGCGTCACCACACCTGCACCTGCCCACTGATAATATAAATGACGAGCCAGCGCATCCTCTTGCGCTATAACCACCATGCAGTCACGACACACCGTGCCAGCACTCACAGTGTGCTTGACCTCGACCCACCTAGGCACTCAGGCAGCGTAGTGAAAGTGTTCTTGTCCTCGACTCCTTTATAAAAACCTGTCTGTCCCAGTTTTATGTAGGAATTTAGATGATCTCTAAGTAAGAGAGGTTACTGTGAGCACTCACCCAGCTGTGTTACCAGGACTCAAGCACGGTTCCTGGCCCAGACTTTTAAATTTCATTAACCTTAATTACTACTTTCTGGCCTTTTTCAGCTGTGTCATACCTATCCTTAAAACTGAACATGGAATCTGTTTCCACCACTTCTACTTCCAGTAGTACATTCCTCTTCCATATTTCCCAACATCTTCGGAATTAATTCCTCGCATTACAACAAGTTTGTCCTGATTAGATTTCAAGTTCTAAATTCTTGAACTGCCAGGTTAAAATATCTGTGAAGGAGGTCTGCGACCCGCTACCACCAAACCAAAAACTTTTTGAACAGCTTGGCAATAGGAAGTTCAGTCTCAGCCCTGTTGTATGTGTAGAACCCTCGAAACAGGTCACAGGCAGATATGGTAGCCCTCTCAACTCCTCTAAGTATTTTATCATATAATCACGATCCTCTTCCAAAACAGTTATATTCGTTTTTTTTAGCCACTTATTTCGAACCTTTCTAAATTTCTGAACATGGTTAGTTAAGTGAGGGTTCGAGGCTCGTGCTGTGAGTTCTATGAAGTGTTAGACGTAAGGAACTGACAACATTTTAAAAGATTCTGTCTAGATTTCTGAAGGCCACTCACAGGATGCTGAAGTTATACTGTTAACGTGCTTCTCCATCTACATGTTCGGTTTTATGTTCACTATCATAAACTGAAGGTTGGGATTTGTGTGGTTCCTGCATGACTCATGAAATCGTAATGACACGATTGCAAACAAACCATACCACAGCCGGGATTGAACCCGCGGTCAGAGAGTCTCAAAACTCCGGACCGTCGCGTTAGCCACTAGACCAGCTAGCCACAATAAGATTCGTCCAATTAGGTATATTTCTACACCATAGGAAGGTTAGCACAGGCACCACTGTGACCACAAATGCAATTTTTTACAGACGAATCTCCAGCTAGCGTGGCCGTGACGAACTCTAGCTCAAGTCCCCTCAATGCCGTCAACATGACTCAAGAAATCGTAATGACACGATTGCAAACCACGGTCTGGAGTTTTGAGACTCTCTGACCGCGGGTTCAATCCCGCCCGTGGTATGGTTTGTTTGCAATCGTGTCATTACGATTTCGTGAGTCATGTTGACGGCATTGAGGGGACTTGAGCTAGAGTTCGTCACGGCCACGCTAGCTGGAGATTCGTCTGTAAAAACTTGCATTTGTGGTCACAGTGGTGCCTGTGCTAACCTTCCTATGGTGTAGAAATATAACTAGTTGGACGAATCTTATTGTGGCTAGCTGGTCCAGTGGCTAACGCGACGGTCTGGAGTTTTGAGACTCTCTGACCGCGGGTTCAATCCCGCCCGTGGTATGGTTCGGTTCCTGCATCCTTGTTCTTCTCTCTCCTCATGATTAAATGATCTTGCACTTACTCTGACCTAACTCAAATGTATTTAACTGCTCGTGCAACCTGTCTTACTTCTCCCTGGAGGACGTCATTGTTCTCGCCCGCTGAACACAGTATCATACTGAGACTTAAGTACTTCTTTCATTTGTTTGCTGTCGCCAGTGCAAATTCCATCTTGTTCGTTTCTCCTGGACTCTGTATGATTCACTGAGTTTGAATTCATTATCTTCCATTTCTATAACCAGTGCTTCCTTCCGTATTTCATATAGTATAGCATCCTTGAGAAGTTTTGTGATTCTTCGTCTTCAACTTTAGAGCGACTCTCTCTCTGGTATATTTACATAAATCGGCAGCAGTAGTAACCCAAGACTTATCCTTGAGGAACCCCACTTGTTACCCCTCACCCATCAGGATACTTTCTCCTGTACTGTCTTCTACAGATTCCGTGATATAAGAACATAAGAACGAAGGAACACTGCAGCAGGCCTACTGGCCCATGCAAGGCAGGTCCAAGTCTCCTACCGGCTTAAGCCAATGCACCCAACCTAGTCAGGTCAGGTCACCTTGACTAAAGGGAGGAACACGGCAACCGTCCTGGTAGCACAAGCTAATCAGGTCCAACTCACACCCACTCATGTATTTATCCAACCTATTTTTAAAGCTACACAACGTTCTGGCCTCTATAACTGTACTTGGGAGTTTGTTCCACTCATCCACAACTCTATTACCAAACCAGTACTTTCCTATATCCTTCCTGAATCTGAACTTTTCCAACTTAAAACCACTGCTGCGAGTTCTGTCTAGGACTAAAGAACATCCTCTATCATCCATAACCATGATTTTTGAAGAGGTGGACCATTAAGTCAGCGGAAGACCTCGATGAGATGACCAAAAGCTCCAGCTGTGGGTCATCATACGACTAAGACCCGCGTCAGGAATCACTTGTCCTGTTTCCTGACAAACCTTACCTAACCTAACCTCTTTCAACCAGAAGATGTAATCCAGGATGATACAGTTCAGCATAATACAGACCAGGAAAATGCAGTCAAAGAAGATGCAATCCAGGAGGATGCAATCTAGGATGATACAGTCCAGGAAGATGCAGCCCAGGATGGTACAGACTAGGAAAATGCAGTCAAAGAAAATATAGTCCAGGAAGATGCAGTCAAGGATGATACAGTCTAGAAAGATGCAGTCCAGAAACATGCGCTTCAGGAAGATGCAGTCGAGAAAAATACAGTCCAGAAAGAAGCAGTCCTTTACCTTTTATAAACTTTTGACGAGTTTTGAGAGTTTTTCTACTCCCGGAGCCCGGCCCTGAACCAGCCTCTCCTCCTCTTCCTCCGCCTATCATCCCTCCTCCCCAGCTCCACCTGGGCTCTGCAACTGAAGCTGTTATTGCTACTGATGATGAGCTGTTAGTGTTGACTTTAAGCCTTAATTAATGGTTAGATTTATTTTTCCTGCACCCACTTCCTCATCCCCTGGCTGATCACAAGCTGACTTAAGGAACTTATCAAGTTCCCTCTTCAAGACGGCCAGTATTCTACTGGTAATCCTCCTTATGTATGATAGGAGATTGCTGAAAAGTCTTGGGCCCCTTACACTTATTATCTCTCGGTGTACTCACGGCATCCCTGCTCGTCACTGGGGGTATTTCTGGCCATCAGTCGAGCCTTTTGTTTTCGTAGGGAGCTATTTCTACATGCAGATTTGGAACCAATCCCTCTAGTATTTTTCAGGTGTAAATTATGATACATCTTCTTGCTTGCATTTCAGTGAGTTAAGGTTGAGCGACTTAAAACTTATTGAATATATGTAAGCTTTTGAAAAATCTGTATACAACATCCACATTTCGCTTATCTTCCAAAGCATCCACGATCATGTCGTAATGATCCAATAATGTAGAGGGGCAGGAAAAATCTCCAAATCCGTGCTGCTTTACGTCGGAAAATTGTTGTGAATTATTACAAACATAGGTAAAGAATGGCCTGTAACCTGGTCGTAATGGGTTTTTTTGGAGCAAAACAAACTCAGCAGTAATATTTAACTTGTATTTCCTTCACCGGATATATATACAATAAAGCACACTATGTACAGGAGTTGAATATAAGTGTACCACACAGTGACAAAGAATGGCAAAGACAGAAGCCAGAGAGAGAGAAAGCACCGTAATCAACCAGCTGCTAGGCGAGTCTGGCAAATGCTGACTGTGAGTGAACCACATCACTTCAGCATTTGGTGGGCTCCCCTGTGATTGGACAATGAACCAAGGTACTGATTTAACGACGGGTACCCTAAAAAATAGTTAAACCCGTAGCACCTGGTTCCCCGGTTGGGAGGCAGCCTATATGGGAGTGTGTACATATGCCGAATAAATGTAATATACTCTTTGCATGCCACATCCCCACCTCAAAAAGGCTCTAATAGCCAGGACTAGGCTTCCACCTCCATGGGTAGCATGCCGCCATGGCACTGAACAATAATGGAACCGCCTTTCCTCTAAATCATCCAACTCATTAGATAGGGCTCAACTTTTCTCGAGACTTAAAGCCAAACTCTATCCTAGAGCAAGACAGCAGACAGTAGGGCTAACGTTGGTTCAAGACACCTGCGGACGGTAGCAGAATGTCCCCTCACCAACCCCCCCCCCCTCCACCAACAACATTAAAACACATTTTATATAAACAAAAGAGGGGGGGGGGGAAAGAGCTAGGCTACCCATATAGTCCCTAACACATTCTAACCTAAATTTAAATATGGGAAAGGGAATCAGCCAGCTTACTATCCTTGTCAGCAATATGTAAAATTTTAAAATTGTATGGTTGCAGCCTGAGACTCCATCTCATCAGACGTGTTTTGTGTTTTTTCTTGGAGTTGAGGTAGACTAGTGGATTGTGATCGCTGTAGACTGTGACTATTTGGGATGACTGCCCCACGTAGACTTCGACATGTTCTAATGCCAGTATCAGAGTGAGGGCTTTTCTGATGATCTCTACTCATACCAGGCTGTTGGAGAGAAAGATTAAACTGCTCGGACAAGGAGCAGTTAGTCTTAAAAGAGTTAGCCAGTCTGGCTGCTTCCAATGAGGTGGTCAACGAATGACCTTCAAGAAAGACTCTAACCTCTGGTCCAACAGATTCTAGCAGGTTATCCACCAAAATTAGCTGAACTAGTTCGCTGAAGTTGGCAACACCAATCGCCTTGTACCATTTGGTAAAGACTTTTGACTGCTGTCTTACATCTACGTGATACTGACCCAGCTGATGCGTGCCCAATTTGAATTCCTTCCTGTACTTGGCGGAAATACACTGATATGCTCCAAGAACTGTGGTGTTAACCACCTGATAGTCAACAAATTCTTCATTACTCAACACAGATGTGAACTCTTGTGCCTTACCGTACAACGCTGTACGCACCAATGCTGCTCAGTGCTCCTCAGGCCACCTTAATGCTCAAGCCTGATGCACCAACTTCGGTATCCTTCGAGTCAGATGAAGAAAGTGGAGAAAAGGAAGAAGAGAAGGATGACAGTGCTGGATTACAGAGTGACCAAAACTTTGATGAAGCAGACCTCTCTAGGCCACATTTCATAACAAAAGGGGAACACCATGACCTTGTCAGGGATCTGCAACTACCCAAAAATAAGGCAGAGCTGCTAGGCTCTCGTCTTCAACAGTGAAATCTCCTAGCAGCTGATGTGAAGATTTCAAAAATTCGTGACCGTCACCAAGGCTTACAAGAACATGGGATGTAACATGTCACTTAAAATCCACTATTTGGACTCACATTTAGACTTTTTTCCAGCGAACTGTGGGGCAGTTAGTGACGAACATTGTGAAAGTCTCACCAAGATATTTCAACCATGGAAAAATGGTACCAGGGCAAATGGGGCGCAAGAATACTTGCAGACTATTGCTGGACACTGGCAAGAGATGATTCTTTAGCCGACTATAATCATCAAGCAAAAAGGCAGAGAGTATGTACGGATTAGAGTTTAAAACATACTGACAAATATTGTACGTTATAATAAAATAATCAAATATTACATGTCTCGTATCTTTACGCGCCCCGCCAGCCCTCACAATCACACGAGGTGTGACGCTCCCCGCCAGCCCTCACAATCACACGAGGTGTGACGCTCCCCGCCAGCCCTCAAAATCACACGAGGTGTGACGCTCCCCGCCAGCCCTCACAATCACACGAGGTGTGACGCTCCCCGCCAGCCCTCACAATCACACGAGGTGTGACGCTCCCCGCCAGCCCTCACAATCACACGAGGTGTGACGCTCCCCGCCAGCCCTCACAATCACACGAGGTGTGACGCGCCCCGCCAGCCCTCACAATCACACGAGGTGTGACGCGCCCCGCCAGCCCTCACAATCACACGAGGTGTGACGCGCCCCGCCAGACCTCACAATCACGAGGTGTGGCGCTCCCCGCCAGCCCTCACAATCACACGAGATGTGACGCGCCCCGCCAGCCCTCACAATCACACGAGGTGTGACGCGCCCCGCCAGCCCTCACAATCACACGAGGTGTGACGCGCCCCGCCAGCCCTCACAATCACACGAGGTGTAACGCGCCCCGCCAGACCTCACAATCACGAGGTGTGGCGCTCCCCGCCAGCCTTCACAATCACACGAAGTGTGACGCGCCCCGCCAGCCCTCACAATCACACGAGGTGTGACGCGCCCCGCCAGCCCTCACAATCACACGAGGTGTGACGCGCCCCGCCAGCCCTCACAATCACACGAGGTGTGGCGCGCCCCGCCAGCCCTCACAATCACACGAGGTGTGACGCTTTCCGCCAGCCCTCACAATCACACGAGGTGTGACGCGCCCCGCCAGACCTCACAATCACACGAGGTGTGACGCTCCCCGCCAGCCCTCACAATCACACGGTGTGACGCTCCCCGCCAGCCCTCACAATCACACGAGGTGTGACGCGCCCCGCCAGCCCTCACAATCACACGAGGTGTGGCGCTCCCCGCCAGCCCTCACAATCACACGAGGTGTGACGCGCCCCGCCAGACCTCACAATCACGAGGTGTGACGCGCCCCGCCAGCCCTCACAATCACACGAGGTGTGACGCGCCCCGCCAGACCTCACAATCACACGAGGTGTGACGCTCCCCGCCAGCCCTCACAGTCACACGAGGTGTGACGCTCCCTGCCAGCCCTTACAATCACACGAGGTGTGACGCGACCCGCCAGCCCTCACAATCACACGAGGTGTGACGCGCCCCGCCAGCCCTCACAATCACACGAGGTGTGACGCGCCCCGCCAGACCTCACAATCACGAGGTGTGACGCTCCCCGCCAGCCCTCACAATCACAAGAGATGTGACGCGCCCCGCCAGCCCTCACAATCACACGAGGTGTGGCGCACCCCGCCAGCCCTCACAATCACACGAGGTGTGACGCTCCCCGCCAGCCTTCACAATCACACGAGGTGTGACGCGCTCCGCCAGCCCTCACAATCACACGAGGTGTGACGCGCCACGCCAGCCCTCACAATCACACGAGGTGTGGCGCGCCCCGCCAGCCCTCACAATCACACGAGGTGTGACGCTCCCCGCCAGCCCTCACAATCACACGAAGTGTGATGCTCCCCGCCAGCCCTCACAATCACACGAGGTGTGATGCTCCCCGCCAGCCCTCACAATCACACGAGGTGCGACGCTCCCCGCCAGCCCTCACAATCACACGAGGTGTGACGCTCCCCGCCAGCCCTCACAATCACACGAGGTGTGACGCGCCCCGCTAGCAGTCACAATCACACGAGGTGTGATGCGCCCTACCAGCCCTCACAATCACATGAGGTGTGACGCGCCCCGCCAGCCCTCACAATCACACGAGGTGTGACGCGCCCCGCCAGACCTCACAATCATATGAGGTGTGACGCGCCCCGCCAGCCCTCACAATCACAGGTGTGACGCACCCAGCCAGCCCTCACAATCACACGAGGTGTGACGCGCCCCGCCAGCCCTCACAATCACACGAGGTGTGACGCGCCCCGCCAGACCTCACAATCACACGAGGTGTGACGCGCCCTGCCAGACCTCACAATCACACGAGGTGTGACACGCCCCGCCAGCCCTCACAATCACACGAGGTGTGACGTGCCCCGCCAGCCCTCACAATCACACGAGGTGTGACGCGCCCCGCCAGCCCTCACAATCACACGAGGTGTGACGCGCCCCGCCAGACCTCACAATCACACGAGGTGTGACGCGCCCCGCCAGACCTCACAATCACACGAGGTGTGACGCGCCCTGCCAGACCTCACAATCACACGAGGTGTGACGCGCCCCGCCAGCCCTCACAATCACACGAGGTGTGACGTGCCCCGCCAGCCCTCACAATCACACGAGGTGTGACGCGCCCCGCCAGACCTCACAATCACACGAGGTGTGATGCTCCCCGCCAGCCCTCACAATCACACGAGGTGTGACGCGCCTCGCCAGACCTCACAATCACACGAGGTGTGACGCGCCTCGCCAGACCTCACAATCACACGAGGTGTGACGTGCCCCGCCAGCCCTCACAATCACACGAGGTGTGACGTGCCCCGCCAGCCCTCACAATCACACGAGGTGTGACGCGCCCCGCCAGGCCTCACAATCACACGAGGTGTGATGCTCCCCACCAGCCCTAACAATCACACGAGGTGTGATGCGCCTCGCCAGACCTCACAATCACACGAGGTGTGACGCGCCTCGCCAGCCCTCACAATCACACGAGGTGTGACGCGCCCCGCCAGACCTCACAATCACACGAGGTGTGACGCTCCCCGCCAGCCCTCACAATCACACGAGGTGTGACGCGCCGCCTCGCCAGACCTCACAATCACACGAGGTGTGACGCGCCCCGCCAGCCCTCACAATCACACGAGGTGTGACGTGCCCCACCAGACCTCACAATCACACGAGGTGTGACGCTCCCCGCCAGCCCTCACAATCACACGAGGTGTGACGCTCCCCGCCAGCCCTCACAATCACACGAGGTGTGACGCGCCCCGCCAGCCCTCACAATCACACGAGGTGTGACGCGCCCCGCCAGCCCTCACAATCACACGAGGTGTGACGCGCCCTGCCAGCCCTCACAATCACACGAGGTGTGACGCTCCCCCCGCCAGCCCTCACAATCACACGAGGTGTGACGCGCCCCGCCAGCCCTCACAATCACACGAGGTGTGACGCGCCCCGCCAGACCTCACAATCACACGAGGTGTGACGCGCCCCGCCAGCCCTCACAATCACACGAGGTGTGACGCGCCCCGCCAGCCCTCACAATCACACGAGGTGTGACGCGCCCCGCCAGACCTCACAATCACACGAGGTGTGACGCGCCCCGCCAGCCCTCACAATCACACGAGGTGTGACGCTCCCCGCCAGCCCTCACAATCACACGAGGTGTGACGCGCCCCGCCAGCCCTCACAATCACACGAGGTGTGACGCGCCCCGCCAGCCCTCACAATCACACGAGGTGTGACGCGCCCCGCCAGACCTCACAATCACACGAGGTGTGACGCGCCCCGCCAGACCTCACAATCACACGAGGTGTGACGCGCCCCGCCAGCCCTCACAATCACACGAGGTGTGACGCGCCCCGCCAGACCTCACAATCACACGAGGTGTGACGCGCCCCGCCAGCCCTCACAATCACACGAGGTGTGACGCGCCCCGCCAGCCCTCACAATCACACGAGGTGTGACGCGCCCCGCCAGCCCTCACAATCACACGAGGTGTGACGCGCCCCGCCAGACCTCACAATCACACGAGGTGTGACGCGCCCCGCCAGCCCTCACAATCACACGAGGTGTGACGCGCCCCGCCAGACCTCACAATCACACGAGGTGTGACGCGCCCCGCCAGCCCTCACAATCACACGAGGTGTGACGCGCCCCGCCAGACCTCACAATCACACGAGGTGTGACGCGCCCCGCCAGCCCTCACAATCACACGAGGTGTGACGCGCCCCGCCAGCCCTCACAATCACACGAGGTGTGACGCGCCTCGCCAGCCCTCACAATCACACGAGGTGTGACGCGCCCCGCCAGACCTCACAATCACACGAGGTGTGACGCGCCCCGCCAGCCCTCACAATCACACGAGGTGTGACGCGCCCCGCCAGACCTCACAA
Source organism: Cherax quadricarinatus (assembly GCF_038502225.1). NCBI lineage: Eukaryota > Metazoa > Arthropoda > Malacostraca > Decapoda > Parastacidae > Cherax > Cherax quadricarinatus. Next base: position 1,221,313 of record NC_091322.1, on the reverse strand, counting down.
TCACACGAGGTGTGACGCGCCCCGCCAGCCCTCACAATCACACGAGGTGTGACGCGCCCCGCCAGACCTCACAATCACACGAGGTGTGACGCGCCCCGCCAGCCCTCACAATCACACGAGGTGTGACGCGCCCCGCCAGCCCTCACAATCACACGAGGTGTGACGCGCCCCGCCAGCCCTCACAATCACACGAGGTGTGACGCGCCCCGCCAGACCTCACAATCACACGAGGTGTGACGCGCCCCGCCAGCCCTCACAATCACACGAGGTGTGACGCGCCCCGCCAGCCCTCACAATCACACGAGGTGTGACGCGCCCCGCCAGCCCTCACAATCACACGAGGTGTGACGCGCCCCGCCAGACCTCACAATCACACGAGGTGTGACGCGCCCCGCCAGCCCTCACAATCACACGAGGTGTGACGCGCCCCGCCAGCCCTCACAATCACACGAGGTGTGACGCGCCCCGCCAGCCCTCACAATCACACGAGGTGTGACGCGCCCCGCCAGCCCTCACAATCACACGAGGTGTGACGCGCCCCGCCAGACCTCACAATCACACGAGGTGTGACGCGCCCCGCCAGACCTCACAATCACACGAGGTGTGACGCGCCTCGCCAGCCCTCACAATCACACGAGGTGTGACGCGCCCCGCCAGACCTCACAATCACACGAGGTGTGACGCGCCTCGCCAGCCCTCACAATCACACGAGGTGTGACGCGCCTCGCCAGCCCTCACAATCACACGAGGTGTGACGCGCCCCGCCAGACCTCACAATCACACGAGGTGTGACGCGCCTCGCCAGCCCTCACAATCACACGAGGTGTGACGCGCCCCGCCAGCCCTCACAATCACACGAGGTGTGACGCGCCCCGCCAGCCCTCACAATCACACGAGGTGTGACGCGCCCCGCCAGCCCTCACAATCACACGAGGTGTGACGCGCCTCGCCAGCCCTCACAATCACACGAGGTGTGACGCGCCTCGCCAGCCCTCACAATCACACGAGGTGTGACGCGCCTCGCCAGCCCTCACAATCACACGAGGTGTGACGCGCCTCGCCAGCCCTCACAATCACACGAGGTGTGACGCGCCCCGCCAGCCCTCACAATCACACGAGGTGTGACGCGCCTCGCCAGCCCTCACAATCACACGAGGTGTGACGCGCCCCGCCAGACCTCACAATCACACGAGGTGTGACGCGCCCCGCCAGACCTCACAATCACACGAGGTGTGACGCGCCTCGCCAGCCCTCACAATCACACGAGGTGTGACGCGCCCCGCCAGACCTCACAATCACACGAGGTGTGACGCGCCTCGCCAGCCCTCACAATCACACGAGGTGTGACGCGCCTCGCCAGCCCTCACAATCACACGAGGTGTGACGCGCCCCGCCAGACCTCACAATCACACGAGGTGTGACGCGCCTCGCCAGCCCTCACAATCACACGAGGTGTGACGCGCCCCGCCAGCCCTCACAATCACACGAGGTGTGACGCGCCCCGCCAGCCCTCACAATCACACGAGGTGTGACGCGCCCCGCCAGCCCTCACAATCACACGAGGTGTGACGCGCCTCGCCAGCCCTCACAATCACACGAGGTGTGACGCGCCTCGCCAGCCCTCACAATCACACGAGGTGTGACGCGCCCCGCCAGCCCTCACAATCACACGAGGTGTGACGCGCCTCGCCAGCCCTCACAATCACACGAGGTGTGACGCGCCACGCCAGCCCTCACAATCACACGAGGTGTGACGCGCCCCGCCAGCCCTCACAATCACACGAGGTGTGACGCTCCCCGCCAGCCCTCACAATCACACGAGGTGTGACGCTCCTCGCCAGCCCTCACAATCACACGAGGTGTGACGCGCCCCGCCAGCCCTCACAATCACACGAGGTGTGACGCGCCCCGCCAGCCCTCACAATCACACGAGGTGTGACGCGCCCCGCCAGCCCTCACAATCACACGAGGTGTGACGCGCCCCGCCAGCCCTCACAATCACACGAGGTGTGACGCGCCCCGCCAGCCCTCACAATCACACGAGGTGTGACGCGCCCCGCCAGCCCTCACAATCACACGAGGTGTGACGCGCCCCGCCAGCCCTCACAATCACACGAGGTGTGACGCGCCTCGCCAGCCCTCACAATCACACGAGGTGTGACGCGCCCCGCCAGCCCTCACAATCACACGAGGTGTGACGCTCCCCGCCAGCCCTCACAATCACACGAGGTGTGACGCTCCCCGCCAGCCCTCACAATCACACGAGGTGTGACGCGCCCCGCCAGCCCTCACAATCACACGAGGTGTGACGCTCCCCGCCAGCCCTCACAATCACACGAGGTGTGACGCTCCCCGCCAGCCCTCACAATCACACGAGGTGTGACGCGCCCCGCCAGACCTCACAATCACACGAGGTGTGACGCGCCCCGCCAGCCCTCACAATCACACGAGGTGTGACGCGCCCCGCCAGCCCTCACAATCACAAGAGTTTCAAACTATTCAAGTTATTATCTTAAGGAGAAAATGTGTGATGACGTTGCTGTTAGTCATGTGACTGAGGCAGCCACTGACGTACCCATGACTGGGTACCATTGACGTACCCGTGACTGGGTACCTCTGGCGTACCCATGACCTGGTACCACTGACGTACCCATGACTGGGTACCACTGACGTACCTGTGGCTGGATACCACTGACGTACCCGTGGCTGGGTATTAACCACTGACGTACCCATGGCTGGGTACCACTGACGAACCCGTGGGTGGGTATTAACTGATGTACCCATGGTTGGGCACCACTAACGTACCCGTGGCTGGGTACCACTGACGAACCCGTGGGTGGGCATTAACTGACGTACCCATGGTTGGGCACCACTAACGTGCCCGTGGCTGGGTATTAACCAATGACGTACCCATGGCTGAGTACCACTGACGTACCCGTGGCTGGGTATTAACCACCGATGTACCCATGGCTGGGTACCGCTGACTTACCCGTGGCTAGGTATCACTGACGTACCCGTGACTGGGTACCACTGACGCACCTATGGCTGGGTACCACTGACGTACCCGTGGCTGGGTATTAACCACTGACGTACCCGTGGCTGGGTATTAACCACTGACGTACCAATGGCTGGGTATTAACCACTGACATTCCCATGGGTGAGTATTAACCACAGACGTACCCATGACTGGGTTTTAACTACTGACGTACCCGTGGCTGGGTATTACCAACTGACGTACTCGTGGCTGGGTATTAATCGCTGACGTACCGATGGCTGGGTATTAACCATTGGCGTGCCTGTGGCTGAGTATTAAAGACATACCCGTGGCTAGGCATTAACCACTGACGTGCCCGTGGCTGTGTATTAACCACTGACGTACCCGTGGCTGGGTATTAATCACTGACGTACAGGAGGCTTGGTATTAACCACTGACGTGCCCGTGGCAGCGTATTAACCACTGAAAGTACCCAAGGCTGGGTATTAACCACAGACGTACCCGTGGCTGGGTAATGACCACTGACGTGCCCGTCGCTTAGTATTAACCAGTGACGTACCCGTTGCTGGGTATTAACGATTGACGTACCCGTGGCTGGGTATTAACCACTGACGAGCCCGTAGCAGGGCATTAGCCACTGACGTACTCATGGCTGGGTATTAACCACTGACGTACCCGTGGCAGGGTATTAACCGCTGACGTGCCCATGGCAGGGTATTAACCGCTGACATACCCATGACTGGGTATTAACCACTGACGTACCCGTGGCAGGGTATTAACCGCTGACGTGCCCATGGCTGGGTATTAACCGCTGACGTACTCATGGCAGGGTATTAACCACTGACGTACCCGTGACAGGGTATTAACCGCTGACGTGCCCATGGCTGGGTATTAACCGCTGACGTACTCATGGCTGGGTATTAACCACTGACGTACCCGTGGCAGGGTATTAACCGCTGACGTGCCCATGGCAGGGTATTAACCGCTGACATACCCATGACTGGGTATTAACCACTGACGTACCCGTGGCAGGGTATTAACCGCTGACGTGCCCATGGCAGGGCATTAGCCACTGACGTACTCATGGCAGGGTATTAACCACTGACGTACCCGTGGCAGGGTATTAACCGCTGACGTGCCCATGGCTGGGTATTAACCGCTGACATACCCATGACTGGGTATTAACCACTGACGTACCCGTGGCTGGGTATTAACCGCTGACATACCCATGACTGGGTATTAACCACTGACGTACCCGTGGCTGGGTATTAACCGCTGACGTACCCGTGGCTGGGTATTAACCGCTGACGTACCCATGGCTGGGTATTAACCACTCACGTGAACAAGGCTGGGTATTAACCACTCACGTGCACATGGCTGGGTATTAACCACTCACGTGCCCATGGCTGGGTATTAACCACTCACGTGCCCATGGCTGGGTATTAACCGCTGACGTACCCAAGGCTGGGTATTAACCACTCGCGTGCCCATGGCTGGGTATTAACCACTCACGTGCCCATCGCTGGGCATTACTCACTGACGTACCCATGGCTGGGTATTAACCACTCACGTGCCTATGGCTGGGTATTAACCACTCACGTGCCCATGGCTGGGTATTAACCACTCACGTGCCCATGGCTGAGTATTAACCACTCACGTACCCATGGCTGGGCATTAACCACTCACGTGCCCATGGCTGAGTATTAACCACTCACGTACCCATGGCTGGGCATTAACCACTCACGTGCCCATGGCTGAGTATTAACCACTCACGTACCCATGGCTGGGCATTAACCACTCACGTGCCCATGGCTGGGTATTAACCGCTGACGCACCCATGGCTGGGTATTAACTGCTGACGTGCCCATGGCTGGGTATTAACCGCTGACGTACCCATGGCTGGGTATTAACCACTCACGTGCAAAAGGCTGGGTATTAACCGCTGACGCACCCATGGCTGGGTATTAACCACTGACGGACCCATGGCTGGGTATTAACCACTCACGTGCCCGTGGCTGGGTATTAACCACTGACGTGCCCGTGGCTGGGTATTAACTAATTTAAAAACACTATATTAAATAATATCTTACTTTATACACAGGTCTCTGTATCACAGGTCTCTGTCACTCGTCTCTGTGCCACAGATATCTGTGTCACAGATCTCTGTGTCACAGGTCTCTGTGTCACAGGTCTCTGTCACACGTATGTGTCACAAGTCTCTGTGTCACAAGTCTCTATGTCACAGGTATCTGTGTAACAGGTCTCTGTCACAGGTCTCTATGTCACAAGTCTCTGTGTCACAGGTCTCTGTGTCACAAGTCTCTATGTCACAGGTCCCTGTGCAACAGGTCTCTATTACAGGTCTCTATCACAAGTCTCTGTGTCACAAGTCTCTGTGTCACAAATCTCTGTGTCACAGGTCTGTGTCACAAGTCTCTGTGTCACAGGTCTCCGTGTCACAAGTCTGTGTCACAGGTCTCTGTCACAAGTCTCTATGTCACAGGTCTCTGTCACAAGTCTCTGTGTCACAGGTCTCTGTCACAGGTCTCTATGTCACAAGTCTCTGTGTCACAGGTCTCTGTGTCACAAGTTTCTGTGTCACAGGTCTGTGTCACAAGTCTCTGTGTCACAGGTCTGTGTCACAAGTCTCTGTCACAGGTCTCTGTGTCACAGGTCTCTGTCACAAGTCTCTGTGTCACAGGTCTCTGTGTCACAAGTCTCTGTGTTACAAGTCTCTGTGTCACAGGTCTCTGTGTCACAGGTCTCTGTGTCACAAGTCTGTGTCACAGGTCTGTGTCACAAGTCTCTGTCACAGGTCTGTGTCACAAGTCTCTGTGTCACAGGTCTCTGTGTCACAAGTCTCTGTGTCACAGGTTTCTGTGTCACAGGTCTCTGTGTCACAGATCTCTGTGTCAAAAGTCTCTGTGTCACAGGTCTCTGTCACAGGTCTCTGTGTCACAAGTCTCTGTGTCACAGGTCTATGTGTCACAGGTCTCTGCGTCACAAGTCTGTGTCACAGGTCTGTGTCACAGGTCTCTGTCACAAGTCTCTGTGTCACAGGTCTGTGTCACAGGTCTCTGTGCCACAGATCTCTGTGTCACAGGTCTCTGTGTCACAAGTCTCTGTGTCACAGGTCTGTGTCACAGGTCTCTGTCACAAGCCTCTGTGTCACAAGTCTCTGTGTCACTGGTCTCTGTGTCACAGGTCTCTGTGTCACAAGTCTCAGTGTCACAAGTCTCTGTGTCACAGGTCTCTGTCACAGGTCTTTGTGTCACAAGTCTCTGTGTCACAGGTCTCTGTCACAGGTCTTTGTGTCACAAGTCTGTGTCACAGGCCTCTGTGTCACAAGTCTGTGTCGCAGGTCTCTGTGTCACAAGTCTCTGTGTCACAGGTCTCTGTGTCACAAGTCTCTGTGTTACAAGTCTCTGTGTCACAGGTCTCTGTGTCACAGGTCTCTGTGTCACAAGTCTGTGTCACAGGTCTGTGTCACAAGTCTCTGTCACAGGTCTGTGTCACAAGTCTCTGTGTCACAGGTCTCTGTGTCACAAGTCTCTGTGTCACAGGTTTCTGTGTCACAGGTCTCTGTGTCACAGATCTCTGTGTCACAAGTCTCTGTGTCACAGGTCTCTGTCACAGGTCTCTGTGTCACAAGTCTCTGTGTCACAGGTCTATGTGTCACAGGTCTCTGCGTCACAAGTCTGTGTCACAGGTCTGTGTCACAGGTCTCTGTCACAAGTCTCTGTGTCACAGGTCTGTGTCACAGGTCTCTGTGCCACAGATCTCTGTGTCACAGGTCTCTGTGTCACAAGTCTCTGTGTCACAGGTCTGTGTCACAGGTCTCTGTCACAAGCCTCTGTGTCACAAGTCTCTGTGTCACTGGTCTCTGTGTCACAGGTCTCTGTGTCACAAGTCTCAGTGTCACAAGTCTCTGTGTCACAGGTCTCTGTCACAGGTCTTTGTGTCACAAGTCTCTGTGTCACAGGTCTCTGTCACAGGTCTTTGTGTCACAAGTCTGTGTCACAGGCCTCTGTGTCACAAGTCTCTGTGTCGCAGGTCTCTGTGTCACAAGTCTCTGTGTCACGGGTCTCTGTGTCACAGGTCTCTGTGTCACAAGTCTCTGTGTCATAGGTCTGTGTTACAAGTCTCTGTGTCACAAGTCTGTGTCACAAGTCTCTGTGTCACAAATCTGTGTCACAGGTCTCTGTGTCACAGGTCTGTGTCACAAGTCTCTGTGTCACAGGTCTCTGTGTCACAAGTCTCTGTGTCACAGGTCTCTGTGTCACAGGTCTCTGTGTCACAAGTCTATGTGTCACAGGTCCCTGTGTCACAAGTCTGTGTCACAGGCCTCTGTGTCACAAGTCTCTGTGTCACAGGTCTATGTGTCACAGGTCTCTGTGTCACAGGTCTCTGTGTCACAAGTCTGTGTGTCACAAGTCTGTGTCACAAGTCTCTGTGTCACAGGCCTCTGTGTCACAAGTCTCTGTGTCACAGGTCTCTGTCATAAGTCTCTGTGTCACAAGTCTCTGTGTCACAGGTCTCTGTGTCACAAGTCTCTGTGTCACAAGTCTATGTGTCACAGGTCTCTGTGTCACAAGTCTGTGTCACAGGCCTCTGTGTCACAAGTCTCTGTGTCACAGGTCTATGTGTCACAGGTCTCTGTGTCACAGGTCTCTGTGTCACAAGTCTCTGTGTCACAGGTCTGTGTCACAAGTCTTTGTGTCACAGGTCTCTGTGTCACAGGTCTGTGTCACAGGTCTCTGTGTCACACCTCTCCTACTCTTTCTCGCTCCAAGAGTCGGCCAACTCCAGAACTCAACGTTCCCAATGTTTCCTCCAATGTCACCTCGTTGCCAGACGTGACAGGTGACATAGGAATACGTTTGACAGGTTTCCAGAGTTCTATTCTCACAGCCCGGCCTGGGCCAGACCTGACTGGTGCTTGTCTGGTCAACAAGGTTGTTGCTGCTAGCTACTGCTGCTGGCGGCCCGCTGGCCCACATCCATCATTAACGGACTGAATGTTACACTGATAAAATTTTAATAAAGAACTAAGCAATATCAATTACCAGCACAATTAAGCAATATTCCCATAACAATTACCAGAATAATTAAGCAAAAATACTGAATTTTTTTAGAGAGCAGCGCTCTCTTGTTCCTCTGACTTAAACTGGGGAAATGTTGCAGCATTTACAATGATTACTGGTCTCCTAAAGACTTATTTTATTATTATGATTGTAGTGTTACTGTAGCTTGTTACTTTACAATAATGGTGGTAGTGTTACTGTAGCTTGTTACTTTACAATAATGGTGGTAGTGTTACTGTAGCTTGTTACTTTACAATAATGATGGTAGTGTTACTGCAGGTTATCATCTCACAATAATGATGGAAGTGTTACTGCAGGTTATCATCTCACAATAATGGTGGTAGTGTTACTGTAGGTTGTTACTTCACAATAATGGTGGTAGTGTTACTGCAGGTTATCATCTCACAATAATGATGGAAGTGTTACTGCAGGTTATCATCTCACAATAATGGTGGTAGTGTTACTGTAGGTTGTTACTTCACAATAATGGTGGAAGTGTTACTGCAGGTTATCATCACACAATAATGATGGAAGTGTTACTGCAGGTTATCATCTCACAATAATGGTGGTAGTGTCACTGCAGGTTGTTACTTCACAATAATGGTGGTAGTGCTACTGTAGGTTGTTACTTCACAATAATGGCGGTAGTGTTACTGCAGGTTATCATCTCACAATAATGGTGGTAGTGTTACTGTAGGTTGTTACTTCACAATAATGGTGGTAGTGTTACTGCAGGTTATCATCTCACAATAATGGTGGTAGTGTTACTGCAGGTTATCATCTCACAATAATGATGGTAGTGTTACTGCAGGTTATCATCTCACAATAATGATGGTAGTGTTACTGCAGGTTATCATCTCACAATAATGATGGTAGTGTTACTGCAGGTTATCATCTCACAATAATGGTGGTAGTGTTACTGCAGGTTATCATCTCACAATAATGATGGTAGTGTTACTGCAGGTTATCATCTCACAATAATGATGGTAGTGTTACTGCAGGTTATCATCTCACAATAATGGTGGTAGTGTCACTGCAGGTTGTTACCTCACAATAATGGTGGTAGTGTCACTGTTACCTCACAGGTAGTGTTACTGCAGGTTATCTCACAATAATGATGTTGTAGTGTTACTGCTGTTATCTCACACTGCATGTTATCTCACAATATTGATGGTAGTGTCACTGCAGGTTGTTACCTCACAATAATGGTGGTAATGTTACTGCAGGTTGTTATCTCACAATAATGGTGGTAGTGTTACTGCAGGTTATCTCACAATATTGATGGTAGTGTTACTGCAGGTTGTTACCTCACAATAATGATGGTAGTGTTACTGCAGGTTATCATCTCACAATAATGGTGGTAGTGTCACTGCAGGTTGTTACCTCACAATAATGGTGGTAGTGTTACTGCAGGTTATCTCACAATATTGATGGTAGTGTTACTGCAGGTTGTTATCTCACAATAATGATGGTAGTGTTACTGCAGGTTATCTCACAATAATGGTGGTAGTGTTACTGCAGGTTATTTCACAATATTGATGGTAGTGTTACTGCAGGTTGTTATCTTACAATAATGATGGTAGTGTTACTGCAGGTTATCTCGCAATAATGGTGGTAGTGTTACTGCAGGTTATCTCACAATATTGATGGTAGTGTTACTGCAGGTTGTTACCTCACAGTAATGGTGGTAGTGTTACTGCAGGTTGTTACCTCACAATAATGGTGGTAGTGTGCAGGTTGTTACCTCGCAATAATGGTGGTAGTGTTACTGCAGGTTATCTCACAATATTGATGGTAGTGTTACTGCAGGTTGTTATCTCACAATAATGATGGTAGTGTTACTGTAGGTTGTTATCTCACAATAATGATGGTAGTGTTACTGCAGGTTGTTATCTCACAATAATGATGGTAGTGTTACTGCAGGTTATCATCTCACAATATTGATGGTAGTGCTACTGCAGGTTGTTACCTCACAATAATGATGGTAGTGTTACTGCAGGTTATCTCACAATAATGATGGTAGTGTTACTGCAGGTTGTTATCTCACAATAATGATGGTAGTGTTACTGCAGGTTATCTCACAATATTGATTTTAGTGTTACTGCAGGTTGTTATCTCACAATATTGATGGTAGTGTTACTGCAGGTTGTTATCTCACAATATTGATGGTAGTGTTACTGCAGGTTGTTATCTCACAATATTGATGGTAGTGTTACTGCAGGTTATCTCATAATAATGATACTAATATAACTGTAAATATATAAGCTGGATAACGAAAAACGCCAGATGCCAAACCAATGGTATTCTGAACGAAGGCAACTTGTCCTGTGTGTACTGAAATACTGCTGTACATTGACATCTACATTTAAGGCCAGCTAAACTGCAACCCTAAAGAATGTAGAAAAAACTTTCACTCGTGAATATGTTCAGTGAAGCATCTGAGTTACTGGAGACGCATAAAATCTCTCAAATTTTACTGACTGGAGCCAATGCTACGTATAAATTACACACTGGAAGTATTACTGGGACCGGTTCCAAATCTGCACACAGAAATAACTCTACGAGAACAGGATGCATAGCAGATTAACAAATGATGCAAAATACTCACAAAGAAATCCATGGATGCAATAAGTGACCTGACATAGCTATATTGCTGGAAGAATCCTTCCCTTCAGACATAAGGGAAATTATTACTAAGCCGCTATTCTGGATCGCACCAAATGTTTAACTAATAAAACATCAGTTTTACCTGCCTGACTGACCAGCTAATCAATCAGGAAATCTGGTATGAGACCGGGCCACGGAGGCAGTCATACCAGGAAACATCACCAGGTAAATACCAGGCGAGATACTGATAATGTTTTACTTTACTGATTCAGAGAGGAATTTCTCGGTGGCTTGGTTGTCGACTGTCAGGGGCCACGCCCACTCTTCCCAAGTGCTTTCCCTTCACCGGGGCGCGCCGTCCCCTCCCCACCTGACATTTGCCTCAGTTGACAAATTAAAGCAGCACTTCTTGAGGACCGATGAATATGGCAGACCGTGTAGGTCACTCACCCCAACCTCTCCATCAAACTCTCCCACAAATTATGCGTTGACTGCTCATGATGCGTGAGGTGTGACGCACTCTTACGTGACAATGCGTCACGGCAAGGGTGACATGCATATCATGGGTGCGACAACTACTTCTCTGAGTGGTGCCACAGTCAGAGATGCTTGCTCGTTATATGTAAGCCGGACGGTACACACACACACACACACACACACACACACACACACACACACACACACACACACACACACACACACACACACACACACACACAAACACACAAACACACACACACCACACACCACACGCACGCAAACACACACGCACACCACACACACACACACACACACACACACACACACACACACACTAAACTACAGACCTGTGTCTCTGACATGTATCGTGTGCAAAGTCATGGAGAAGATTATCAGGAGGAGAGTGGTCGAACACCTGGAAAGGAACAAGATTATAAATGAAAACCAGCATGGGTTCATGGAAGGCAAATCTTGTATCACAAACCTCCTGGAGTTTTATGACAAGGTAACAGAAGTAAGACACGAGAGAGAGGGTTGGGTAGATTGCGTTTTCCTAGACTGCAGGAAGGCCTTTGACACAGTTCCCCACAAGAGATTAGTGCAGAAGCTGGAGGATCAGGCGCACGTAAAAGGGAGGGCACTGCAATGGATAAGGGAATACCTGACAGGGAGGCAGCAACGAGTCATGGTACGTGAAGAGGTATCACAGTGGGCGCCTGTTACGAGCGGGGTCCCACAGGGGTCAGTTCTAGGACCAGTGCTATTTTTGATATATGTGAACGACATGATGGAAGGAATAGACTCTGAAGTGTCCCTGTTCGCAGATGACGTGAAGTTGATGAGAAGAATTAAATCGGACGAGGATGAGGCAGGACTGCAAAGAGACCTGGAGAGGCTGGACATGTGGTCCAGTAACTGGCTTCTCGAATTCAATCCAGCCAAATGCAAAGTCATGAAGATTGGGGAGGGGCAAAGAAGACCGCAGACAGAGTATAGGCTAGGTGGACAAAGACTACAGACCTCACTCAGGGAGAAAGACCTTGGGGTGACCATAACACCGAGCACATCACCGGAGGCACACATCAACCAAATAACCGCTGCAGCATACGGGCGCCTGGCAAACCTGAGAATAGCGTTCCGATACCTTAATAAGGAATCGTTCAAGACACTGTACACTGTGTATGTTAGGCCCATACTGGAGTATGCAGCACCAGTCTGGAACCCACACCTGGTCAAGCACGTCAAGAAGTTAGAGAAAGTACAAAGGATTGCAACAAGGCTAGTCCCAGAGCTCAAGGGAATGTCGTACGAGGAAAGGTTAAGGGAAATCGGACTGACGACACTGGAGGACAGAAGGGTCAGGGGAGACATGATAACGACATACAAGATACTGCAGGGAATAGACAAGGTGGACAGAGATAGGATGTTCCAGAGAGGGGACACAGGGACAAGGGGTCACAACTGGAAGCTGAAGACTCAGACGAGTCACAGGGACGTTAGGAAGTATTTCTTCAGTCATAGAGTTGTCAGCAAGTGGAATAGCCTAGCAAGTGAAGTAGTGGAGGCAGGAACCATACATAGTTTTAAGAAGAGGTATGACAAAGCTCAGGAAGCAGAGAGAGAGATGATCCAGTAGCGATCAGTGAAGAGGCGGGGCCAGGAGCTGAGTCTCGACCCCTGCAACCACAATTAGGTGAGTACAATTAGGTGAGTACACACACACACACACACACACACACACACACACACACACACACACACAATTAGATGAGTACACACCAACCCTGACGGAATAACGAATAAGTGGAAGGAATGGCATGAAAGAGTCAAAGAGGCATCACCGGACATCATATCTCTCACAGAAACCAAGCTCACAGGAATGATAACAGATGCCATCTTTCCTACAGGATATCAGATTGTGAGGAAAGACAGAGGGAACAGAAGGGGTGGAGGAGTGGCACTGCTCATCAAAAACCGATGGGATTTTCATGAGCTGGAGAGAGGAAACAGAGAAGCAAGAGACTACATAATAGGAACACTTGAGTCTGGAGGTTCAAAGGTGGTAATTGCAGTGATGTATAACCCACCACAGAACAGTAGGAGGCCAAGGCAAGAGTAATAGAGCGATGGATGACACACTAGCTGAGGTGGCCAGGAGGGCTCATGCGAGCAGGGCAAAGCTGCTGATTATGGGTGACTTCAACCACAAGGAAATCGTCTGGGAGAACCTGGAGCCACATGGGGGCCCAGAAACGTGAAGGGGTATGATGAGGGAGGTAGTACTGGAAAACCTCATGTACGAACACGTAAGGGACACTACCAGAGAGATGAGAGGATGAACCAGCAAGACTGGACCCAGTATTCACCTTGAGTAGTGCAGACATTAAGGATATCACATATGAGAGACCCATGGGGTCAGTGATCATGTGGTTCTGAGCTTCGAATACATAGTAGAATTATAAAGTAAAAGGACACAAGTGCAACTAATGTGACATGAGCGAAACGTTGCCACAATAAAATGTCACATTAGTTGCACTTGTGTCCTTTTACTTTACATATTGTCGGTAATTCTACCAACTTTATTACATAGTAGAGTTACAAGTGGAGAGGGAAGCAAGAAGAGCAGGACAAATGAAGCCAAACTACAAGAGAGGGGATTATATAGGCATGAAGAATTTCCTACACGGGGTTCAGTGGGACAGAGAACTGGCAGGGAAGTCAGTAAACGAGATGATGGGATATGTGACAACAATATGCAAGGAAGCTGAGGAGAGGTTTGTACCCATGGTAACAGAAATAACGAGAAAGCTAGGATGAGCCCTTGGTTCACCCAAAGATGTAGAGAGACCAAAACCAAGTGTGCTAGAGAATGGAAGAAGTATAGAAGGCAAAGGACCCAGGAGTATAAGGAGAGAAGTCGTAGAGCCAGAAATGAATATGCACATGTAAGAAGGGAGGCCCAACGACAATATGAAAATGACATAGCAGCGAAAAACAAATCTGACCTGAAGCTGGAGGAAAACAACAGTTAAGGACCAAGTAATCATGTTGAGGAAGGAAGGAGAAGAGATCACAATAAACGACAGTGAAGTGTGCAAGGAACTCAACATGAGATTAAAAAGAAGTGTTCACAGAGGAAACAGAAGGGACTCCAGAAAGACAAAGAGGTGGGGTACACCATCAAGTGTTAGACATAATACATACAACCGAGGAAGAAGTGAAGAGGCTGCTAAGTGAGCTAGATACCTCAAATGCGATGGGGCCAGATAATATCTCTCCATGGGTCCTGAGAGAGGGAGCAGAGATGCTATGTGTACCCCTAACAACAACATTCAACGCATCTATCGAAACAGGGCGACTACCTGAGGTATGGAAGACAGCAAATGCAGTCCCAAACACGAAGCATTAAACTACAGACTGACATGTATAGTATGCAAAGTCATGGAGAAGATTATCAGGAGAAGAGTGGTGAAACACCTAGAAAGGAATTAGCTTATCAACGACAGCCAGCACGGCTTCAGGGATGGGAAATCCTGTGTCACAAACCTACTGGAGTTTTATGACAGGGTGATAGCAGTAAGACAAGAAAGAGAGGGGTGGGTGCACTGCATTTTCTTCGACTGAAAGAAGGCGTTTGACACAGTTCCACACAAGAGATTAGTGCAAAAGCTGGAGGACCAGGCAGGGATAACAGGAAAGGCACTACAATGGATCAGGGAATACCTGTCAGGAAGACAACAGCGAGTCATGGTACATGGCGAGGTGTCAGAGTGGGCGCCTGTGACGAGTGGGGTTCCCCAGGGGTCAGTTCTAGGACCGGTGCTGTTTCTGGTATTTGTGAATGACATGACAGAAGGAACAGACTCCGAAGTATCCCTGTTTGCAGATGATGTGAAGTTGATGAGAAGAATCCAATCGAACGAGGACAAGGCAGAACTACAAAGGGATCTGGACAGGCTGCAGGCCTGGTCCAGGAACTGGCTCATGGAGTTCAACCCCACCAAGTGCAAAGTCATGAAGATTGGAGAAGGGCAAAGAAGACTGCAGATGGAGTACAGTCTAGGGGGCCAGAGACTACAAACCTCACTCAAGGAAAAAGATCTTGGGGTGAGTATAACACCTGGCACATCTCCTGAAGCGCACATCAACCAATAACTGCTGCAGCATATGGGCGCCTAGCAAACATTAGAACAGCATTCCGACATCTTAATAGGGAATCGTTCAGGACCCTGTACTCCATATTGGAGTATGCAGCACCACTTTGGAACCCACAGCTAGCCAAGCACATAAGGAAACTAGAGAAAGTGCAAAGGTTTGCAACAAGACTAGTCCCGGAACTAAGGGGTATATCCTACGAGGAGAGGTTAAGGAAAATCAACCTGACGACACTGGAGGACAGGAGAGATAGGGATGACATGATAACGACATATAAAATACTGACAGAAATCGACAAGGTGGACAGAGACAGAATGTTCCAGAAATGGGACACAGCAACAAGGGGTCATAGTTGGAAGTTGAAAACTCGGATGAATCACAGGGACGTTAGGAAGTATTTCTTCAGTCACAGAGTTGTCAGGAAGTGGAATACTTTGGGAAGCGATGTAGTGGAGGCAGGATCCATACATAGGTTTAAGAAGAGGTATGATAAAGCTCATGGAGCAAGGAGAGTGACTCAGTAGTAGCCAGTGAAGAGGCGGGGCCAGGAGCTGCGAATCGACCCCTGCAACCACAACTAGGTGAGTACAAATAAGTGAGTACAACACACACACATCTACATTACCTTAGGGATGTCCAATGACCTAATTAAGGTGGAGAAACTGTGTGAAGGCAGAGCGTAGCGAGTGATGTCTGACTTGTCACCACTATATCTCACTTGTCACCACTACATCTCTCACCTGTCACCACTATATCTCACTTGTCACCACTACATCTCTCACTTGTCACCACTACATCTCTCACTTGTCACTACTATGTCTCACTTGTCACCACTACATCTCTCACCTGTCACCACTATATCTCACTTGTCACCACTACATTTCTCACTTGTCACCACTACATCTCTCACTTGTCACCACTACATCTCTCACTTGTCACCACTACATCTCTCACTTGTCACCACTACATCTCTCACTTATCACCACTATATCTCACTTGTCACCACTACATCTCACTTGTCACCACTATATCTCACTTGTCACCACTACATTTCACTTGTCACCACTACATCTCTCACTTGTCACTACTATATCTCACTTGTCACCACTACATCTCTCACCTGTCACCACTACATCTAACTTGTCACCACTACATCTCTCACTTGTCACCACTACATCTCTCACTTGTCACTACTATATCTCACTTGTCACCAGTACATCTCTCACTTGTCACCACTACATCTCACTTGTCGCCACTACATCTCACTTGTCACCACTATATCTCTCACTTGTCACCATTATATCTCACTTGTCACCACTACATCTCACTTGTCACCACTATATCTCACTTGTCACCACTACATCTCACTTGTCACCACTACATCTCACTTGTCACCACTACATCTCTCACTTGTCACTACTATATCTCACTTGTCACCACTACATCTCTCACCTGTCACCACTACATCTAACTTGTCACCATTACATCTCTCACTTGTCACCACTACATCTCTCACTTGTCACTACTATAACTCACTTGTCACCACTACATTTCTCACCTGTCACCACTACATCTAACTTGTCACCATTACATCTCTCACTTGTCACCACTACATCTCTCACTTGTCACTACTATAACTCACTTGTCACCACTACATCTCACTTGTCGCCACTACATCTCACTTGTTACCACTATATCTCTCACTTGTCACCACTATATCTCACTTGTCACCACTACATCTCTCACTTGTCACCACTACATCTTATTTGTCACCACTATATCTCACTTGTCACCACTACATCTTATTTGTCATCACTATATCTCGCTTGTCACCACTATATCTCACTTGTCACCACTACATCTTATTTGTCACCACTATATCTCACTTGTCACCACTATATCTCACTTGTCACCACTATATCTCACTTGTCACCACTACATCTTATTTGTCACCACTATATCTCACTTGTCACCACTATATCTTACTTGTCACCACTATATCTCACTTGTCACCACTATATCTCACTTGTCACCACTATATATTACTTGTCACCACTATATCTCACTTGTCACCACTATATCTCACTTGTCACCACTACATCTCACTTGTCACCACTACATCTCTCACTTGTCACCACAGTACCACCTTGTCTTCCACTCATCATTTATGTAACAGCAAAACACACACTTATAAGTTCTCTTCAATCAAAACGAGAGTAATTCCGCCAGTAAGAGCGAGCATAAAACATGTTACCAGCGTCAATTACGAAATTACTATCACTCCCACCCAGTATTAGTCTCACACTGCCAGTATTAGTGTCACTAGTAGTATCAGTATCATTGGCAGTATCAGTATCACTGGCAGTATCAGTATCACTGGCAGTATCAGTATCACTGGCAGTATCAGTATCACTGGCAGTATCAGTATCACTGGCAGTATCAGTATCACTGGCAGTATCAGTACCACTGGCAGTATCAGTATCACTGGCAGTATCAGTATCACTGGCAGTATCAGTATCACTGGCAGTATCAGTATCACTGGCAGTATCAGTATCACTGGCAGTATCAGTATCACTGGCAGTATCAGTATCACTAGTAGTATCAGTATCACTGGCAGTATCAGTATCAATGGCAGTATCAGTATCACTGGCAATATCAGTATCACTGGCAGTATCAGTATCACTGGCAGTATCAGTATCACTGGCAGTATCAGTATCACTGGCAGTATCAGTATCACTGGCAGTATCAGTATCACTAGTAGTATCAGTATCACTGGCAGTATCAGTATCACTAGTAGTATCAGTATCACTGGCAGTATCAGTATCACTGGCAGTATCAGTATCACTGGCAGTATCAGTATCACTAGTAGTATCAGTATCACTGGCAGTATCAGTATCACTGGCAGTATCAGTATCACTGGCAGTATCAGTATCACTGGCAGTATCAGTATCACTGGCAGTATCAGTATCACTGGCAGTATCAGTATCACTGGTGTCAGCATAGTTGCTGATCCCTGTATTCCCAGTATTATATAGCATAGCATGTTGGTATCATCCATG
Source organism: Cherax quadricarinatus (assembly GCF_038502225.1). Taxonomy (NCBI): domain Eukaryota; kingdom Metazoa; phylum Arthropoda; class Malacostraca; order Decapoda; family Parastacidae; genus Cherax; species Cherax quadricarinatus. The sequence goes on along the minus strand of NC_091322.1, from coordinate 1,202,933 downwards.
TGCTTTGGATATGAGATCCCTTGTGGGCCTGTGGCTTTGTGTGACATCACGGGATGCGGGTGTGTGGGCTCGTACCTCTGCCCCGGCCTCACTCGGCGGCAGACCATTCAGCGGACAGGCAAGGCACTGGGCTCCATCCCTCATCTCAGTCTGACAATATATAGTTACCATCCTACAAGTGTGTCTACCTTCAACCTACGATATCTCCATTTAAGAACCCTTACGATAAATGGTGGCAGCGGAGGGCCTGTAATTCTGACGATTACAGCGATTTCTGGAGATAAAATTTCGACCAGCAAGACGGCCATTTCGTGTCACCAGTAGGCCTACCGAGGTTCACCCCATCCAGCTACCTCAAGCCAGCTACTCTACCAGCTTCTACATTATTCACTGGTCAGTCTCTTTGTATTAGTGTTTTCTGCTTATTTGCATCACTCCCGAGGGGTTGACCCAAGTTTGCAAAATAAGCCAGCTTCCAGTCTGTGGTGGGGGAGTCAGAACAACAGAGCCCAGTCGAGCCTAGTCTACTCCATCCAATTCCTTGGCCTGCCAAGCCAGCTTCCACCCCTGCTGTGCTCATCGTGTGAAGTTATCAAGCCATTCTGTGTGAAGGGTTAAGATAAGCCAGCTAGCAACTAACCCAGGTGTCTTACCCCAGTACTCGAGCAAGCCATGTGAGTAGTCTTCATCGCTTGTGATTCAAGCTCCAAGCATTCTGAGTGTTCTTTTTCATCCTTGTGGTGTTGTAGTATTTCGTGGGTTTATTTTAAGCCAGCCGGCTTAGAATTATCTTCGCGGCAGTGTGGGTGTTCTCAGTGAGGCTTACGACGTTCAACCCATAAGCCCAGCCACTCACGATCACGTGTGTCTCACCATTGCCGGTCTCAGATCCGTTAACCCACAAACCCAACTACAGTCAGCCATTACACACTCACTTCATCAGTGTTTTGGTGCACTGCTAAGGGTTGTAGCACCATATTTTAAGGACCACATAGGGGGTCAAGAGCTAGAGTGTGTTCACGCCATCTTTAAAAAGCCTCCTGTGTGTTTGTCTTCGTCGATGTAAGCGCAATTCTACGATCACCTGTGCAGAGGACAGCAGCAAGACGACATAAACAATCCATCAATCTCATTCTTCAAGTGTTACAGCGATAATATTTTTTTTTAGAGACATTTGCGAGTGTTGAGACATTTCTTTTGTGTTCCCAGTGATTTCTCTCTTAGTGACATTCAGTGACTCTTGATCAGACTCAGTGTTTATCATGTACTGATTGCATTAATTTCTTTTAATCTCCTTAATTCAGTGTTAATTTTCGCGCATTATTTTATATCTGTTGTGTTGTGTATCTTTTTATACACTTGAAGTAAGTACTTAGTGTTTTTCCTTGTTGTGTGTGCAACATATGAGCAATATAGAACTTGTGTTACACTTCAGAATCACCTAGAGTTCTCAGTATTCCAGTGAAGTATTTCAGCAAATTTTTCACCTCATATTCTGCATCACAACTCAGTGTTGTCTGTTATTTTTTTTTCTTCCCAGCATTTGTGTATTTTTATTTTTGTTCCCTGTGTGTTGAACATTCTTGTGTTCATATTCTTTCATTTAGCCAGTGTTTAATTTGTCTTATTTCCACAGACAATAGTGCCATTTTTAAAGTCCAAGCAAGAAATAATTTTTTACAAAATTTTTCAAAACATCAAGTTTCATTGCAAGAAAATTCTAGTACTGTGTTTATGTTGATGAGTTGTGTTCTGCATCACTGTAAGTGTTCAACCCTCTTTTTTGTTATGTGTTTTTAGCACCTATTATTTTTCATGTTTTATTGAACAAATTCACTCTTAGTGCAATTTTTAAGTTCTCCTTTTAAAGTAAATTGTTCTTTTGCTTGTTAAGTGTTGTTTAAGTGCAGTTAAGAGTTAAAGTGTTCATTCCTTGATATATTTCTGTTCTTGTGTGTTATAATTTTTATTATTGCACATTGACTCATTTTGCAATAATTCTTGTGCAAATATTGTGTTGCTATTAAAGTTTTTTCTTGCAGAAAATTTTATGCAGTGTTGTGCAATACTTTTTGATTAGCAATTATTTGATATATTGCTACAGTTATTACAGTGCAGTTTCTTATGCTCTGTTCTGTGCATAGTATTTTATTCTGTCTGTGTCATTTTATTTTTATTTCAGTGAATTGTGTGTCTGTTTTAATTTTTGCACAAGTTTATTGAGTCCATTTTATCATTTTATTGTGTATTTCCCTGTTGCATTGAAAGTAAAGATAACTCACTGTGCCATTCATTCAATTTAAAGTAAAAGTTGAGCAAATTAGATTTGAGCAAAGTACAAGTTCTCTTGATTTTCAGTGTTTGTTAAGTTGCATATTCTTCTTGTGTGAGTTCTTTGCTTACTGTGTAACTTGTCAATTTTTAATTACTTATGCAGAATAGTTAAGCATTTTCTTCCATTTAAGCTTACTGTGTCATTCTCTCTATTTTTTTTTTTTTTTTTTTGACTTATGCCCTTCAGTATTTTCACTGAGATGTCCCAGTCACTTTTAAACGTTCACTTAGTGTACCATTCCAGTCAAAGTCAATATGAATCAGTCCACAGTACCAACATTCCCTTACTGACTGAAAGACAATATCTAGCCCTTGAGCAATGTGTTTGTTCTCACAGCTTGTATCTGAGATTTGTTAAAGTGCTGCGAAATGTGAAGTTCAGATTAAGTTCCTATAGATCCGTGAATTACTTATTAACGTAGCCGAGCGGTCAGGCACTAGTAATTCTGTCATTCCCATCTGTGTTCCACCTACACCTTCAGACTTGCAGGATAGTGTTCCATTGCCTCAAGTGTCCGGGGACACTCAGACTGCCTTGAGTGCACAGCCTATCCCTGCAATGACTGCTAGTTCTGCCATCTCTTGTTGATGTGACATGCTGTCTGCAGAAAGACGTCTCTGTTACAGCTAGTGTTCTCACTAGAGTGTCTGTTGTTGTTCCTAATGTTCCAGATGGTGATCCCATCCTAGTTGACAGTAATCAGTGCATTGTAAGAAGTTATTTCTCGAGTAACTTTCACATGTTAACGTTTGTAAGTGTAGTTTCTTTATAGCTGATAACTCGTGTCACTGTGTGCGACTCAGATTGAATATCAGCATTGTTCACCGTGTTCATTTCTTTTCTCCTGTGCTTGCAGTTTGAGATAGTAGATTCGTTCTCCCTTGCTCATATTGCGTGTTATAGCGTTAATTTTTTCAACCGGGGGGAGTCATCCACTCCACCGAGTTTGTTCTTTCCTCCAGTAAGGAAGAACTATTACCTTTATTCCAGAACAAACAGCCTACTGGAAGGTTAGCCAGATGGACCTTGACTATCCAAGAGTTTAATCCCACTTTTGAACATTTACCTGGCAAGTCGAATGTAGTCGCAGATGCTTTATCGCGACACGTTAGTGTAGTTACTGCAGATCCTCCATTTACTGTCGAGGATGTCAAAAATGCCCAAAGAACCGATCCCTTGTGTTCTGGTGATTCGATTCCTGCTCCAGGAAGATCTTATTCTTACTGTGAAGCCACCAGCACCCATTAGTGACTTTGTAATGAGCCAAGAATTATTGTATCGAATAGTCGAGTTGAGTACTCCTAGCAGACGAGTTAGTAATTCCACAGTCACTAGTGATTGTAGTTGTATCTTTTGTAGATACTCGTTCAGACTGTCCTCAGTCAAGGCATGTGTTAGCCATTGCAGAGGAATTCAATCCTCCCAGAGATGATAACCATTCTGCATACGTAAACCTTACCCTCGCAGAATTGGGTTTAAGTGTAAACAGCCTGCATAATTAGATGTCCGAGATGAATGAAATTATCAACTGTGTGTTTTGTTATTAGCTGATCAGTTTGTCAGAAATTTTCGTGTTCACGTTCCCTCCGTATTCTGAGAATTGAGAGTAATAGTCTGAGTGCACCGGATGCTTTTGCTGTTAATTTCACCTTGTATATATATATATATTTCTTCTTCCTCAGAATCCGTAGAGTGCATGAATACAGATCGATCGATCAATTCCATCCATATTGTACAATGATTTGTTCTTATAGTTTGTAATGAATACGTTAACACCCATTACGTAAAATCCATTATGATACCATCCATTAGTTCTAAGTTATATATGAATTTGTTATTGTATAGAATCAGCCCAGATCCGCCCGCCTGTTCAGCCTATAGTATAGTAGTGTATGTCGGGACGACATACGTAACATGACCGAGCTGTCAGCATAGTTGCTGATCCCTGTATTCCCAGTATTATATAGCATAGCATGTTGGTATCATCCATGTGCTTTGGATACGAGATCCCTTATGGGCCTGTGGCTTTGTGTGACGTCGCGGGATGCGGGTGTGTGGGCTCGTACCTCTGCCCCGGCCTCACTCGGCGGCAGACCATTCAGCGGACAGGCAAGGCACTGGGCTCCATCCCTCATCTCAGTCTGACAATATATAGTTACCATCCTACAAGTGTGTCTACCTTCAACCTATGATATCTCCATTTAAGAACCCTTACGATACTGGCAGTATCAGTATCACTGGCAGTATCAGTATCACTGGCAGTATCAGTATCACTGGCAGTATCAGTATCACTGGCAGTATCAGTATCACTGGCAGTATCAGTATCACTGGCAGTATCAGTATCACTGGCAGTATCAGTATCACTGGCAGTATCAGTATCACTGCCAGTATCAGTATCACTGGCAGTATCAGTATCACTGCCAGTATCAGTATCACTGGCAGTATCAGTATCACTGGCAGTATCAGTATCACTGGCAGTATCAGTATCACTGGCAGTATCAGTATCACTGGCAGTATCAGTATCACTGGCAGTATCAGTATCACTGGCAGTATCAGTATCACTGGCAGTATCAGTATCACTGGCAGTATCAGTATCACTGGAAGTATCAGTATCACTGGAAGTATCAGTATCACTGGCAGTATCAGTATCACTGGCAGTATCAGTATCACTGGCAGTATCAGTATCACTGGCAGTATCAGTATCACTGGCAGTATCAGTATCACTGGCAGTATCAGTATCACTGGCAGTATCAGTATCACTGCCAGTATCAGTATCACTGCCAGTATCAGTATCACTGGCAGTATCAGTATCACTGCCAGTATCAGTATCACTGGCAGTATCAGTATCACTGGCAGTATCAGTATCACTGGCAGTATCAGTATCACTGGCAGTATCAGTATCACTGGCAGTATCAGTATCACTGGCAGTATCAGTATCACTGGCAGTATCAGTATCACTGGCAGTATCAGTATCACTGGCAGTATCAGTATCACTGGCAGTATCAGTATCACTGGCAGTATCAGTATCACTGGCAGTATCAGTATCACTGCCAGTATCAGTATCACTGCCAGTATCAGTATCACTGGCAGTATCAGTATCACTGGCAGTATCAGTATCACTGGCAGTATCAGTATCACTGGCAGTATCAGTATCACTGGCAGTATCAGTATCACTGGCAGTATCAGTATCACTGGCAGTATCAGTGTGGATATTAACACATCTTTGCCTCTACAAACACTAATAGACAATTAATCATTTGTATAAAAGAAAAGGTAATGTTAAATAAAATAATAATTATTAATGAGTAAAGAAGTAAGAAGATGAACAGCTTTGTGAAAGTAAAGAATGAAGAAGGAACCTTGAATGAAGCTTAAGAAAGGAACAAGAATGAAAAAGAAAACCAGAGAGAAAGGCATAGGAGAGAGGGAGTGGGACTTGTGTGTGTGAGGCGGGGGAGGTAGTGGAGGGAAAGGGAGGGGGAAGAAGCGGGTGGGGGTGGAGGAAGAGGAGGGAGGGAGGTGGAAGAGGAGGGTGAGGGAGGGGGAAGAGGAGGGTGAGGGAGGGGGAAGAGGAGGGTGAGGGAGGGGGAAGAGGAGGGTGAGGGAGGGGGAAGAGGTGCGTGAGGGAGGGGAGGTGGAAGAGGAGCGTGAGGGAGGGGAGGTGGAAGAGGAGCGTGATGGAGGGGAGGTGGAAGAGGAGCGTAGGGGAAGGGAGGTGGAAGAGGAGCGTAGGGGAGGGGAGGTGGAAGAGGAGCATGAGGGAGGGGAGGTGGAAGAGGAGCGTAGGGGAGGGGAGGTGGAAGAGGAGCGTAGGGGAGGGGAGGTGGAAGAGGAGCGTGAGGGAGGGGAGGTGGAAGAGGAGCGTAGGGGAGGGGAGGTGGAAGAGGAGCGTGAGGGAGGGGAGGTGGAAGAGGAGCGTTAGGGAGGGGAGGTGGAAGAGGAGCGTGAGGGAGGGGAGGTGGAAGAGGAGCGTGAGGGAGGGGAGGTGGAAGAAGAGCGCGAGGGAGGGGAGGTGGAAGAGGAGCGTGAGGGAGGGGAGGTGGAAGAGGAGCGTAGGGGAGGGGAGGTGGAAGAGGAGCGTGAGGGAGGGGAGGTGGAAGATGAGCGTAGGGGAGGGGAGGTGGAAGAGGAGCGTGAGGGAGAGGAGGTGGAAGAGGAGCGTGAGGGAGGGGAGGTGGAAGAGGAGCGTAGGGGGGGAGGTGGAAGAGGAGCGTGAGGGAGGGGAGGTGGAAGAGGAGCGTGAGGGAGGGGAGGTGGAAGAGGAGCGTGAGGGAGGGGAGGTGGAGGAAGACGGGGAGAATAAATAAGAGAGCACGTGTGTGAGTGATGGTGTAGAGAGATTACAACCGTCACCACACTCAGTGTAGGAGACCGTGGGAACCTTACCACTGATGTCTCCAAGATGATGCTGGTGTGTTATGGTGCGTTGTGGTGGTGTGTTATCGTGCGTTGTGGTGTACTGTGGTAGTGTGTTATCGTGCGTTGTAGTGTGTTGTGGTGGTATCATGCGTTGTGGTGTGTTGTGGTAGTGTGTTATCTTGCGTTGTGGTGGGTTGTGGTGGTGTGTTATGGTGCGTTGTAGTGTGTTGTGGTAGTGTGTTATCGTGCGTTGTGGTGGTGTGTTATGATGCGTTGTGGTAGTGTGTTATCGTGCATTGTGGTGTGTTGTGGTAGTGTGTTATCGTGCGTTGTGGTGTGTTGTGGTGGTGTGTTATGGTGCGTTGTGGTGTGTTGTGGTAGTGTGTTATCGTGCGTTGTGGTGTGTTGTGGTAGTGCGTTATCATGCGTTGTGGTGTGTTGTGGTGTGTTATGGTGCATTGTGGTGTGTTGTGGTAGTGTGTTATCGTGCATTGTGGTGTGTTGTGGTGTGTTATGGTGCATTGTGGTGTGTTGTGGTAGTGTGTTATCATGCGTTGTGGTGTGTTGTGGTGTGTTATGGTGCATTGTGGTGTGTTGTGGTAGTGTGTTATCGTGCGTTGTGGTGTGTTGTGGTAGTGTGTTATCGTGCATTGTGGTGTGTTGTGGTGGTGTGTTATGATGCGTTGTTGTGTGTTGTGGTAGTGTGTTATCGTGCGTTGTGGTGTGTTGTGGTAGTGTGTTATCGTGCGTTGCGGTGTGTTGTGGTGGTGTGTTATCGTGCGTGTGGTGTATTGTGGTGGTGTGTTATCGTGCGTTGTGGTGTGTTGTGGTGGTGTGTTATGGTGCATTGTGGTGTGTTATGATGCATTGTGGTGTGTTGTGGTGTGTTATCGTGCATTGCAGTGTTGTGGTGGTGTGTTATGATGCATTGTGGTGTTGTGGTGGTGTGTTATGATGAGTTGTGGTGTGTTGTGGTAGTGTGTTATCGTGCATTGTGGTGTGTTGTGGTGGTGTGTTATCGTGCATTGTGGTGTTGTGGTAGTGTGTTATCATGCATTGTGGTGTGTTGTGGTGTGTTATGATGTGTTGTGGTGTTGTGGTGGTGTGTTATGGTGCATTGTGGTGTGTTGTGGTGGTGTGTTATGATGCATTGTGGTGTGTTGTGGTAGTGTGTTATCGTGAATTTTGGTGTGTTGTGGTAGTGTGTTATCATGCATTGTGGTGTGTTGTGGTAGTGTGTTATGGTGTGTTGTGGTGTGCTGTAGTGTGTTATGGTGCATTGTGGTGTGCTGTAGTGTGTTATGATGCGATGTGGTGTATTGTGGAAGTGTTTTATGGTGCGTGTAGTGTGTGTAGTGTGGTGGTGTAGTGTGGTGGTGTAGTGTGTTGTGGTGTAGTGTGTGGTGGTGTAGTGTGGTGTGGTGTAGTGTGGTGTGGTGTAGTGTGTAGTGTGTGGTGTAGTGTGGTGTAGTGTGTGGTGGTGTAGTGTGTGGCAGTGTAGTGTGGTGTAGTGTGTGTAGTGTGTGTGTAGTGTGTGGTGGTGTAGTGTGGTGGTGTAGTGTGTGGTGGTGTAGTGTGTGTGTCAGCATAGTTGCTGATCCCTGTGTTGCATAGCATATCAGTATCATCCATGTGCTTTAGATAGGAGAGCCCTTTTAGGCCTGTGACTTTGTGTGATGTCATGGGATGCACATGTGTATGTTCGTACCTCTGCCTCGCTCTCAGTTGGCGTAGACATCCAGGCTAGGACAGGCAGAGGCTGGGCTCCATTTCTCATCATCACAGTCTGACAATATATCGTAACCATCCAACAAGTGTGTCTACCTTCAACCCTCGATATCTCCATTTAAGAACCCCTACGATAAATGGTGGCAACGGAGGGCCTGTAATTCTGACGATTACAGCGATTTCTGGAGATAAATTTCGACCAAGCCTGCCATCTTGTGAGTAGGCCTACCGAGAAGGTTAATGCCAGCCAGCTATCTCAGCCAGTTCTCCTGCCCAAGCTCCTACCAGCTTCTACACCATTCACTGGTCAGTCTCTTTGTATTAGTGTTTATCTGCTTATTTGCATCATTCCAGAGGGGTTGACCGGAGTTTGCGAAATAAGCCAGCTTCCAGTCTGTGGTGAGAGAGCCCAGTCGAGCCTAGTCTACTCCATCCAATTCTTTTGCCTGCCAAGCCAGCTTCCACCCCTGCTGTGCTCATCGTGTGAAGTTATCAAGCTATTCTGTGTGAAGGGTTAAGATAAGCCAGCTAGCAACTAACCCAGGTGTCTTACCCCAGTACTCAAGCAAGCCACGTGAGTAGTCTTCATCGCTTGTGATTCAAGCTCCAAGCAATTCTGAGTGCTCTTTTTCATCCTTGTGGTGTTGTGGTATTTTGTGGGTGTATTTTAAGTTAGTCAGCTTAGAATATCTTAGCGGCAGTGTGGCTGTTCTCAGTGAGGCTTACGCCGTTCAACCCATAGGCCCAACCACCCATGACCACGTGTGCCTCACCACGCAGTCTCAGATGCCTTAGCCCTATTATGCCCACAAACCCAACCACTCTCACTGTTTTGGTACTCACCCAACCTCCACCAGTGTTTTGGGTACACAACTCTGGGTTCCAGCAGCATATTTTAAGGACCACATAGGGGGTCAAGAGCTAGTGTGTGTTTCGCGCCACCGTTAAAAGCCTCCTGTGTGAGTTCATCGTCGATGTAAGCGCAATTCTATGATCACGTGTGCAGAGGACAGCAGCAAGACGACATAAACAATCCTCTACTCTCCACCACCATCTACCTCATTCTTCACCAAGTCGTTACAGCAATAATATTTTTCATAGAGACATTTGCGAGTGTTGAGACATTTCTTTTGTGTTCCAGTGATTTTCTTAGTGACATTCAGTGACTCTCGATCAGACTCAGTGTTTGTTTGCAATAATCTTTTTATCTCCTTAATTCAGTGTTAATTTTCGTGCTTTATCTTATGTCTGTTGTGTTGTGTGTCTTTTTATACACTTGAAGTAAGTACTTAGTGTTTTTCCTTTGTTGTGTGTGCAACACTTGAGCAGTATAGAACTTGTGTTTACACTTCAGAATCACCTAGTGTTCTCAGTGATTCAGTGAATTAATTCAGTAATTTATTTAATTGTATTCTGCATCACAACTCAGTGTTGTCTCAGTTATATATAATTTTTTTCATCCCAGCATTTGTGTATTCTTTTTTTTTTTGTTCTCTGTGTGTTGAACATTCTGGTGTTCATATTCTTTTCATTTAGCCAGTGTCTAATTTGTCTTATTTCCACAGACAACAGTGCCATTATTTTGTGCAAGCAAGAAATCATTTTTTACAAAAATTTTCACACATCAAGTTTCATTGCAAGAAATTCTAGTATTGTGTTTATGTTGATTTGTTGTGTTCTGCATCACTGTAAGTGTTCAAACTTTTTTGTTCTGTGTTTTAGCACCTATTATTTTTCATGTTTCATTGAACAAATTCACTCAGTGCAATTTTTAAGTTCTTCTTTTAGAGTAAATTGTTCTTTTGCTTGTTAAGTGTTGCTTGAGTGCAGTTAAGAGTTAAAGTGTTCCCTCAGTTCATTCCTTGATATATTTCTTTTCTTGTGTGTGTAATAATTTTTTATGATTGCACATTGACTCATTTTGCAATAATTCTTGTGCAGATATTGTGTTGCCATTAAAGTTTTTCTTGCAGAGATTTTATGCAGTGTTGTGCAATACTTTTTGATTAGCAATTGTCATTTGCAATATTGCTACAGTTTATTTCAGTGCAGTTTCATATGCTCTGTTCTGTGCATAATATTTTATTCTTTCTGTGCCATTTTATTTTATTTCAGCGAATTGTGTCCCAGTTTGTTTCATTTTTGCACAAGCTTTATTGAGTCCATTTTATCATTTTATTGTGTGTTTCCCTATTGCATTGAAAGTAAAGACAACTCACTGTGCCATTCATTCAATTTAAAGTAAAAGTTGAGCAAATCACATTTGAGTAAAGTACAAGTTCTCTTGACTTTCAAAGTGTTATTTGTTAAGTTGAGTATTTTTCTTGTGTGAGTTCCTTTGCTTACTGTGTGACCTGTCAATTTTAATTACTTATGCAGAATCGTTAAGCATTTTTTTCCCCATTTAAATTCACTGTGTTGTGTATTCCTCAGCCACGTTTTCTTTTGTTTCTCTAAATTCTTGTTTTACATTTTGCAAACATGTCTCAAGTTTTCTCAAGCGATGCCTCAGCACATGCTGCTAGTACAACCATTAATGCGTCAGCCCAAAATTCGAGTAACTCCTTATCAAACGATAGACATACTCAGACTTCTAGCCTGCGTAATTTTAGTCATGATCTGTATGATGCTATGCCATTGTTCAATGGTAATCCAGACAACCTTGAAGGTTGGTTTACCGCAGTTAGAGCCAGAGCTGATGCTTCAGTTGATGGTCTTCCATCTGAGAGTTGTTTAATAAGTATCGGAAAGGAGAGTCTAGCCCATTCTCCAGCAGCCTCACGTGTATTTAACTTAATTCGTATGAAGGACTTCCAAGATCTAACCAGGTGGCAAGATTAAGAACAGTTAATTCGCAATTATCTTGAACCTGTGCGAGAAACCGACCCGTTCGTTGTTCTCAAAGAATTAGTTTGCACAGCTCCGAGACCAGAAGAGTCATTAGATGAGTTTGCTCTTCGTCTTAATAACCTAATGTCCTCATTCGTTAAAGCAGGTCAAAATTCCAAGTACCTTAAAGATAACGATAAACCAGCCCTTGATGGGTTTGCCAAATTAGCTGCATTTGGAGTTACTAAACAACTAATGCCACCGACATCTATGTATGTATACAATTCAAGTCCGCTAGATGCTACTATGGGACCACTTGCAGCTCTAATCCATGTACAAAATTTGTGTCCCGAGGGAACCTTCCCTTATCGTAAGTCTATGCCAACCACTTTGTCCACTCCTGTACTTCCTCTAGTTTGTGCTACTACCAAAACTCCCAACCTTAATCACTCGCGTCCATCATCCAAAGCAAGTGTTAAGAGCCATCATTCCCGTAGCACCTGTAGTATGTACAGTACCCACAGTCAAAGAGCTTGCTACAATTGTGGTTACTGTGGCCATATTGCTATTAACTGTCATGATAGTCACCCTAAGAAGCGTCGTACTGATGATGAGTACCAGTCAGATCTTCCCTACTGTACTTATCATAGAATTCATGGACATGACACTTCTGAGTGCAATGCTCTCTACAACCTGCAGTACTCTAAATCTTTCTGTGGCCGTTCCAACCGCAGAGCCAGGAGAGGAAACAGACGTCGTGGTTCACAAACTAACCAGAACCAGGCTCATTCTTCCAATTCAGGGGAATCCGAGCGCCCAAGTCTACTCGTCCAGTCGTGACAGTAGTAGGTGATAACGAGTACACCATCCCAGTCCAAAATTCCTATGAAGCCTTAGCCCTGCTGTTGATGCTGCTTCACACGTCTCTGACGTAGAGGAATTTGGGGATGAAGTAGAAAATGCCTTCTCTGATGACAACCCACCTTTCTGTTTGCATATAACTCCTAATGAAACGATTGGTCCTTTAGTACAAGCTTCTGTCCATAATGCACTCGTTCATGTGTTCATGGACTCTGGTGCGCAAGTTAATATCATCAGATCCAGCTTGTTTAAAGAGAAGCAGTTACGACGTGTCCTCCTCGTTGAACCAACTACTGTAACCTCCCTTAGTGGAGTACCTGGTTCCCTTCTGCGAGTCCGAGGTCAGACTTTGCTCACCTTTACTATCGAAGGCAGAGACTTTACTGCTGCTTTTCTTGTTGTCGACCAGATTACTTTCCCTGGTGACCTTCTACTGGGATTTGCTTCCATGCAAGACTTATGCATTGTGCTTGACCCATACCGATGGCATGCCCAAATTGACGACTTGATCGTTCCATTCTGGGGTTACCAGCTTGGATCAGAAATCTGTCATACTGCTGCAGAGTATGATGTACGGATTAAGTCCTTACAAGCCAATGCATTCTCCAGTAGCGTACCCAAGCGGTCAGGCACTGGTAACTCTGTCACTCCCATCTGTGTTCCACCTACACCTTCAGACTTGCAAGATAGTGTTCCGTTGCCTCAAGTGTCCGAGGACACTCAGACTGCCTTGAGTGCACAGCCTATCCCTGCAATGACTGCTAGTTCGAGTAGTAGTTTCTCCACAGGGGATGCCTTGTCAGAAAACGATTACTTGAAACTAGTAATGCCATCTCTTGTTGATGTCACATGCCGTCTGCAGAAAGTCGTCTCTGTTGTGGCAAGTGCTCTCACTAGAGTGTCTGTTGTTGTTCCTAATGTTCCAGATGGTGATAACGTCCTAGTTGACAGTGATTCCTGCAAGGTCAAGGGTTCATTTGTTGAACCTTCCTTACACGTTGTAAGAGACAGTAAGATCCATTTACTCCTTGCTAACACTTCGGGTCACAGTGTTTGTCTTAGAGCAAATACCAACCTCGTTGACCTAGTTCACTATCCTTACCCTGTTCAAGTACAAGATGACGTGCCACCTGACCAGTGGGTCGGTGCTATTTCAACAGTGGAGACCTCATCCACTCCACTGGACCAATCCATCCCACCAGCTGAGGAGAAAGACTTAGCTCCCACTGATTTCCCAGACGAAGTCCAGCGCTTGTTGACGCTGTTGAACAAACGTCGTAAAACCATTGCCTTACCAGGTGAGAAGATGGGTATAACGAACTTATTGTCCCATCGTATTCCACTTGAACCAGGTACTCGACCTATTTATATACCTGCGTACAGAATGCCCCATTCCCAAGTTGCTGTCGCAGAAGAACTGATCAATCAAATGCTCAATGATGGAGTTATTGCACATAGCAATTCACCCTGGAATGCGCCCTTGATCCTAGTGCCTAAGAAGGACGGCACTTGGCGCCTGGTGATTGACTTTAGGAAGTTAAATGCGAAAACCATTCCAGATCGCTTCCCACTTCCTGTACTAGGTGACCTTTTACGCAATATTGGAGATAACAAAGTCTTCTCGACCCTGGATTTGTTACAAGGGTTTTGGCAAGTCCCTCTTCACGAGGACAGCCAAGCATTAACTGCATTCTCCACTCCCACAGATCATTATCACTTCCTACGAATGGCTTTTGGATTACGATTGTCTCCTATCACGTTCTCTAGACTCATGACCAACATCTTTAGAGGTCTTATAGGTAAAGCACTTATGGTGTACTTAGACGACGTAATCGTCATGTCCGAAGACGTGGACATACACCTGAAAAGACTTGATATAGTACTTGGCAAGCTTGAAGAAGCCAGTTTAAAGATCAAACTGTCCAAATGTCAATTTTTCAGATCAGAAATTAAGTTTCTGGGTCACGTAGTCACTCCTAGAGGGGTTACGACTGATCAAAGTAAAGTAACTGCAGTACTAAATTTTCCAACTCCCAAAACTGCTGATGCCGTAAGATCCTTTGTGGGCTTAGCAGGTTTTTATAGATCTTTCATTGCCAATTTTTCTTCCACAGCTGCTCCGCTAACTGAATTGCTTAAGATGCTCCTTTCGTTTGGACCTTCCATCAAGAAAGAGCATTCAAAACTCTAAAAGAAAAGTTAACATCTGCTCCAATTTTGAAATTCCCAGATTTTTCTAAGCCCTTCTATCTGACAACTGATACTAGTTCAATTGGCATAGGTGCCGTACTAGCTCAGAAGACTGATGGCAAGTACAACGCAGTTGCATTTGCTAGCCATGTCCTTACGAAGGCTGAACGTAATTGTACAGTAACGGAGCAAGAAGCTTTAGCAATAGTATGGTCTTTAAAGCACTTCCGAGACATTATTTACCAGTACCCTGTTCATGTCTTGACAGACCATGCACCACTGATACCTTTATTCCAGAACAACCTACTGGAAGGTTAGCCAGATGGACCTTGACTATCCAAGAGTTCAATCCCACCTTTGAACATTTACCTGGCAAGTCGAATGTAGTCGCAGATGTTTTATTGCGACACGTTAGTGTAGTTACTGCAGATCCTCCATTTACTGTCGAGGATGTCAAAAATGCCCAAAGAACTGATCCCATGTGGTCTGGTGTGATTCGATTCCTGCTCCAGGAAGATCTTATTCTTACTGTGAAGCCACCAGCACCCGTTAGTGACTTTGTAATGAGCCAAGAATTACTGTATCGAACAGCCGAGTTGGGTACTCCAAGTAGAAGAGTTTACCAGTTAGTAATTCCACAGTCACTAGTGAACGTAGCTCTACAGTTAGTTCATGATGCACCAGGTGTTGCACACCCTGGTATGGATCGTTCTGTGAAACAAGCCAGAATGAAATACTTTTGGCCACGTATGGCAACTGACATTTCAGAGTATGTTAAGAAATGTAGTGTCTGTATGCAACATAAAGGAAATGTCAATGGTCCTAATCCAATCCAAGTGTACCCTACCACTAGCGAACTGTGGGAAAGAGTTGCCCTTGACTTGTTAACCAATTTTAAATGTTCCCTCCAAGGCAACAAACATCTGTGTGTTATGGTAGACCATTTCACCAGATATTGTGAGTTAGTTCCTATTGCAGATAAGACTGCAGAGACAGTAGCTAAAGCGTTTAAAGAACACATTATCTGCAGGCATACCACCTCTAAGTCCTTAGTAATAGATAATGGAGGTGAATTCTGTAATGAGATTCTTGATAATTTGTGTACTTTATACAAGATCTCTAAATCCACCATTGTTCCTCATCATCCTGCTAGCAATGGGTTAGCCGAACGAACCAATAAGAAAGTACTTGATGTCCTGAGAGCCACTATCAACCCCAATAGTGAAACTTGGGATGAAGTCATACCAGATGTTCAATGTGCCATAAATTCTGCTTACAATGCTTCCATAGGTGATACTCCACATTATGCATTGTATGGTGTAGACAAGCGTTTACCCTTTGAGTTGTTATATTCCACTCCAAAACCTAATTACAACCCTGATGATTTCGTAGCAACTCGTACCAGCATGGCTCAAAGTGTTTTTTAGAAGAATCCGTGAAACACTTCATAAATCAACAGCAGAATTTACTAGAGTAACTAATAGCCATGCTAAGCCATCAAAAGTCAAAGTAGGTTCGAGAGTAATGCTGACAAATTTCAACAAAACATCCGCAATGCCTAAGCTCGATCAAAAGTTTGTCGGACCTTATCGAGTTGTAGAACATATCTTTGGTAATAAGTATAAGGTTAGAGAAATTAGTACTGGTAAGTACAAAGAATCGCATTTAGATCATATGAAATTAGTATGTGATGTTGATATTGCTACCCAGACTAATGTGACAGATGCTGAAAATCCTCCTGACTCTGTACCCTCTACCTCAGATACTCAGATAATCAACCTGAATGGCGTTACTCCTTGCATACTTGACAAGTAATGAGAAACCCACAAGCATCTTTTGTAGATACTCGTTCAAATCTCCCTCAGTCAAGGCATGTGTTAGCCATTGCAGAGGAATTCGATCCTCCCAGAGATGATAACCATTCTGCATATGTAAACCTCACCCTCGCAGAATTGGGTTTAAATGTACATAGTCTGTATAACTAGATGTCCGAGATGAAGTAAATTGTCAACTGTTTGTTATTAACTGATTAGTTTTTACAGATTTTTTTTTTTTTCGTATTCACATTCCCTCCGTATTCTGAGAATTTGACAGTAATAGTCTGAGTGCACCAGATGCCTTTGCTGTTAATTTCACCTTGTATATATATATTTATTCTTCCTCAGAATCCGTAGAGTGCATGAATACAGATCGATCGATCAATTCCATCCATATTGTACAATGATTTGCTCTTATAGTTTGTAATGCATTACGTTAAAAGTGATTACGTTAACACCCATTACGTAAAATTCATTTTGTTAACATCCAGTATGATACCATCCATTAGTTCTTAGTTATATATGAATTTGTTATTGTATAGAATCAGCCCAGAACCACCTGCCTGTTCAGCCTATAGATAGTAGTGTATGTCGAGACGACATACGTAACATGACCGAGCTGTCAGCATAGTTGCTGATCCCTGTGTTGTATAGCATATCAGTATCATCCATGTGCTTTAGATAGGAGATCCCTTTTAGGCCTGTGACTTTGTGTGACGTCACGGGATGCGCTTGTGTACGTTTGTACCTCTGCCTCGCTCTCAGTCGGCGTAGACATCCAGGCTAGGACAGGCAGAGGCTGGGCTCCATTTCTCATCATCACAGTCTGACAATATATCGTAACCATCCAACAAGTGTGTCTACCTTCAACCCTCGATATCTCCATTTAAGAACCCCTACAATATGTGGCAGTGTGGTGTGTGGTGGTGTAGTGTGTGGTGGTGTAGTGTGTGGTGTAGTGTGGTGTAGTGTGTGTAGTGTGGTATAGTGTGTGGTGGTGTAGTGTGTGGTGTAGTGTGGTGTAGTGTGTGGTGGTGTAGTGTGGTGGTGTAGTGCGGTGGTGTAGTGTGTGGTGGTGTAGTGTGGTGGTGTAGTGTGTGGTGTAGTGTGTGGTGTAGTGTGTGGTGTAGTGTGGTGTAGTGTGGTGGTGTAGTGTGGTGGTGTAGTGTGGTGGTGTAGTGTGTGGTGTAGCGTGTGGTGGTGTAGTGTGGTGTAGTGTGTGGTGGTGTAGTGTGTGGTGGTGTAGTGTGTGGTGGTGCAGTGTGGTTGTGTAGTGTGGTGGTGTAGTGTGTGGTGGTGTAGTGTGTGGTGTAGTGTGTGGTGGTGTAGTGTGTGGTTGTGTAGTGTGGTGGTGTAGTGTGCGGTGGTGTAGTGTGTGGTGTAGTGTGTGGTGTAGTGTGTGGTGGTGTAGTGTGTGGTGGTGTAGTGTGTGGTGGTGTAGTGTGTGGTGGTGTAGTGTGTGGTGTAGTGTGTGGTGGTGTAGTGTGTGGTGGTGTAGTGTGTGGTGTAGTGTGTGGTGTAGTGTGTGGTGTAGTGTGTGGTGTAGTGTGTGGTGGTGTAGTGTGTGGTGGTGTAGTGTGTGGTGGTGTAGTGTGTGGTGGTGTAGTGTGTGGTGTAGTGTGTGGTGGTGTAGTGTGTGGTGGTGTAGTGTGTGGTGGTGTAGTGTGTGGTGGTGTAGTATGTGGTGTAGTGTGTGGTGGTGTAGTGTGTGTGGTGTAGTGTGTGGTGGTGTAGTGTGTGGTGGTGTAGTGTGGTGGTGTAGTGTGTGGTGTAGTGTGTGGTGGTGTAGTGTGTGGTGTAGTGTGTGGTGGTGTAGTGTTGTGGTGTAGTGTGGTGGTGTAGTGTGTGGTGTAGCATGTGGTGGTGTAGTGTGTGGTGTAGTGTGTTGGTGTAGTGTGTTGGTGTAGTGTGTTGGTGTAGTGTGTGGTGTAGTGTGTGGTGGTGTAGTGTTGTGGTGTAGTGTGTGGTGGTGTAGTGTTGTGGTGTAGTGTGTGGTGGTGTAGTGTTGTGGTGGCATGTGGTGGTGTAGTGTGTGGTGTAGTGTGTTGGTGTAGTGTGTAGTGTGTGGTGTAGTGTGTAGTGTGTGGTGTAGTAGTACAGCCTCAAAAAATCACCTCGAACTAGCAAGGTGCTTCTGGTTGTGCAATAAAGATGTAGAACTTTGGGCAGGTATCAGAAAGGTACAAAGGAGAGTAATAAAAGATAAAAATAATCAAGAAAACAAAGATGACACTCTTGGATAGTCAACCAAAAATATATAAAACATGGGAGCAAGAGATAGTGTATCAAAAAATGCAGAATGCCCATACCACAACAGATGACTCGAAACTATCTAGTCACCCACATAGTGCTAAACCAGACCCATCCCCCAGTCATAGCACTAATACCCACAGTGCTGGTGCTGGCCCAGGCTCAGCCCCCACCCCCAGTGCTGACTCAGACCCAGCCCCCAGCCTTACTACCAGCCCAGACTCTACTAGGGACCCTACCACAACTAATTCCAATCACAACCTAATAAAAGTCCAGACGTACATGCATAGGGGTCCTGATCAGCAGAATGCATGTACCTGTGAAGGTGTCTTCACAAAATACAACTTCAACAACAAGAACATCAACTGGGACCAGGTAAACCATGTCCTAAACGAAACATGTTGGGAAGATATCTAAAATGACATGGATCCAAATCAGTGCCTTGAAAGGATCAACTTCCTGGCAGCTGAAGCATGTTCTAGGCATATTCCCCTAAGAAAGAAGAAGAGCAGGAGTAAACTGGAGAGAGAAAGACGCTCCCTCTACAGAAGACGACGAAGAGTCACTGAGCACCTCAGGAGTGCTAGAATATCTGATACATGAAAGGAGGTGCTGACCAGGGAAGTGGAAACTATCGAACTTTAGTTAAATGACTCTTACAGGAACCAGGAGAGACAGGAGGAGCTTAAAGCTATTAGTGAAATTGAAAGAAATATATAGAAATATATACGGATATAGAAATATATACGGATATAGCCCCACTCCATAAAGGGGGCAGCAAAGCATTAGCTAAGAACTATAGACCAATAGCTCTGACGTCCCACATCAAAAAATCTTCGAAAGAGTGCTAAGAAGCAGGATTGCAATTCACCTGGATTCCCAAAATCTGCACAATCCAGGGCAACATGGGTTCAGGGAAGGTCGCTCCTGCCTCTCACAACTACTGGATCACTATGGCCTTGGATGCACTGGAAGAAAATCAGAATGTGGATGTAATATACACAGACTTTGCAAAAGCATTTGACAAATGCGATCATGGCGTAATAGCCCATAAAATACGTGCTAAAGGAATAACTGGGAAAGTGGGGAGATGGATCTTCAACTTCCTAACAAATCGAACACAAAGAGTAGTGGCCAACAGAGTTAAATTGGAGGCTGCCATAGTGAAGAGTTCTGTTCCACAAGGCACAGTACTCGCCCCCATCTTATTCTTCATCCTCATATCAGACACAGACAGAGATATACATCACAGCACCGTATCATCCTTTGCGGATGATACTAGGATCTGCATGAGACTGTCATCTGCTGAGGACGCGGTTAACCTCCAAGAAGATATAAACAAAGTTTTCCAGTGGGCAACGGTAAACAACATGATGTTCAATGAGGACAAATTCCAACTACTCCGTTATGGAAAACTGGAGGAGATAATAACTAGAACAGAGTATACTGCAGACTCTGGCCATACAATAGAGCGGAAAAATAATGTAAGGGACCCGGGAGTAGTAATGTCTGAGGATCTCACTTTCAAGGATCACAACAGTGCCACGAGCAAACGTGCAAAGAAAATGATAGGATGGATAATGAGAACGTTCAAAACGAGAGATGCCAAGCCAATGATGATCCTTTTCAAATCACTTGTTCTCTCTGGGCTGGAATACTGCTGTACATTAACATCTCCATTCAAAGCAGGTGAAATCGCAGATCTAGAGAGTGTACAGAGATCCTTTACTGCATGTATAAGTTCTGTCAAGCACTTTAACTACTGGGAACGCTTGGAAGCACTTGACTTGTACTCGTTGGAACGCAGGAAGGAAAGATATATCATAATCTACACTTGGAAAATCCTGGAAGGAATGGTCCCAAATCTGCACACAGAAATCACTCCCTACGAAAGTAAAAGACTGGGCAGGCGATGCAAAATGCCCCCAATAAAAAGTAGGGGCGCCATTGGTACACTAAGGAAAAACACCATAAATGTCCGGGGCCCAAGACTGTTCAACAGCCTCCCATCAAGCATTAGGGGAATTGCTAATAAACCCCTGGCTGCCTTCAAGAGAGAGCTGGACAGATACCTAAAGTCAGTGCCGGATCAGCCGGGCTGTGGCTCGTACGTTGGACTGCGTGCGGCCAGCAGTAACAGCCTAGTTGATCAGGCCCTGATCCACCGGAAGGCCTGGTCATGGACCGGGCCGCGGGGGCGTTGATCCCCGGAATAACCTCCAGGTAACCTAACGGAAAAAAAAATTAATTGTGTTTGTTTATTATTAAATTAGTGTAAACGTATCTAAAATATATTTAGTTGGATTAGGCTAAATTAAATTAAGCTTGTTATAATAAGGTTAGGTAAGTTTTCTAAGGTTCTTCTGCTACAAAATTATTAATTTTTACATAAGCATAAATGAAAAAAAATTAGTTTTAAACTTATAAGAGAAAAATTTAGAAAGCACTTAATTTTAAATGAGTTCTTGCTAATTGACCATTTTTTCTTATTTCTCACGAAATATATAAATGTCCCCAGGACAGTTCTAGAAGTGGTACCTCCCTATATTATATAATATATATATATATATATATATATATATATATATATATATATATATATATATATATATATATATATATATATATATATATATATAAAGAACATTAGCAAGTGAGGTTGCACACTGGAATCTTAACAATAACAGTAAGACTAAAACTGTTAAAAACATCATCTTCATAATATATTTAGTTTATTGCTTAAATTTTCAGAAGCTTCTTCATCCAGACACAAATAACCCGCACATAGGAGAATGATATCTATGACGACGTTTCGGACAGAAACATTATGAGTTTCTTTCTCCTACCTGCGGGTTATTTATGTATTGTTCCAGTCATGGTATTGTGCTTTTTTATTCTTCTTCATCCCTCATCACAGTATTAAACTCTATTTTAATAACATTCGAATGCTAAAATAATATCACAATATCACAACAGTTAAAAATTCTAATAACAATAATAAATAATCAGACGTACGTAATATAATCTCCAAAATGTTGAATAACAAGTGACTTAAAAACTTTAGAAGCCGGTTAAATCCTTGAGTAGAAACAATAATGTGTAAACTGTTCAACATTACAAGCCTTCCATAGTTTTATTAATAAATGCACAAGACAAGCATTTTATTAAAAAAAATTCTTAAAAAAATTAATACAATAACTACATCTTACTGCAGCAGTCAAAGAACTTATATAGAAGTTAATGAAAGATAAGTTTAGTGTGTCACACACACTGCTCATTATAGTACGCTGTTCCCTTCTAAACTTACCACCACAACAGAGGGAAAAATAAATAAATGCACTATAGTATGATCCTTCATTGACAACGTTTCGCCCAGACAGTGGGCTTCATCAAGTCACAAACAGATCTACCTGGGTAAAGAGTACATGGATATATATATAGAGTGGATAGTCAGGTGTCGGTATTTTATACCTTTTATCTCCACCAGATGGCGTTCTAAAGCCATGGAAGCGAGCTGACATCCTTCCCTTAGTATATCTCTCTTTATCTAAGGCCAGAGGTTCTCAATGGGGTTCACATCTGGGGAGTATCCCGGCCAATCACTGAAGAGTACTTCACACTCACCAAGCCAATGAACAACAAATTTCGCGGTGTGGCAAAGGATCACTGTTTTGTATAAAAACCTTGTATCACACTGAGTGAAAGATTCTGGTAAACGATAACAGACCAATTCTAGGTAAGTTATTACAGTTAACACTAGTGGGAACGTTTGTCGAGGCTTCCCTGGACGTGTTTTTTGGAGTGGGCATGTTATCAACACTGTCCTCAAGGAACCGATGCAATCAGGTCCTAACTGGACCCTCACGCACATCGGAGTTATTTAAAAAGAGGGTTTTACAAAGTTAGGTTAAGGGTTCCTAACTTTAGTTACAAGCTAAGAGCTGTTATCTATATCAGCTAATCTTACTGCGATGAGACACAAATAGGGAACATGATTATTTTCTATTATTTCCCTCGTTTGATGGCCTGAGTTATATAATCCGGTGATCTCTGCAACTGTCTTTTGTGTCAGTGGCTTACTTCTGTCCATATTAATTTGCCAGTAAAAAAAACAGTCTGACAAATTCGGCCCTCAAAAGCGCATGGTGCAGGGGGACCACGGACACAAGACCCTCCACCACACCAACCCAGAAGCAAGTAGTAGCCTTTGGGAATCCTGAGACATCCCGCTTTGAGTTACCAGGTAGGTCAGTGGAGCGCTTATGTCTCATTGACAAATGTGCCAGGGTAAGTAAGTCTATTTAGGCTCAGGTACACATAGGTACAGTCATACAAATTTAGGTGATTATAATTACCATACAAAACACCATGTGTAAATTACCAAGGATACCCCAAAATTGTCAGACAAAGTGACTTATTTCCACTGAAGTTCCAGTAATATCTTATTACTTAATTAAAACTTAGCTATAAGATACAGCAGAAGTTATAACTTTAAAAGCCAAAACAACTATATGGGATGCCTTCCATCCAGTGTACCGGAATGACGAACAGCACTGCATGCATTTTCTATGGGTTATGAATATGCTTCTTCCACTTGTGTACTAAGTTACTTATTATTATAATAATTATTGTCTTCAGAAATGTTTTACAAAATACCCAGTGGTGTGGTCACCAAGTTGAGTGGTGGCACCAGAGCCACTGCCAGCAGTGACAACCGGTTGTCACTAGGTGCAAAAACACACAATAAATGACGAAAAATTCAGTTGTTGACAGTAATTAACATAGTATACAAGACACTGAGTAATAATCACATTTTTATAATCTTTATTGTAGCCACAAATTTATTATAGCTAAAAAGTAATATAATAATCAAATTCACGTCTAATATTCCATTACTAATTTATAATATTCCACTGTGCATGTAACATAATACTCCAATATATACGTATAATATTTTCCGAACTAACAATGTAGGACTGGGTGGATAATAGAGAGGTGAACAGTGTAACAAAAGAAAAACCAAAATGTCAAAGGGCGCAATACACAGTGTGAACAAACAATACACAGTGGAAAAACAATACACAGTGGACAAACAGGGAAAGAAGAAGAGAACGATGAAAGGAACACTAGGGCAATTAGAGAAACAAGAAAAATAAAATTACAAAAGATAACAGGAAAAAGTGGCAATAATAATGGAACAAAAGAGAGAGAGAGAAAGAGAGAAAGAAGCAACAAGTAACGGTCTGCGGCAAAGGACAAGGAGAAGCGGGGAGAAGAATGAAAGAGTAGGGAGAAGAGAGGTGGAGAATACAGGGAGGGGCAGTAAACAGCAAGAGGGTAAGAGACAGAAAGAAAAGAAGGGAGCTAAAAGGACAGATGTGAGTTGTGTGGAGGGTTACTTGGCCCAGAGCAGATCTGCTTGTTGACCAGATCAGTCAGGCTATTTGTGCTAGCAGCACGCAGTCCACACCTTCCTGCTTCACACAACTTAGCAGTCCTTGTCATCCGGGTGCCAGCTAGCACAAGATAAACAAGATTAAAAATGTATCCTTAGTCGTCACTGTACTATAAAAGGCGTGACCAGGTATTCTTTAAGTGTAAACAGGTGTTTTGAGGTATAACAGGTGTTTTGAGGTATAACAGGTGTTATGGAGATGTGACCAGGTGTTCAGGAGATGTGACCAGGTCCTCTCGCGATGCAAACAGGTACTCTTGAGATATAACCAAGTGTTCATGTGTAACCAGGTGCTCTATAGAGATAACCAGGTCTTCTTAAGGAGTAACCAGTCTTTTCTGAGGTGTAACCAAGTGTTCTTCAGGTGTGACCAGGTATACTTCAAGTGTGATCAGGTGTACTTCAGGTTTAAATAAGTGTACTTTACTTTAGGTGCAAACAGGTGTACTTCACTTCAAGCGTAAGCAGGTGTTCTTCAAGTATAACCAGGTGTTGTAAAAGTGAAATCGTTTCAGGTAGCCAGCAAGCAATCAGTGAAAGGACATTCATAATAAAAGAAGACTCAATCATTGCCATGACTGAGAAGAGTCTGTTCGGAGCCACTCTGGGAACTAATGCCCCTGAGAATTCTTCAGGACAAACTGGATGAATTGAAGAGGCTGGAACAATGAATAGGCTATCTAAGCACCCACGATGCTTTGTACCTACTCATACATATTTCTTGGGATGTGCACCTTCAAATGACGAGTGAAAACTAACTAAACGAACTTTGACTTTGAGTCTTCCCCTAGCTAAGGTGATCCAAGATGGCTGACGCTTGGAGGAAACTTCAAATGGGGCACTTATCAACTTATGCAGCACTCTACACTACTCCAATCGCGTGCATTTAGGCACAAGGGACTGGGATCATGGATTATGGGGGATATCTTTCTTGTATCATGCAGCGACCGAAATACATCTCTTAGGATGCCTGCTGCTTTTCACTGGGGGCACTCTGAACAGTGTACCGCACTCAGAACAGTGTACCGCACTCTGAACAGTGTACCGCACGGCTACTTGCTCGATAAGGAAGCGATTCTAATGTACAGATTTGGAATTTGTCCCTCCTCAGTTTTCTAAGAAAAAAAAATTATGTATCTTTCTCGCCAACATTTCAAGAGGTACAATTTAAAGGATTTCACACATTCCAAATAATTTACATACCTGCTTGAACCGGTAGAGACAATGAAGGTTTACTGTATATTCTCTAATCGGCACTTTCACCTGCCTTAAAACGAAGTTGTCAGCATAGGGAGAGTACATGAGCCTTGAAAAGTATCATCAAAAACCTGGCATCTCTTATTTTGAAGGTTTTAGTTTTCCAGCCCATCATTACCCTTGCAGTTGTGACTGTGACCTTGAACGTGAGATCTCTGACTTTATCTCTCCTAAGTCCCTCACATTCCTCTTCTGCTCTACTGAGTGATTCGAATTTGCTTTATACTCTGTTTTAGTTTTAGTTTATTTAACTCTTTCATGGCAGAGTAACAAATTAATAGTCCGTGTTGAATATGATGTCTCCTGCAGATAGTGCTGCCAGAGTCTAACATGTCGTATGTATGTGTTATTACCATTTTTGACCTGGAGAAAAAGTCACAATACTATCCGTGGCTGGAACAATTAACCAATATCCCACCGCCTCCCCTCCCATTATCCAGGCGCTGTAGGTCCCCAGGCGCTGTAGGTCCCCAGGCGCTGAGCGTTAACCTACAATAATAATAATAATAATAATAATAATAATAATACAAATAATGTCAATAATGATCCTTTATTAACTGAGGCTGAGGGACTGATCCCCACAAACTAATACTTCACCTCCTTCAATGTCTCCAGTATTAGTCTCTGAATTGAACTAAGAAAGACAATGATTGGCGAAACGTCCTCACAATAAAGATACCCAAGTGTTGCATGTGTTTCATTCATCTACCCAATAATAAACCAACACAGTAAACACTGACCGCGGCCGTGCCCAGAGGTTGCCCACAACACACAAGAGACTAATTAACATGCCCAGGCGGGCGTACCCACTACCTCCCGTGGGCATAATTCATGTTGCCTCATGCAGAACATTGTGTATCGCCAACAGCTTGGTGGCTCACAAACTGGACAGGGAATATTCAACAGAGGTCTCGAGCCTCTAATATTCCTTACGGGTTTCGTGCTTCATTACGTGCACATGCTACCAGCATATTATTACGGCAATTATAATGTTTCGCAAATTATAAAGTGCCGTATACCAGGGTGCCGTATACCAGGGTGCCGTATACCAGGGTGCCGTATACCAGGGTGCCATACACAAGAACTACCATCTTACACAACTCCAAAAGAAGTCCCATGTACAGGAAGTAATGGACAGTAACGTCTGCAAGACGTACTGGACAGTACTGGTTACAAGATCCACTGGACAGTACCATCTACAAGATCTACTGAACAGTACCATCTACAAGATACACTGAACAGTACCATCTACAAGATCTACTGGACAGTACTATCTACAAGATACACTGAACAGTACCATCTACAAGATCTACTGGACAGTACCATCTACAAGATACACTGGACAGTACCATCTTCAAGATACACTGAACAGTACCATCTACAAGATCTACTGGACAGTACCATCTACAAGATCTACTGGACAGTACCATCTACAAGATACACTGGACAGTACCATCTACAAGATCTACTGGACAGTACCATCTACAAGATACACTGGACAGTACCATCTACAAGATACACTGGACAGTACCATCTACAAGATCTACTGGACAGTACCATCTACAAGATACACTGGACAGTACCATCTACAAGATCTACTGGACAGTACCATCTACAAGATACACTGGACAGTACCATCTACAAGATACACTGGACAGTACCATCTACAAGATACACTGGACAGTACTATCTACAAGATACACTGGACAGTACCATCTACAAGATACACTGGACAGTGCCATCTACAAGATACACTGGACAGTACCATCTACAAGATACACTGAACAGTACCATCTACAAGATACACTGGACAGTACCATCTACAAGATCTACTGGACAGTACCATCTACAAGATACACTGGACAGTACCATCTACAAGATACACTGGACAGTACCATCTACAAGATACACTGGACAGTACCAGCTATAAGATACACTGGACAGTACCATCTACAAGATACACTGGACAGTACCATCTACAAGATACACTGGACAGTGCCATCTACAAGATACACTGGGCAGTACCATCTACAAGATACACTGAACAGTACCATCTACAAGATACACTGAACAGTACCATCTACAAGATACACTGGACAGTACCATCTACAAGATACACTGGACAGTACCATCTACAAGATACACTGGACAGTACCATCTACAAGATACACTGGACAGTACCATCTACAAGATACACTGGACAGTACCATCTACAAGATACACTGGACAGTACCATCTACAAGATACACTGGACAGTACCATCTACAAGATACACTGAACAGTGCCATCTACAAGATACACTGGACAGTACCATCTACAAGATACACTGAACAGTGCCATCTACAAGATACACTGGGCAGTGCCATCTACAAGATACACTGGACAGTACCATCTACAAGATACACTGAACAGTGCCATCTACAAGATACACTGGACAGTACCATCTACAAGATCTACTGGACAGTACCATCTACAAGATACACAGGACAGTACCATCTACAAGATACACTGGACAGTACCATCTACAAGATACACTGAACAGTACCATCTACAAGATACACTGGACAGTACCATCTACAAGATACACTGAAGAGTACCATCTACAAGATACACTGAACAGTACCATCTACAAGATACACTGGACAGTACCATCTACAAGATACACTGGACAGTACCATCTACAAGATACACTGGACAGTACCATCTACAAGATACACTGGACAGTACCATCTACAAGATACACTGGACAGTGCCATCTACAAGATACACTGGGCAGTGCCATCTACAAGATACACTGGGCAGTGCCATCTACAAGATACACTGGACAGTACCATCTACAAGATACACTGGACAGTACCATCTACAAGATACACTGGACAGTACCATCTACAAGATACACTGGACAGTACCATCTACAAGATACACTGGACAGTACCATCTACAAGATACACTGGGCAGTGCCATCTACAAGATACACTGGGCAGTGCCATCTACAAGATACACTGGACAGTACCATCTACAAGATACACTGGACAGTACCATCTACAAGATACACTGGACAGTACCATCTACAAGATCTACTGAACAGTACCATCTACAAGATACACTGGACAGTACCATCTACAAGATCTACTGGACAGTACCATCTACAAGATACACTGGGCAGTGCCATCTACAAGATACACTGGACAGTACCATCTACAAGATACACTGGACAGTACCATCTACAAGATACACTGGACAGTACCATCTACAAGATCTACTGAACAGTACCATCTACAAGATACACTGGACAGTACCATCTACAAGATACACTGGACAGTACCATCTACAAGATACACTGGACAGTACCATCTACAAGATACACTGGACAGTACCATCTACAAGATACACTGGACAGTACCATCTACAAGATACACTGGACAGTACCATCTACAAGATACACTGGACAGTACCATCTACAAGATACACTGGACAGTACCATCTACAAGATCTACTGAACAGTACCATCTACAAGATACACTGGACAGTACCATCTACAACATACACTGGACAGTACCATCTACAAGATACACTGGACAGTACCATCTACAAGATCTACTGAACAGTACCATCTACAAGATACACTGGACAGTACCATCTACAAGATACACTGGACAGTGCCATCTACAAGATCTACTGGACAGTACCATCTACAAGATACACTGAACATTGCCATCTACAAGATACACTGGACAGTGCCATCTACAAGATACACTGGACAGTACCATCTACAAAATACACTAGGCAGTGCCATCTACAAGATACACTGGGCAGTACCATCTACAAGATACACTGGACAGTACCATCTACAAGATACACTGGACAGTACCATCTACAAGATCTACTGGACAGTGCCGTCTACAAGATACACTGAACTGTACCATCTACAAGATCTACTGGACAGTGCCATCTACAAGATCCACTGGGCAGTGCCATCTACAAGATACACTGAACAGTACCATCTACAATGAGAAGCAGCAGTGCCACTAACCCGAGTAGAGCATATCTTCACTGCTACTTCTTTCTGCCTTTCTCGGCCATACCTCTGCCATGTTTCTTCTTCTCCTTGTCATTTTTCTTATTATTATTATTATTATTATTATTATTATTATTATTATTATTATTATTATTATTATTGCACATCTTTTTCAAGGCCCCCATCCAACAATAGGGAACTTACAGAGCCTGACTGTCTTCACTGTCTTCAAGTGTTAAGCTGATACGTTCGTACTGCTGATCCCAGCTCAGAAGCTGCGATGACCTAGCCTGTGGGCTGCCGGCAAAAGCAGTTTGACTGAGCAGACTGTCAGGCCTTAGCTCAGGATCGGTCTGCCTGTTACCACCAGGAGAATTTCCAGTCACCTTGGTGATCCCCAGTCACCGCAATGACTGGTAGTATCATCACACTCGTGGTTACACACACCAGAGTCCCAACAAACAATTCATTCGTCTCTTACACACCAACACTTCTAGCTAGCTAGCCGTGCGTAGCATTTTCCATTTGATGTAAAATTGTTGACGTTGCAAGAGGTATTGGCAAGTGTGAGGCCAGATCTGGGACCGACCCGCGGGTGCGATAACCCCCTCCCCCCACGGAGCAGACTAAAGGTAGACCATGGGCAGGTAGACAGTCAGGGGCACCACAACATTAATACCTATGACTTGCTTTTACCCAGTTTGGATGGTTCTTCTATTCTGGCAGCCCCGCCTGAGGCCAGGCTACCCCACTGACTGCTGTTGGTGGCAGGGGCCAACAGTCCCACAAAGCCAACACAAACCACAAGATCAAGCACTTGCAGGAGACAGTGGCCAAGTTTAGTCCTGGGAGCCTCAAGCATTCAAAAACTCAGCTACAATTTACAAATGAATATTCACAAAAATAAATTGACTCGTAGGGTTTCCCACATTTATACG
Organism: Cherax quadricarinatus; assembly: GCF_038502225.1. Classification (NCBI taxonomy): domain Eukaryota; kingdom Metazoa; phylum Arthropoda; class Malacostraca; order Decapoda; family Parastacidae; genus Cherax; species Cherax quadricarinatus. The sequence goes on along the minus strand of NC_091322.1, from coordinate 1,172,896 downwards.
ACTCAGCGTAGAACAAAATAATATATCAGTTCAGTGAATTGTCTGATATTTTAGATATTTTGTATTCGCCTCAAGGAAATACTGTCGGAGAGAATACATTAATAAACACTAAACTTCTTTTCCCATCTCATTTTTCAGCAACAAAGCGGTAAAAGATATGAAAATGCAACGTTGTGTACACCAGAGTACAACTATAACAGTCTTTATACAGAGCTACAGCTGCTTATTCTCAGCAACCTCAACTTGTGCATCTCTGGTGGCCCTTAACACATGTGCACTTTTAGTGGCTCCTAGCACATGACTTCCTCTAGTGGCCACTAACGCATGTGCACTTCTAGTGGCCACTAACGCAGGTGCACTTCTAGTGGCTACTAAGACATGATCACCTCTAGCGATTGGTAACACCTTTAGTGGCTGGTAGCACATATACACCTCTAGTAGCTGGTAGCACATGTATACCTTAGTGGTTGGTAACACATTTACACCTCTAGTGGCCGGTAACACATGTACACCTCTAGTGGGTAATAACATATGTACACCTCTAGTGGCTGATAACACATGTACACTTCTAGTGGCTGATAACACATGTACACTTCTAGTGGCTGATAACACATGTACACCACTAGTGGCTGATAACACATGTACACCTCTAGTGGTTGATAACACATGTAGACCACTAGTGGCTGATAACACATGTACACCACTAGTGGCTGATAACACATGTACACCTCTAGTGGCTGATACCACATGTATACCACTAGTGGCTGGTAACACATGTACACCACTAGTAATAAGCAACACATGTAATGATTCCAGGTGTTGGTCGGCACATCCTGTGCGACCTCGTGTCATCATATATTCTCTTACCCTGGAGTGTTATAGTGTTAGCTGGTGGTATCTGCCAAATATATTCCTTGAGAAACTCACACAAGCAGTTCAAAGGTGTGCTGAGTGGATGGTGCGGTTAAAGACTACGTGATGGATCCATCATACTCAATCCAGCTGACAAGAACATTATTTTGCCAAAATTTTGATATGGTATGCAGAGAACTACATTTTCTAAAAACTTTTTTTTTAAATCAGAATAGGACTTTGTGGTGATAGTTATTGGTGTGGGGCTGGGGGAAGGCTGGAAGGGAAGAAGTGAGCTTGGATAATGGTAGGAAAGATGCGAAAGTGGAGGGAAGTATTGGATAGGATAGCTGTGGGGAGCTCAGAAGGTGAGAGGGAACTGAGGAGAGTGAACTGAGAAACAGCAGGGGCGTTGTGGTGGTGGTAGTGGTGGTGTTGCGGAAGGTGCGGAGTGCCGCAGCCCTCTGCGGTTGGGCTGGCGGCATCTGATGCTGTGGATGCTGTTACTACTGCTGTATAGTGACGGCAAAGTGTTGATGTTGTTGCTGGTGATGTTGTTGTACTGCTGCTGGTGTTGCTGTGCTGGTGCTGCTGGTGTTGTTGTATTGCTGCAGGTGTTGTTGTTGTACTGCTGCTGGTGTTGTTTTGCTGGTGCTGTTGGTGTTGTTGCTGTACTGCTGCTGGTGTTGTTGTTGTACTGCTGCTGGTGTTGTTGTGCTGGTGCTGTTGGTGTTCTTGTACTGCTGCTGGTGTTGTTGTTGCACTGCTGCTGGTGTTGTTGTACTGCTGTTGGTGTTGTTGTACTGCTTCTGGTGTTGTTGTACTGCTGCTGGTGCTGTTGTTGTACTGCTGCTGGTGTTAAGAACATAAGAACATAAGAACGAAGGAACACTGCAGAAGGCCCACTGGCCCATGCGAGGCAGGTCCAAGTCTCCTACCGGCTAAAGCCAATGCACCCAACCTAGTCAGGTCAGGTCACATTGACTTAAGGGAGGAACACGGCACCCGACCTGGTAGCACAAGCTATCAGGTCTAACTCACACCCACCCACATCTACTCATGTATTTATCCAACCTATTTTTAAAGCTACACAACGTTCTGGCCTCTATAACGGTACTTGGGAGTTTGTTCCACTCATCCACAACTCTATTACCAAACCAGTACTTTCCTATATCCTTCCTGAATCCGAATTTTTCCAACTTAAAACCATTGCTGCGAGTCCTGTCTAGGCTAGATATTTTCAGCACACTATTTACATCCCCTTTATTTATTCCTGTCTTCCATTTATACACCCAACCTAGTCAGGTCAGGTCACACTGACTTAAGGGAGGAACACGGCAACCGACCTGGTAGCACAAGCTATCAGGTCTAACTCACACCCACCCACATCTACTCATGTATTTATCCAACCTATTTTTAAAGCTACACAACGTTCTGGCCTCTATAACGGTACTTGGGAGTTTGTTCCACTCATCCACAACTCTATTACCAAACCAGTACTTTCCTATATCCTTCCTGAATCCGAATTTTTCCAACTTAAAACCATTGCTGCGAGTCCTGTCTAGGCTAGATATTTTCAGCACACTATTTACACCCCCTTTATTTATTCCTGTCTTCCATTTATACACCCAACCTAGTCAGGTCAGGTCACACTGACTTAAGGGAGGAACACGGCAACCGACCTGGTAGCACAAGCTATCAGGTCTAACTCACACCCACCCACATCTACTCATGTATTTATCCAACCTATTTTTAAAGCTACACAACGTTCTGGCCTCTATAACGGTACTTGGGAGTTTGTTCCACTCATCCACAACTCTATTACCAAACCAGTACTTTCCTATATCCTTCCTGAATCTGAATTTTTCCAACTTAAAACCATTGCTGCGAGTCCTGTCTAGGCTAGATATTTTCAGCACACTATTTACATCTCCTTTATTTATTCCTGTCTTCCATTTATACACCTCAATCATATCCCCCCTAATTCTACGTCTTTCTAGAGAGTGCAGTTTCAGGGCCCTTAGTCTATCCTCATAGGGAAGGTTTCTGATACATGGGATCCACTTTGTCATCCTCCTTTGTACATTTTCCAGAGAATTTATATCCATTCTGTAATACGGTGACCAAAACTGTGCAGCATAATCTAAATGAGGCCTAACCAAGGATGTATAGAGTTGAAGAACAACCTGAGGACTCCTATTATTTATGCTTCTTGATATGAAGCCAAGGATTCCATTAGCTTTATTGCGAACACTTATGCACTGTTGTCTTGGTTTCAGATTACTGCTAACCAGAACTCCTAAATCTTTTTCGCAATCCGTAATATTAAGATCTACATTATTTAGTTTATATGTGGCATGGTTATTGTCCTGTCCAACATTTAGAACTTTGCATTTGTCTATATTAAGCTGCATCTGCCACTTCTCCGACCACTGCATCAGTCTATTCAAATCTTCCTGGAGTGCTCGAATGTCCTCGTCAGAATGAATTCGACGGCCTATTTTGGTGTCATCGGCAAACTTGCCGATGTCGCTCTTTATGCCCTCATCTATGTCGTTTATGTAGATTGTGAACAGCAGGGGGCCCAACACTGACCCCTGAGGAACACCGCTCGTGACGCTTCCCCACTCTGATTTCTCCCCATTTATGCAAACTCTCTGCTGCCTATTTGTCAACCATGCCTCTATCCAGGAAAAAATTTCTCCTCCTATTCCATGTGCTTTAATTTTCCTCAATAGTCTCTGATGTGGGACCCTGTCAAAAGCCTTACTGAAGTCCATATACACAATATCATATTCATTACCATGATCTACCTCCTCAAATACCTTAGTGAAAAAAGTTAAGTTAATAAATTCGTAAGGCAGGAACGCCCCTTTGTAAAACCATGCTGAGATTCGTTGATTAATTTATGCTTTTCAAGGTGGCTACGAACTGCCTCGGCAATTATTGATTCCATAAATTTTCCCACTATGGAGGTTAGGCTTATTGGTCTATAGTTCGAAGCTAAGGACCTGTCACCTGTTTTGAAAATAGGTATCACATTTGCCATTTTCCACTTATCTGGCACCATGCCAGTTTGTAGTGATATGTTGAAAAGATTAGCCAAAGGTGTGCTAAGCTCCTCTTTACATTCCTTTAAAACCCTTGCATACAGTTCATCAGGGCCTGGGGATTTGTTAGGTTTTAATTTATCTATTTGCCTAAGGACCATGTCACTTGTGACCCTAATAGTGCACAGTTTATTATCGTCCTGTTCTACATAATTTATCATTACTCGAATATCGCTGGTATCCTCCTGTGTAAAAACTGAGAGGAAGTATGTGTTAAAAATTCTACACATTTCCTTATCACTGTCAGTGAGCTGACCCGAGGAACTTTTGAGTGGGCCTATCTTGTCCCTGATCTTACTTCTGTATACCTGAAAGAATCCTTTTGGGTTAGTCTTCGATTCTCTTGCAACTTTAACCTCATAATCTCTTTTGCTTTTCTAATTCCCTTTTTTATTTCTCTCTTTAACTGAATATATCGATTTCTTAATTGCCTCTCTCCTCTTTTGATTTGCCTATATATGCCTCTCTTTTGACCAATCAGATATTTTAATCTATTGTTCATCCATTTAGGATCATTTTTGTTTGATCTGATTTCCCTATTTGGAACATAATTTGACTGAGCAGCTAGAACTATGCCCTGGAAAGCATCATATCGGCAACCATCACCACCTACCTGACCCTTAGTCAGGTCATTCCAGTTCAGCCCACCTAAGTAATTTTTCAGTCCTATGAAATCAGCCAAGCGAAAGTCAGGGACGGAGACTTGATTGCCATTATTAGGGGAATTCCATGATATATTAAAACTGAGTGATTTGTGATCACTTTCCCCAAGCTCATCATTAACCTCAAGATTATTAATTAGTGTTTCCCTACTGGCAAGAACCAAGTCAAGGAGGTTATTTCCCCTAGTTGGCTCTGTCACAAACTGTTTTAAAAAACAATCCTGGATCGCATCAAGAAAGTCACCTGACTCTAAATTTCCTGTCAAATTGCTCCAGTCAATCTGTCTATAGTTGAAATTTCCCATTAGCACAACATTTTCGTATGTAGATGCCTTACGAATTTCGTCCCATAGAAGTTTACTGCACTCCCTATCAAGATTTGGGGCCCTGTAAATCACACCCAAAATTAGTTTTTCTCGGCCCTCGAGAAGCTGTAACCAAACAGATTCAGTGGCTGACGCTTCTAATTTAATATCTTGTCTAACACAACAATTTAAATTGTCTCTGACATACATCGCTACTCCACCACCTTTCCTGTTGACCCTGTCAGTGTGGAATAATTTATAGCCTTGTATGTGACATTCAGAGGGCATCTCTCTATCTTTCAGATTGAGCCAGGTCTCTGTTATAGCAATAATATCTATGTTTCCTGCACTTGCAATTAATCTTAGCTCATCTATCTTATTTCTTACACTCCTGCTATTAGTATAGTAAACCTTAAGGGAGCTAGTCCTTTGCTGCCCTCTGCTGTCCCCCTTTGTTTGCTGACCTGATCTATTGTCTTTATTTATAACTTCATGCTGAATGCCTTTTATACATTTACTCTTTCCAACCCAAGTGTTGCAACCTGCTTGTTTCCCACACACACCCATACCTCTATCTTCCATCAGTTTAAAATCATAGGCATTTCACCAATGGCCTTCTCAATCGAGTCTGCAAGTGCTACCAACCCAGCCCCAGAGAGATGTACCCCATCCCTTGCATACATATCATGTTTGCCATAAAAGTTGTTCCAGTTGTCAATGAATGGGATTGCAAGTTCCTTGCAGTATCCGTCTAGCCAGCAATTTACACCAATTGCCATAGACAACCATTCATTTCCTACTCCCCTTCTAGGCAAGATGCTACATATGATTGGGATCCCTCCCTTAGACTTAATGAAATCTATAGCTGACCTGTACTTATCTAGCAGCTCTTCTCTCCTACCCTTCCCAATATCATTTCCACCAGCACTGAGGCAGATAATGGGCTTGTTCCCATTACCTGACATGATATTATCCAGCCTGTTGACAATGTCCCCAACACCAGCTCCAGGGAAGCACACTCTATCTCTCATCTTCTTATTCCTATTACAAAAAGCACGGTCAATATATCTTACCTGAGAGTCACCAACCACAAGAATGCGCTTACCTCCATTAGCAGGGGCAGTAGTACCCTTACCTTCACTGGCCACTGAAGTACATTCATCCTGAAGAAGCGATTTCCTACCTTCAGATCTTCACTCTTAACTTTCCTTACTCTGATGCACCTCCCATTACTGTGAACCACTCGCCACTTGTAGCAGGTGCTGGACTGCACCTCACTGCTGGTAGCCGTTGCTACCTCCCCAACTACAGCCTCCTCACAGCGAGAGACAGACTGCACCTCACTGCTAGAAGCCTCATTCCCCACAACTCCAGCCACCTCACACTCTCTCCCAGACCCATTGAGGTGGACCTTCAGCCTCCTAATCTCCTGGAGAAGCAAGACCTCCTCCTTCAATTCTCCAACCTCAATTTTTAAAACACTGCAGAAGCAAGCCATGCTTTGTAACCGTCCACACTAATCCCCAAAGCAGCTCAGGGTCTGTAACCTCACGTGACGACTGACCACTGTTGCTGTTGTACTGCTGCTGGTGTTGTTGTTGTACTGCTGCTGGTGTTGCTGTTGTACTGATGCTGGTGCTGTTGTTGTACTGCTGCTGATGTTGCTGTTGTACTGCTGCTGGTGCTGTTGTTGTACTGCTGCTGGTGTTGTTGTTGTACTGCTGCTGGTGTTGTTGTTGTTGCACTGCTGCTGGTGTTGTACTGCTGCTGGTGTTGTTGTACTGCTGCTGGTGTTGCTGCACTGCTGCTGGTGTTGTTGTTGCACTGCTGCTGGTGCTGTTGTACTGCTGCTGGTGTTGTTGTTGTACTGCTGGTGTTGTTGTACTGCTGCTGGTGTTGTTGTTGTACTGCTGCTGGTGTTGTTGTTGTACTGCTGCTGGTGTTGTTGTTGTACTGCTGGTGTTGTTGTACTGCTGCTGGTGTTGTTGTTGTACTGCTGCTGGTGTTGTTGTTGTACTGCTGCTGGTGTTGTTGTACTGCTGCTGGTGTTGTTGTTGTACTGCTGCTGGTGTTGTTGTACTGCTGCTGGTGTTGTTGTTGTACTGCTGCTGGTGTTGTTGTACTGCTGCTGGTGTTGTTGTTGTACTGCTGGTGTTGTTGTTGTACTGCTGCTGGTGTTGTTGTTGTACTGCTGCTGGTGTTGTTGTACTGCTGCTGGTGTTGTTGTACTGCTGCTGGTGTTGTTGTACTGCTGCTGTTGTTGTACTGCTGATGGTGTTGTTATTGTACTGCTGGTGTTGTTGTACTGCTGCTGGTGTTGTTGTTGTACTGCTGCTGGTGTTGTTGTACTACTGCTGGTGTTGTTGTTGTACTGCTGCTGGTGTTGTTGTACTGCTGCTGGTGTTGTTGTACTGCTGCTAGTGTTGTTGTTGTACTGCTGCTGGTGTTGTTGTACTGCTGCTGGTGTTGTTGTACTGCTGCTGGTGTTGTTGTTGTACTGCTGCTGGTGTTGTTGTACTGCTGCTGGTGTTGTTGTTGTACTGCTGCTGGTGTTGTTGTACTGCTGCTGGTGTTGTTGTACTGCTGCTGGTGTTGTTGTACTGCTGCTGGTGTTGTTGTACTGCTGCTGTTGTTGTTGTACTGCTGCTGGTGTTGTTGTTGTTGTACTGCTGCTGTTGTTGTTGTACTGCTGTGTTGTTGTACTGCTGCTGTGTTGTTGTACTGCTGCTGTTGTTGTTGTACTGCTGCTGTTGTTGTACTGCTGCTTGTTGTTGTACTGCTGCTGTCGTTGTTGTTGTACTGCTGCTGGTGTTGTTGTGCTGGTGCTGCTGTCGTTGTTGTTGTACTGCTGCTGGTGTTGTTGTGCTGGTGCTGCTGTCGTTGTTGTTGTACTGCTGCTGGTGTTGTTGTGCTGGTGCTGCTGTTGTTGCTACTGCTGCTGGTGTGTTGTTGTACTGCTGCTGTGTGTTGTTGTACTGCTGCTGGTGTTGTTGTACTGCTGCTGGTGTTGTTGTACTGCTGCTGGTGTTGTTGTACTGCTGCTGGTGTTGTTGTACTGCTGCTGGTGTGGTTGTACTGCTGCTGGTGTTGTTGTACTGCTGCTGTGTGTTGTACTTGTGTTGTTGTACTGCTGCTGTTGTTGTACTGCTGCTGGTGTTGTTGTACTGCTGCTGGTGTTGTTGTTGTACTGCTGCTGGTGTTGTTGTACTGCTGCTGGTGTTGTTGTTGTGCTGCTGCTGTTGTTCTGCTGCTGGTGTTGTTGTACTGCTGCTGTTGTTCTGATGCTGGTGTTGTTGTACTGCTGCTGTTGTTCTGATGCTGGTGTTGTTGTTGTACTGCTGCTGTTGTTCTGATGCTGGTGTTGTTGTACTGCTGCTGTTGTTGTTGTACTGCTGCTGGTGTTGTTGTACTGCTGCTGTTGTTGTACTGCTGCTGGTGTTGTTGTACTGCTGCTGGTGTTGTTGTACTGCTGCTGTTGTTCTGATGCTGGTGTTGTTGTACTGCCGCTGGTGTTGTTGTACTGCTGCTGCTGGTGTTGTTGTACTGCTGCTGGTGTTGTTGTACTGCTGCTGGTGTTGTTGTACTGCTGCTGTTGTTCTGATGCTGGTGTTGTTGTACTGCTGCTGGTGTTGTTGTACTGCTGCTGGTGTTGTTGTACTGCTGCTGGTGTTGTTGTGCTGGTGCTGCTGCTGGTGTTGTTGTACTGCTGCTGGTGTTGTTGTGCTGGTGCTGCTGCTGGTGTTGTTGTACTGCTGCTGGTGTTGTTGTGCTGGTGCTGCTGGTGTTGTTGTTGTACTGCTGCTGGTGTTGTTGTTGTACTGCTGCTGGTGTTGTTGTACTGCTGCTGGTGTTGTTGTACTGCTGCTGGTGTTGTTGTACTGCTGCTGGTGTTGTTGTACTGCTGCTGGTGTTGTTGTACTGCTGCTGGTGTTGTTGTACTGCTGCTGCTGGTGTTGTTGTACTGCTGCTGTTCTGTGTTGTTGTGTACTGTGCTGGTGTTGTTGTACTGCTGCTGTGTGTTGTTGTACTGCTGCTGTGTTGTTGTTGTACTGCTGCTGGTGTTGTTGTACTGCTGCTGTGTTGTTGTTGTACTGCTGCTGTACTGTGTTGTTGTTGTACTGGTGTTGCTGCTGTTGTTGTTGTACTGCTGCTGTTGTTGTTGTACTGCTGGTGTTGTTGTACTGCTGCTGGTGTTCTTGTTGTACTGCTGCTGGTGTTGTTGTTGTACTGCTGCTGGTGTTGTTGTTGTACTGCTGGTGTTGTTGCACTGCTGCTGGTGTTGTTGCACTGCTGCTGCTGGTGTTGTTGCTGTACTGCTGCTGGTGTTGTTGCTGTGCTGCTGCTGGTGTTGTTGTACTGCTGCTGGTGTTGTTGTACTGCTGCTGGTGTTGTTGTACTGCTGCTGGTGTTGTTGTACTGCTGCTGGTGTTGTTGTACTGCTGCTGTGTTGTTGTACTGCTGCTGGTGTTGTTGTACTGCTGCTGGTGTTGTTGCACTGCTGCTGGTGTTGTTGTACTGCTGATGGTGTTGTTATTGTACTGCTGGTGTTGTTGTACTGCTGCTGGTGTTGTTGTTGTACTGCTGCTGGTGTTGTTGTTGTACTGCTGCTGGTGTTGTTGTACTGCTGCTAGTGTTGTTGTACTGCTGCTGGTGTTGTTGTACTGCTGCTACTGCTGTGTTGTTGTTGTACTGCTGCTGTGTGTTGTTGTACTGCTGCTGTTGTTGTTGTACTGCTGCTGTTGTTGTTGTACTGCTGCTGTTGTTCTGATGCTGGTGTTGTTGTACTGCTGCTGGTGTTGTTGTTGTACTGCTGCTGGTGTTGTTGTACTGCTGCTGCTGGTGTTGTTGTACTGCTGCTGGTGTTGTTGTACTGCTGCTGGTGTTGTTGTACTGCTGCTGGTGTTGTTGTTGTACTGCTGCTGGTGTTGTTGTGCTGGTGCTGCTGGTGTTGTTGTTGTACTGCTGCTGGTGTTGTTGTGCTGGTGCTGCTGGTGTTGTTGTTGTACTGCTGCTGGTGTTGTTGTACTGCTGCTGGTGTTGTTGTACTGCTGCTGGTGTTGTTGTACTGCTGCTGGTGTTGTTGTACTGCTGCTGGTGTTGTTGTACTGCTGCTGGTGTTGTTGTACTGCTGCTGGTGTTGTTGTACTGCTGCTGCTGGTGTTGTTGTACTGCTGCTGGTGTTGTTGTTGTACTGCTGGTGTTGTTGTACTGCTGCTGGTGTTGTTGTACTGCTGCTGGTGTTGTTGTACTGCTGCTGTTGTTGTTGTACTGCTGCTGGTGTTGTTGTACTGCTGCTGGTGTTGTTGTACTGCTGCTGTTGTTCTGATGCTGGTGTTGTTGTACTGCTGCTGGTGTTGTTGTACTGCTGCTGTTGTTGTTGTACTGCTGCTGTTGTTCTGATGCTGGTGTTGTTGTACTGCTGCTGTTGTTCTGATGCTGGTGTTGTTGTACTGCTGCTGGTGTTGTTGTACTGCTGCTGGTGTTGTTGTACTGCTGCTGGTGTTGTTGTACTGCTGCTGGTGTTGTTGTACTGCTGCTGGTGTTGTTGTACTGCTGCTGGTGTTGTTGTACTGCTGCTGGTGTTGTTGTTGTACTGCTGCTGGTGTTGTTGTACTGCTGCTGGTGTTGTTGTGCTGGTGCTGCTGCTGGTGTTGTTGTGCTGGTGCTGCTGGTGTTGTTGTACTGCTGCTGGTGTTGTTGTGCTGCTGCTGGTGTTGTTGTACTGCTGCTGCTGGTGTTGTTGTACTGCTGCTGGTGTTGTTGTACTGCTGCTGGTGTTGTTGTACTGCTGCTGCTGGTGTTGTTGTACTGCTGCTGGTGTTGTTGTACTGCTGCTGGTGTTGTTGTACTGCTGCTGGTGTTGTTGTACTGCTGCTGGTGTTGTTGTTGTGCTGCTGCTGTTGTTCTGATGCTGGTGTTGTTGTACTGCTGCTGTTGTTGTTGTACTGCTGCTGTTGTTCTGATGCTGGTGTTGTTGTACTGCTGCTGTTGTTGTTGTACTGCTGCTGTTGTTGTTGTACTGCTGCTGTTGTTCTGATGCTGGTGTTGTTGTACTGCTGCTGGTGTTGTTGTACTGCTGCTGTTGTTCTGATGCTGGTGTTGTTGTACTGCTGCTGTTGTTCTGATGCTGTTGTTGTTGTACTGCTGCTGGTGTTGTTGTACTGCTGCTGGTGTTGTTGTACTGCTGCTGGTGTTGTTGTACTGCTGCTGGTGTTGTTGTACTGCTGCTGGTGTTGTTGTACTGCTGCTGGTGTTGTTGTACTGCTGCTGGTGTTGTTGTACTGCTGCTGTTGTTCTGATGCTGGTGTTGTTGTACTGCTGCTGTTGTTCTGATGCTGGTGTTGTTGTACTGCTGCTGGTGTTGTTGTACTGCTGCTGTTGTTGTTGTACTGCTGCTGGTGTTGTTGTGCTGGTGCTGCTGTTGTTGTTGTTGTACTGCTGCTGGTGTTGTTGTGCTGGTGCTGCTGGTGTTGTTGTACTGCTGCTGGTGTTGTTGTGCTGGTGCTGCTGGTGTTGTTGTACTGCTGCTGGTGTTGTTGTTGTACTGCTGGTGTTGTTGCACTGCTGCTGGTGTTGTTGTACTGCTGCTAGTGTTGTTGTTGTACTGCTGCTGGTGTTGTTGTACTGCTGCTAGTGTTGTTGTACTGCTGCTGTTGCTGTACTGCTGTTGTTGTTGTACTGCTGCTGGTGTTGTTGTTGTACTGCTGCTGGTGTTGTTGTTGCACTGCTGCTGGTGTTGTTGCACTGTTGCTGGTGTTGTTGTACTGCTGCTGGTGTTGTTGTACTGCTGCTGCTGGTGTTGTTGTGCTGGTGCTGCTGCTGGTGTTGTTGTACTGCTGCTGGTGTTGTTGTACTGCTGCTGGTGTTGTTGTACTGCTGCTGCTGGTGTTTTTTGTACTGCTGCTGGTGTTGTTGTACTGCTGCTGGTGTTGTTGTGCTGGTGTTGTTGTGCTGGTGTTGTTGCGCTGGTGTTTTTGTACTGCTGCTGCTGGTGTTGTTGTACTGCTGCTGGTGTTGTTGTACTGCTGCTGGTGTTGTTGTACTGCTGCTGGTGTTGTTGTACTGCTGCTGCTGGTGTTGTTGTACTGCTGCTGGTGTTGTTGTACTGCTGCTGGTGTTGTTGTACTGCTGCTGGTGTTGTTGTACTGCTGCTGGTGTTGTTGTACTGCTGCTGGTGTTGTTGTACTGCTGCTGGTGTTGTTGTACTGCTGCTGGTGTTGTTGTACTGCTGCTGGTGGTGTTGTTGTACTGCTGCTGGTGTTGTTGTTGTACTGCTGTTCTTGTTGTACTGCTGCTGTTGTTGTACTGCTGCTGGTGTTGTTGTTGTACTGCTGCTGGTGTTGTTGTTGTACTGCTGCTGGTGTTGTTGTTGTACTGCTGCTGCTGGTGTTGTTGTTGCTGCTGTTGTTGTTGCTGCTGGTGTTGTTGTACTGCTGCTGTGTTGTTGTTGTACTGCTGCTGTTGTTGTTGTACTGCTGCTGGTGTTGTTGTACTGCTGCTGGTGTTGTTGCACTGCTTCTGGTGTTGTTGTACTGCTGCTGGTGTTGTTGTACTGCTGCTGCTGGTGTTGTTGTACTGCTGCTGCTGGTGTTGTTGTTGTACTGCTGCTGGTGTTGTTGTACTGCTGCTGTTGTTGTTGTTGTACTGCTGCTGGTGTTGTTGTACTGCTGCTGGTGTTGTTGTACTGCTGCTGCTGCTGGTGTTGTTGTACTGCTGCTGGTGTGTTGTTGTACTGCTGCTGTTGTTGTTGTACTGCTGCTGGTGTTGTGTACTGTACTGCTGCTGGTGTTGTTGTACTGCTGCTGTGTGTTGTTGTACTGCTGCTGTTGTTGTACTGCTGAGCTGCTGTTGTAGTACTGCTGCTGTGTGTTGTTGTACTGCTGCTGCTGGTGTTGTTGTACTGCTGCTGGTGTTGTTGTACTGCTGCTGCTGTTGTACTGTGTGTTGTTGTACTGCTGCTGTGTTGTTGTGCTGCTGGTGTTGTTGTGCTGCTGCTGGTGTTGTTGTACTGCTGCTGGTGTTGTTGTTGTACTGCTGCTGGTGTTGTTGTTGTACTGCTGCTGGTGTTGTTGTACTGCTGCTGGTGTTGTTGTACTGCTGCTGGTGTTGTTGTACTGCTGCTGGTGTTGTTGTACTGCTGCTGTTGTTCTGATGCTGGTGTTGTTGTACTGCTGCTGGTGTTGTTGTACTGCTGCTGGTGTTGTTGTACTGCTGCTGGTGTTGTTGTACTGCTGCTGGTGTTGTTGTACTGCTGCTGGTGTTGTTGTAGTTCTGCTGGTGTTGTTGTTGTACTGCTGCTGGTGTTGTTGTTGTACTGCTGCTGGTGTTGTTGTGCTGGTGCTGTGTTGTTGTGCTGCTGGTGTTACTGTACTGCTGCTGGTGTTGTTGTTGTACTGCTGCTAGTGTTGTTGTTGTACTGCTGCTGGTGTTGTTGTTGTGCTGCTGCTGTTGTTCTGCTGCTGGTGTTGTTGTACTGCTGCTGTTGTTCTGATGCTGGTGTTGTTGTTCTGCTGGTGTTGTTGTACTGCTGCTGGTGTTGTTGTACTGCTGCTGGTGTTGTTGTTGTACTGCTGCTGGTGTTGTTGTACTGCTGCTGGTGTTGTTGTTGTGCTGCTGCTGGTGTTGTTGTACTGCTGCTGGTGTTGTTGTTGTACTGCTGCTGGTGTTGTTGTTGTACTGCTGCTGGTGTTGTTGTTGTACTGCTGCTGTTGTTGTTGTACTGCTGCTGGTGTTGTTGTTGTACTGCTGCTGGTGTTGTTGTTGTACTGCTGCTGTTGTTGTTGTACTGCTGCTGCTGTTGTTGTTGTTGTCCTGCTGCTGGTGTTGTTGTACTGCTGCTGGTGTTGTTGTGCTGGTGCTGCTGGTGTTGTTGTACTGCTGCTGTTGTTGTTGTACTGTTGTACTGCTGCTGGTACTGCTGCTGGTGTTGTTGTGCTTGTGCTGCTGTCGTTTTTGTTGTACTGCTGCTGGTGTTGTTGTGCTGGTGCTGCTGTCGTTGTTGTTGTACTGCTGCTGGTGTTGTTGTGCTGGTGCTGCTGTCGTTGTTGTTGTACTGCTGCTGGTGTTGTTGTGCTGGTGCTGCTGGTGTTGTTGTTGTACTGCTGCTGGTGTTGTTGTGCTGGTGCTGCTGTCGTTGTTGTTGTACTGCTGCTGGTGTTGTTGTGCTGGTGCTGCTGGTGTTGTTGTACTGCTGCTGGTGTTGTTGTTGTACTGCTGGTGTTGTTGTTGTACTGCTGCTGGTGTTGTTGTACTGCTGCTGGTATTGTTGTACTGCTGCTGGTGTTGTACTGCTGCTGGTGTTGTTGTACTGCTGCTGTTGTTGTACTGCTGCTGGTGTTGTTGTTGTACTGCTGCTGCTGCTGGTGTTGTTGTACTGCTGCTGTTGTTGTACTGCTGCTGGTGTTGTTGTTGTACTGCTGTTCTTGTTGTACTGCTGCTGTTGTTGTACTGCTGCTGGTGTTGTTGTACTGCTGCTGGTGTTGTTGTTGTACTGCTGCTGGTGTTGTTGTTGTACTGCTGCTGGTGTTGTTGTTGTACTGCTGCTGTTGTTGTTGTACTGCTGCTGGTGTTGTTGTACTGCTGCTGGTGTTGTTGTTGTACTGCTGCTGGTGTTGTTGTTGTACTGCTGCTGTTGTACTGCTGCTGTTGTTGTTGTACTGCTGCTGGTGTTGTTGTTGTACTGCTGCTGTTGTACTGCTGCTGTTGTTGTTGTTGTACTGCTGCTGGTGTTGTTGTACTGCTGCTGTTGTTGTTGTACTGCTGCTGGTGTTGTTGTACTGCTGCTGGTGTTGTTGTACTGCTGCTGGTGTTGTTGTACTGCTGCTGTTGTTCTGATGCTGGTGTTGTTGTACTGCTGCTGTTGTTGTTGTACTGCTGCTGTTGTTGTTGTACTGCTGCTGGTGTTGTTGTACTGCTGCTGGTGTTGTTGTACTGCTGCTGGTGTTGTTGTACTGCTGCTGGTGTTGTTGTACTGCTGCTGGTGTTGTTGTACTGCTGCTGGTGTTGTTGTACTGCTGCTGGTGTTGTTGTACTGCTGCTGTTGTTGTTGTACTGCTGCTGTTGTTGTTGTACTGCTGCTGGTGCTGGTGTTGTTGTGCTGCTGTTGTTGTTGTACTGCTGCTGGTGTTGTTGTACTGCTGCTGGTGTTGTTGTACTGATGCTGGTGTTGTTGTTGTGCTGCTGCTGTTGTTCTGATGCTGGTGTTGTTGTACTGCTGCTGGTGTTGTTGTACTGCTGCTGGTGTTGTTGTACTGCTGCTGTTGTTGTTGTACTGCTGCTGGTGTTGTTGTACTGCTGCTGGTGTTGTTGTTGTACTGCTGCTGTTGTTGTTGTACTGCTGCTGTTGTTGTTGTACTGCTGCTGGTGTTGTTGTTGTACTGCTGCTGGTGTTGTTGTTGTACTGCTGCTGGTGTTGTTGTGCTGGTGCTGCTGTTGTTGTTGTTGTACTGCTGCTGGTGTTGTTGTGCTGGTGTTGCTGGTGTTGTTGTACTGCTGCTGGTGTTGTTGTGCTGGTGCTGCTGTTGTTGTTGTTGTACTGCTGCTGGTGTTGTTGTGCTGGTGCTGCTGTTGTTGTTGTTGTACTGCTGCTGGTGTTGTTGTACTGCTGCTGGTGTTGTTGTACTGCTGCTGGTGTTGTTGTACTGCTGCTGGTGTTGTTGTTGTACTGCTGCTGGTGTTGTTGTACTGCTGCTGGTGTTGTTGTACTGCTGCTGGTGTTGTTGTTGTACTGCTGCTGGTGTTGTTGTACTGCTGCTGGTGTTGTTGTACTGCTGCTGGTGTTGTTGTACTGCTGCTGGTGTTGTTGTACTGCTGCTGGTGTTGTACTGCTGCTGGTGTTGTTGTACTGCTGCTGGTGTTGTTGTACTGCTGCTGTACTGCTGCAGTACTGTTGTACTGCTGCAGTACTGCTGTTGTACTGCTGCTGTACTGCTGCAGTACTGCTGTTGTACTGCTGCTGGTGTTGTTGTACTGCTGCTGGTGTTGTTGTACTGCTGCTGTTGTTGTACTGCTGCTGTTGTTGTTGTACTGCTGCTGGTGTTGTTGTACTGCTGCTGCTGCTGCTGTTGTTGTTGTACTCCTGCTGGTGTTGTTGTACTGCTGCTGTTGTTGTTGTACTGCTGCTGTTGTTGTTGTACTGCTGCTGGTGTTGTTGTACTGCTGCTGGTGTTGTTGTACTGCTGCTGTTGTTGTTGTACTGCTGCTGTTGTTCTGATGCTGGTGTTGTTGTACTGCTGCTGGTGTTGTTGTACTGCTGCTGGTGTTGTTGTACTGCTGCTGGTGTTGTTGTACTGCTGCTGGTGTTGTTGTACTGCTGCTGGTGTTGTTGTACTGCTGCTGGTGTTGTTGTACTGCTGGTGTTGTTGTTGTACTGCTGCTGGTGTTGTTGTACTGCTGCTGGTGTTGTTGTACTGCTGCTGGTGTTGTTGTACTGCTGCTGGTGTTGTTGTACTGCTGCTGGTGTTGTTGTACTGCTGCTGGTGTTGTTGTACTGCTGCTGGTGTTGTTGTTGTACTGCTGCTGGTGTTGTTGTTGTACTGCTGCTGGTGTTGTTGTACTGCTGCTGGTGTTGTTGTGCTGGTGCTGCTGCTGGTGTTGTTGTACCGCTGCTGGTGTTGTTGTACTGCTGCTGGTGTTGTTGTGCTGGTGCTGCTGGTGTTGTTGTTGACGCACTGACTTTCTTGGGTTATCCTGGGTGGCTAACCCTCCGGGGTTAAAAATCCGAACGAAATCTTATCTTATCTTATCTTATTAACCCTCGAGCAGGAAAGCCACCGGGAAAAACTACTTTCAGGGATTACTGAAGCATAAAACTGGTGAAACCAGTGACGGGTATGTCGCAGATGACGGACAACATGGATGACCTCCTCATCACACGGGAATTTTTATTCATTACAGTAATATTTTAAAGCAGGTCAGATACGTAACAAGTGACGCTCTCCTCTGAGACAAACCTCAGCTACATCTTCAAGTGTACATATGATAACGCACAAGAAGCCAGTAGTCAGTGATGAAGATCAAAGTGGTCTAGGAGGCGGGGCCAGGAGCGGAATCTCGACCTCTGAACACACTCATACACATACACACACACACACACACACACACACACACACACACACACACACACACACACACACACACACACACACACACACGCACGCACGCACACACATACATACAAACACGAGTCCTTAGTTCACCCAAATTGTAAAGGTCAAAACCTAGTGTGCTAGAGAATGGAAGAAGTATAGAAGGCAAAGGACCCAGGAAAATGAGAGTAGTCGAAGAGCCAGAAATGAATATGCTCATGTAAGGAGAGAGGTCCAACAACAATACAAAACTGACATAGCAGCAAAAGCCAAGTTCGAAATGAAGCTGTTGTATAGTCACATCAGGAGGAAAACAACAGTCAAGGACCAGGTAATCAGGCTCAGGAAGGAAGAAGGGGAGATCACAAGAAACGACTGCAAAGTATGTGAGGAGCTCAACATGAGACTCAAAGAGGTATTCACAGAGGAGACTGAAAGGACTCCAGAAAGACAGAGTGGTGGTGTACACCATCTAGTGCTGGACACAATACATACAACCGAGGAGGTGAAGAGGCTGCTAAGCGAACTAGATATCTCAAAGGCGATGGGGCCGGATAACATCTCTCCTTGGGTCCTGAGAGAGGGAGCAGAAGCACTCTGTGTGTCACTAACAACAATCTTCACATCTATCGAAACAGGGCGGCTACCTGAGGTATGGAAGACAGTAAATGTAGTGCCAATTTTTAAAAAAGGAGACAGAGACGCAGCATTAAACTACAGACCAGTGTCACTGACATGTATAGTATGCAAAGTCATTGAGAAGATTATCAGGAGAAGAGTGGTGGAGCACCTAGAAAGGAACGAGTTTATCAACGACAACCAGCAAAGATTCAGGGATGGAAAATCCTGTATTACAAACATACTGGAGTTCTATGACAAGGTGAAGCAGTAAGACACGTTGGGTTGAGTAGATTGCGTCTTCTTGGACTGTTAGAAGGCTTTTGACAAAGTTCCACATGAGAGATTTGTGCAAAAGCCGGAGGACCAGGCAGCTATAACAGGAAAGGCACTGCAATGGATCAGAGAATACCTGACGGGATAGCATCATTGAGTCATGGTACGTGACGAGGTGTCAGAGTGGGCGCCTGTGACGAGCGTGGTTCCACAGGGGTCAGTCCTAGGACCGGTGCTGTTTCTGTTATATGTGAATGAAATGACGGAAGGAATAGATTCAGAAGTGTTCCTGTTTGCAGACGATGTGAAGTTAATGAGGAGAATTCAATCGGAGGAGGGCCAGGCAGGACTACAAAGGGATCTGGAGAGGTTGCAGGCCTGGTCTAGAAACTGGCTCCTGGAGTTTAATCCCACCAAGTACAAAGGCATGAAGATTGGGGAAAAGTAAAGAAGACCGCAGACAGAATACAGTCTAGGGGGCCAAACACTACAAACCTCATTCAAGGAAAAGGATCTTGGGGTGAGTATAATTCCGAGCACTTCTCTTGAGGCGCACATCAACCAAATAACTGCTGCAGCACATGGGCGCCTAGCAAACATAAGAATAGCATTCCGACATTTCGGTAAGGAATATTTCATGACTCTGTACACCGTGTACATCAGGCCTATGTTGGAGTATGCAGCACCAGTCTATAACCCACACCTGGCCAAGCACGTCAGGAAATTAGAGTGCAAAGGTTTGCAACGAGACTAGTCCCGGAGCTAAGGGGCATATCCTACGAGGAGAGGTTAAGGGAAATCGACCTGACGACACTGGAGGACAGGAGAGATAGAGGGGATATGATAATGACATATAAAATACTGAGAGGAATCGACAAGGTGTTGGTGGCCTGGTGGCTAAAGCTCCCGCTTCACACACGGAGGGCCCGGGTTCGATTCCCGGCGGGTGGAAACATTCGACACGTTTCCTTACACCTGTTGTCCTGTTCACCTAGCAGCAAATAGGTACCTGGGTGTTAGTCGACTGGTGTGGGTCGCATCCTGGGGGACAAGATTAAGGACCCCAATGGAAATAAGTTAGACAGTCCTCGATGACGCCCTGACTTTCTTGGGTTATCCTGGGTGGCTAACCCTCCGGGGTTAAAAATCCGAACGAAATCTTATCTTATCTTATCTTATCTTGACAGAGACAGGATGTTCCAGAGATGGGACACAGCAACAAGGGGTCACAGTTGAAAGTTAAAGACTCAGACGAGTAACAGGGCTGTTTGGAAGTACTTCTTCAGTCACAGAGTTGTCAGGAAGTGAAATAATCTAGAAAGTGACGTAGTGGAGGTAGGATCCATACTAGGTCACTCTCTCCCTGCTCTGTGAGCAGGGAGAGAGTGACCTAGTAGCAACCAGTGAAGAGGCGGGGCCAGGAGCTATGATTCGACCCCTGCAACCACAATTAAGTGAGTACAATTAGGTGAGTACACACACCAGGGGTAGAACAGCAAGGTAAACACGCCACTAAGGTACCATGTTCAGTATGTCAGGTTCAGTATACCAGGCTCAGCGTGTCAGGTTCAGTATACCAGGCTCAGCGTGTCAGGTTCAGTATACCAGGCTCAGCGTGTCAGGTTCAGTATACCAGGCTCAGCGTGTCAGGTTCAGTATACCAGGCTCAGCGTGTCAGGTTCAGTATACCAGGCTCAGCGTGTCAGGTTCAGTATACCAGGCTCAGCGTGTCAGGTTCAGTATACCAGGCTGAGCGTGTCAGGTTCAGTATACCAGGCTGAGCGTGTCAGGTTCAGTATACCAGGCTCAGCGTGTCAGGTTCAGTATACCAGGCTCAGCGTGTCAGGTTCAGTATACCAGGCTCAGCGTGTCAGGTTCAGTATACCAGGCTCAGCGTGTCAGGTTCAGTATACCAGGCTCAGCGTGCCAGGTTCAGTATACCAGGCTCAGCGTGTCAGGTTCAGTATACCAGGCTCAGCGTGTCAGGTTCAGTATACCAGGTTCAGCGTGTCAGGTTCAGTATACCAGGTTCAGCGTGTCAGGTTCAGTATACCAGGCTCAGCGTGTCAGGTTCAGTATACCAGGCTCAGCGTGTCAGGTTCAGTATACCAGGCTCAGCGTGTCAGGTTCAGTATACCAGGCTCAGCGTGTCAGGTTCAGTATACCAGGCTCAGCGTGTCAGGTTCAGTATACCAGGCTCAGCGTGTCAGGTTCAGTATACCAGGCTCAGCGTGTCAGGTTCAGTATACCAGGCTCAGCGTGTCAGGTTCAGTATACCAGGTTCAGCGTGTCAGGTTCAGTATACCAGGCTCAGCGTGTCAGGTTCAGTATACCAGGCTCAGCGTGTCAGGTTCAGTATACCAGGCTCAGCGTGTCAGGTTCAGTATACCAGGTTCAGCGTGTCAGGTTCAGTATACCAGGTTCAGCGTGTCAGGTTCAGTATACCAGGCTCAGCGTGTCAGGTTCAGTATACCAGGCTCAGCGTGTCAGGTTCAGTATACCAGGCTCAGTATGTCAGGCTCGGTGTATCAGGCTCTATGTAGGTTCAGTATACCAGGTTCAGCGTGTCAGGTTCAGTATACCAGGCTCAGCGTGTCAGGTTCAGTATACCAGGCTCAGCGTGTCAGGTTCAGTATACCAGGCTCAGTATGTCAGGCTCGGTGTATCAGGCTCTATGTACCAGGCTCTGTCTACTAGGATCAGTGTACCAGGTTCAGTGTACCAGGTTTAGGGTACCAGGTTCAGGTAAGCTAGAGTTCAGGGAGACAGTTTCCTTCTTCCACTCGACTCAAGTTTGTTTACGTGTGTCAGCTGATCGCTGCCTCGCCGCTCCCAGCCTCACCTTAATGCTGGCAAACTGTGGCACCTACCTACCCATGTGTTTGTTTATTTATTTGTTTGTTTCTCTTATGGCAGATTACTGTACCTGAACGTGGATGCACTTACCGTACATTTAGTTTAGTAAGACATCCAGAAAACAAGAAGCTGGGTATTTGTCCCTCCGTACGTAAACCCAAGTGAATCATGATATTGTACAAGTGTATTTTTGTGCACGTGTGCAAGTGTTCTTCGTGCACTTATAGGGACAAGTGTTAGTGAATGTGTTAGTGGAAGAGTGTCAAGTTGATTATACATACTGTAGGTTAGCAGCACGCACACACACATGTACACTTTACCCCTTATAAAATACATACGCAATCATAACAGTCACCTTTTTATTATCCTCGTCCTACAACTCACTCCACCATAAATGTTACCCAAGACCTAAAATTCGTTCACCCTCAGCTACCCTTACCCTTTCCTGGCTCCCCCACCCTGACCTTAGAAAGATATTTACAAGCGAATCTCAGCATTTGCACTTGTTTACGCAAGATTTACACAAGTGTAAACATGTAAATATTTATAAACAGCATGTAAACACCTTTACGTAGCAAAATAGTTTCTTCTCAAACGTACACTGCGTGACGCTGCAGAGGTAAGGAAGGGCTTTTCCTGCCCTCTGACCTGACCCACAAAGGACAATAGCAGGTCTAATACCCCCTGTGTTATTTCTTTTTTTCTCATCCTATATCTCTCTCTTCCTCTCCGCTTCAACCATCTAGTATTTATTTTAACATCTTATGGTATTTGCTTTGTATATGTTCTATATTTCTCCTTCCGTTTCCCTCCCCTGCCTCTTCCCTATCTTTTCGGGTTCTCCCCTCCTCCTCTTCCTCACATTCTCCATCACTCTAACAGCAACATTACCCCCCTATTACAAAAAACTACCTACACCTTCTGTTTACAAATGAAGTACTTAACACCGTGCACTCTCGCTTGTCCTTGTTATAATGAGCGAGTCTCCCTAGCTCTGGCAGTTAGGTCTTAACTAGGTAGTAGGAGAGGAAGAGGGAGAGAGAGAGAGAGAGAGAGAGAGAGAGAGAGAGAGAGAGAGAGAGAGAGAGAGAGAGAGAGGTAACAGCTCTTAGTTTGCCAATAAAGTTAGGAATCCTTAACCTGTAAATAGCTGTCAATAAAGCTAGGGATCCTTAACCTTGTCAAACCCTGTGTAAAAAAAAAAAAAAAAAAAAAAAAAAAAAAAGAGAGAGAGAGAGAGAAGAGAGCTACGAAGGTTCAACTGTCAAGTTTCCGTGACTGCATGAACCTTCCCGCTATGCTGCACCAGCCACAGCATGAAACTAATATAAGCTCTTTTTCCCCTGCAACGAAATCTTTAAAAAAATATCTTCTACTGTTTCAAGTATGTAAGAACAACCCAGACTGATCCCCATACCTTTCCACATGAAAGGCAATGGGACCAGTCTGCCCGGAATGAACTGATGAAATAAACCAGAAGACGGAGGAGTACCGTTGAATTACAGGCATATATTCCTGAACAATATCCCTGGTCAAGTGGTGGAGACAATTATAAGACACTCCAAGAACGTGTAAAGAGAACGAGATTTATCTGAAATCATCAACTATGTTTTAGATATGTAAAGTTGTGTCTTATGAGCCTAGTAGAAACATGACAACTGAGAGAAGTCAGGCAGGTAAGAGAAGACTGTGTATGATGAACTGTATGATGTCAGGCAGGTAAGAGAAGACTGTGTATGATGAACTGTATGATGTCAGGCAGGTAAGAGAAGACTGTGTATGATGAACTGTATGATGTCAGGCAGGTAAGAGAAGACTGTGTATGATGAACTGTATGATGTCAGGCAGGTAAGAGAAGACTGTGTATGATGAACTGTATGATGTCAGGCAGGTAAGAGAAGACTGTGTATGATGAACTGTATGATGTCAGGCAGGTAAGAGAAGACTGTGTATGATGAACTGTATGATGTCAGGCAGGTAAGAGAAGACTGTGTATGATGAACTGTATGATGTCAGGCAGGTAAGAGAAGACTGTGTATGATGAACTGTATGATGTCAGGCAGGTAAGAGAAGACTGTGTATGATGAACTGTATGATGTCAGGCAGGTAAGAGAAGACTGTGTATGATGAACTGTATGATGTCAGGCAGGTAAGAGAAGACTGTGTATGATGAACTGTATGATGTCAGGCAGGTAAGAGAAGACTGTGTATGATGAACTGTATGATGTCAGGCAGGTAAGAGAAGACTGTGTATGGACTGCATATGAAAATAAATGAAACTAAACGAGGGACAAAGACACAGACAAAACAAGATGTAGGAGAAAGAACGACTCACAGAAATGAAGCGACAGAGTTAGATAAGACTGGGTCAACGCTACCAGTAGAAGCCCATGTTAACCTCACAAGATATAACCGGCAATCATATAATTTAAGAGCTGTATTGCGCACCCCATACCCATCCTGTGGGCGGTACTCAATGACACATACTGGATCCAGGGACTAGTAGCGAAAAGATACTGAACAATTTCAACAAAATATGCCTGGCCAGTCCTTGAATATCCAGCACCAGTGTGGAGCCCAAGTTTAAACTAACATAAATGGTTGTTATGTGAATCACTGATGTCGTGTGAGTTACAGAGGATAAAGCTCAAAGGCAAACAAATATATGAGGAAATGCAATTATATGTACATTACACTAATAATGAAAGTATGGTGAATACACAATTACTGATAACATAAAATTCACAAGTATACTGGGAGGGGAATAACATAACACTATTATGGCTGTGAGGTTATTATACGATTTATTGCACAATTAAAGGAATGGGATTATAAACTATACTGACGAAAGTTCCACTTATAATTAGTCCACTATAATTTCTATATAAGCCTCTACCAGGTCTACCTGAACTGTTGGTGTACCCAGGGCCAAGGACCAGCCTGCCCATGATGAAGGAACAAGGTACACTTGTTTTACATCCCTAGCATTCTATTTCAAGTGAACGATTAGTGTTAGAGCAACACCCCAAAGATTGCTTCAGAGATCATCGTTCCGGCACCCTGATCAATGTGACTGTTGGTGTTAGTTGTATTAGCCCGATGTAGGCGCAATAGCCAAGGCAATCAGAACTTTACTGAAGGCTAAGCAAGTTGCCAAGGAAGACCAAGAAAGCTGCAGTTCATGATGCTAAATGAGTGGATTAAAAGAGGAGACATGATAACGATGTATAAAATACCCGAAGAAAAACACAAGTTAGGCAGATAGTTAAGCATGACTGGAACTAAAACAAAAAGACAACTGAATACTGACTAACCAAACGAATTACAGAGATATTGGGAAACACTTTTAGTGTTAGACCAGCAGAAAGAAAGAGAGATGGAAGAGACTGAAGAGCAATAACACGAAAGGAAACAAACCATGGTACGGGTGGGGATTGAACTCGCGGCAAGTAAGTCGTAAAACTCCAGGCCAGTGCGTAAGCCACTGAGTAAGTTGGCTACAATAAGATTCATCCAACTAGTGTCATTACGATTTCGTGAGTCATGATGATGGCTTTGAGGGGTCCAGAGCTGGAGTTCGTCACGGCCATACTGGCGGGAGATTCATCTGTAAAAACTTGCGTTTGTGGTCACAGTGGTGCCTGTGCTAACCTCTCTATGGTATATAAATATACCTAATTGGCCCAGTGGCTTACGCGCTAGCCTGGAGTTTTACGACTCACTCGCCACAAGTTCAATCCCTGCCCGTGCTATGGTTTGATTTTTTTGAACTAGGTATATTTCTACAGCACAGGGAGGTTAGCACGGGTCGCAGTGGGACTGTAGTTTGTTTGCAATCTTGTCATTACGATTTCGTGAGTCAAGACGAATGGCACAGAGCTGTCATTCAACCTTCCCTGCGGTTGCTTTACATGGAGAAGATAAGTAATATCCATCACAAGTATGATATAGGTAGTGGAAACTGAAAGAACTGACAGCATCGCAGTAAGATGTGACGGATCAACCACATCAAAGTTAAGCCGCAGGACCAGCAAGTACAGCTTATAATCCACAAACTCAACTAGTTATTCACAACTAGGTAATTAAAAACTAGGTATTAAAGCTAGGTAATTATGCACAAGCACATAAAAACCTCAACGTATAAGTGACCACAGCAGTGCAAGTGCAACCCAAACAAACGTATGGTCATGTACATAAAGGATGACGAGAGAAGACCAGACACGAAGTACAGTCAGTAAAATTAAAAACTACAAATATATCGTGAACGGAGAATGGTCTTAGGCTGAGAGTCACACCAAACATGTCTCCACAGGTTCACATAAACCGCATAGCACTGTAAGGTTACTCACTCTCAAGATTACCTTCAAGAAACCTAGCAAACAATATTTTAGGATTCTGTACATGACATATATTGGGTCTGTCCTCGAGTATGCAACACTAGCATGGAAATCATACCTGGTACAACAATTTTAGAAACTCTAAAAGTTGCAAAGGGTTGCAACAAGACTAGTCCCAGAACCGAAATAAGTATCAAGACTTGACGAGTACTCTAATAGGAAAATTACTCGGCACTCTTGACAATAAGAATAAATGTACGACATTCAAAAGAACACTCAGGGTAAAGTTAGGTAACATAATAATTACTAGCACCAACAAAACAAATAATATTACAGCAAGCATTATTAAAGTGAGAGTGTTAAAAGTTGGCCAAGGTTTGCAGAGGCACGCAGGTAGTGACGAACAACACTTAGGTGAAAGCGTCGAATCCGTGGAGGAAAAAAAAAGTTAAAATGTGTTTAGTCAATTGGACACAAGCCAGACAGAAAGGGGCAGGAACACCTGCCCCTTTCTGTCTGGCATGAATGTCTGAGCCTCAAATAACAGAATAAATGATACGTGTTGAAGAGTAGACCCAGGCACCGATAGATTTCAACACCTTATATGACCTCCATCCTGTGTGATGGAATATGACAGGGAAACACAGCTAACTTTTGTTTCAACTGTGTAACTATCATATACAGTAGGGGTAGCAGCATACTATTGATGTATCCAATTTTGTTTAATACACAACTCCTGTAGAACACGACGACTTGCTGCTCGTCTGTAGGGCCCACTGAGCCTGTTACTTTTCACTTACAGTTCCTCAAGCTTCAACATCCGTGCACACGAGGGCCTGGGATCTTCAATCAACTTGGAGTCCACCAGGACGCTGACATGTCCCTAGGGCAGCTCTCCATCGGGCTGCTAACGGAGTCACTGGCTTCTTGAACCTCTTGGGGAGGGTCGATGGTGCTCGTGCAAGCAGCAGATCCCGGGGCAACTTGCTGCTGTTTGCAATGGCTGTCTGCCGAGGAGAGACAGGCACCTAGCAACATCTGTTGTTGGGGCAATGGATGAATTCCCTACTATGTTTGTTAACTGCTCATTACTCTGTAATTTGTCTATGATTGTAATCATGTCATAACGTGTTTATCATTCATTTCCTTTGAAACTTGTCATGATTGTGACCAGCTCTACCTGGAGCTCATTACCTTTGTAAATTCTCATGATTAATGTTTGATTCATTACCTTTGCAATTATTCATGTGTGACCAGCTCTACCTGGAGCTCATTACCTTTGTAACTTGGTCATGATTATGACCAGATCTAGTTCATTACCTTTGTAACTTGCTCAGCTATCAAAACTTTGGAGTCCAGTCCCTGGACCAATTATGTACCTCTGTAATCTTTTGACTACCGCCCACAGGATGGGTATGGGGTGCATAATAAACATATTAAACTAACTAACAATAACTAAAGGGATTAAACCTAATAAAGAATGACCAGGGGGAAACATAGTTACGAGATGGAAGTTGCTCATAGTATATGGCAGATGATCCACAGTGATGTTAGGAAATATTTTTTCAGTGTCACAGTGGTAAGCAGAGGAACAAGCTAGACAAGGAAGCGGAGAGGACCCCACAAACACAACTCGGTAAATACAAAATACACACAATTGCAAAAATCTTAAAAAAAAACGACATTGGCCAAAAGACCCATAACTTACAGATGCAAAATCTGAACACTGTGCCAAGACGATAAAAGTGAAATGCAGTTTATGAGAACCTTTAGCACACTTTACGCTTCCTTAGATCCTTAATGAAGTCTTAAGGCAGAACATAAAACTTGATGGTCCCAGTTTAGTGATTGAGTGAGCAAGCTGAGACCCTTGCCAAGCTTGCTGAAGGGAGGAGGAGGAGGAGGAGGAGGAGGAGGAGAGAAAATAGGGAAGTAGGAAAAGGAGACTAATGAGGTAAAAACGCTGCATATGATTACAGACAGTGGAATGAGGAGAAAGTGAAAAGAAAAGATGAAAAAAAAGGAACGGGGGCAAGAAACATGAGGAGATAAGAATAATAAAAAGAAAAGATAAGAGAGAAAGGCCGACTCAAGAAATTGAAAAGAAAGGTAAACAAATTTGATGAAAAAAAAAAAAATCAAGGAAGGCGTCAGGAAAAGGACATACCAATAGCATACCTGTGACCAGTTTCGAGGGATACTCTATCCTTATAGCTCGGCCTGATGCCAGGTTTCCTCGCTGTCCACCTGGTCAACCAGGCTGTTGCTACTAGTGGCTCCCTGCTCCACACAGCCATAACAACCCGGTTGATCAAGCACTCGCAGGAGGCAATGATCCACTTTCTCTTGAAAACCTCTACCCTGTCTTCACCAACATTCCTCAAGTGGTAGCTTAAGTATACCTAAGTGGTAGTGACGGTATAAACTGTACTGACACATGTATGTGTCTGTACTCTTCGCTTGAGTACAGACACACAGACACGTGCAAGCACCTGTACTCTCCCCTTGAGTACAGACACATACAGACACGTGCAAGCACCTGTACTCTCCTCTTGAGTACAGACACATACAGACACGTGCAAGCACCTGTACTCTCCCCTTGAGTACAGACACTTACAGACACATGCAAGCACCTGTACTCTCCCCTTGAGTACAGACACATACAGACACGTGCAAGCACCTGTACTCTCCCCTTGAGTACAGACACTTACAGACACATGCAAGCACCTGTACTCTCCCCTTGAGTACAGACACTTACAGACACATGCAAGCGCCCGTACTCTCCCCTTGAGTACAGACACTTACAGACACATGCAAGCGCCCGTACTCTCCCCTTGAGTACAGACACTTACAGACACATGCAAGCGCCCGTACTCTCCCCTTGAGTACAGACACTTACAGACACATGCAAGCGCCCGTACTCTCCCCTTGAGTACAGACACTTACAGACACATGCAAGCGCCTGTACTCTCCCCTTGAGTACAGACACTTACAGACACATGCAAGCACCTGTACTCTCCCCTTGAGTACAGACACTTACAGACACATGCAAGCGCCCGTACTCTCCCCTTGAGTACAGACACTTACAGACACATGCAAGCGCCCGTACTCTCCCCTTGAGTACAGACACTTACAGACACATGCAAGCGCCCGTACTCTCCCCTTGAGTACAGACACTTACAGACACATGCAAGCGCCCGTACTCTCCCCTTGAGTACAGACACTTACAGACACATGCAAGCGCCCGTACTCTCCCCTTGAGTACAGACACTTACAGACACGTGCAAGCGCCCGTACTCTCCCCTTGAGTACAGACACTTACAGACACATGCAAGCGCCCGTACTCTCCCCTTGAGTACAGACACTTACAGACACATGCAAGCTCCCGTACTCTCCCCTTGAGTACAGACACTTACAGACACATGCAAGCGCCCGTACTCTCCCCTTGAGTACAGACACTTACAGACACATGCAAGCGCCCGTACTCTCCCCTTGAGTACAGACACTTACAGACACGTGCAAGCGCCCGTACTCTCCCCTTGAGTACAGACACTTAGACACATGCAAGCACCTGTACTCTCCCCTTGAGTACAGACACTTACAGACACATGCAAGCGCCCGTACTCTCCCCTTGAGTACAGACACTTACAGACACATGCAAGCGCCCGTACTCTCCCCTTGAGTACAGACACTTAGACACATGCAAGCACCTGTACTCTCCCCTTGAGTACAGACACTTACAGACACATGCAAGCACCTGTACTCTCCCCTTGAGTACAGACACTTACAGACACATGCAAGCGCCCGTACTCTCCCCTTGAGTACAGACACTTACAGACACATGCAAGCGCCCGTACTCTCCCCTTGAGTACAGACACTTACAGACACATGCAAGCGCCCGTACTCTCCCCTTGAGTACAGACACTTACAGACACATGCAAGCTCCCGTACTCTCCCCTTGAGTACAGACACTTACAGACACATGCAAGCGCCTGTACTCTCCCCTTGAGTACAGACACTTATAGACACATGCAAGCGCCTGTACTCTCCCCTTGAGTACAGACACTTACAGACACATGCAAGCGCCTGTACTCTCCCCTTGAGTACAGACACTTACAGACACATGCAAGCGCCTGTACTCTCCCCTTGAGTACAGACACTTACAGACACATGCAAGCGCCTGTACTCTCCCCTTGAGTACAGACACTTACATAACTTCAGCAACATGGATGGTGTCAGAAGTCAAGGACTAACACTGAGTCAGAAGCTAAACGGGATTTCCTTCTTATTGATGAAGTCACCTGAAGTTACAACCCAGACAGGAGATAAGAGTCTGGCTGGACTCTCACAGTGGCTTCTTCTGCGTAAAATGCACCTTACGTCACGTTCAATCTACTTATGTGGGTGAACCGCTAAGCTTAGCGGAAGACCTACCTGTAGGTGACCCAGACCAGGCCTCCTGGATGACGGTCTGTTCAATAAAGACCATCGGTCAAACGACCAAGAAGGTCTGTGTGGGTTATTACATGATTATCGGTGTCTCTGTGACTCTCAGCGACCTTCACCAGAAGGACAAATGACTCTGAAAACAAACATACCGACACCTACTACAAATGTATCCAAGTATAAATCTTCTGTGTGACGAATATCTCAAGTACCCTTTTCTGTGTGAGAAATGCCTCAAGGTATCCCTCAAAGGTATCCCTCTCATTCTGGAGCCATTGTTGGTCTTACCTGCTCAACTCCCCCCCTCCCTCCCCCTCCCCTCCTTCCCCCCTGTCTGTCTCTGTCTCTCTCTCTTGCTTCTCTTAATGAGACTATCACAGTACCATTATAACTTAGTAACGAATCTGTCTGGTGCAGAATAATCCACATCTACAATGCCATAGTGTATCACACAACACTCATAATAGCCGTACTTACCTTATAGACTAGATTCCTGGCATGTTGGTAGAAGAGTTCCACAGTCTGGGGCCCCTGTAAGTGCAGCACAGAGTCCACGTAGTACCTGCAACAACCACAACTTGTCTCGTTATCACAGTAAGGTATAATAGGATTAGCAACAGTAAATCAAAACAACAATATTGGGTATTATCAGCAAGGACACGTTATGAAGTATAGATCCCATTCAGGAATTGCCTTGATGCTGGGGAATGGGCTCTTGATTCCTTCCTTGGGTCAAATTCGATTTCCTCCCATTTCCCAAGTGCCGTATGACCCTTACGGGTTTAGCAATTTCTCCTCCTCATTAATATTATTATTAAATACAAAGTAATATCCTAATAACTTTCCAATAACGTTAATGTATATAAACAATACAAGTGCCACTACTGTGGCTGGAACACTTAATAAGTGACACTTAACTGTGAGTTACTTGTCAAGTGTAACACAATAACTGGTAAGTAACGTAGACCTGGACTCAACAATACTGTACTATGTAACATAAACTCAGTAACAGGAAGAATACTATCATCACCATGTATTGCTTGTGTCATCGAGGACAACATTAATGTCCTGAGGGTCGAGCCTTCACTACTCTTTGCCCAAGAAATACAATACCAAGGTATTAATGACCACGTGCCGCCTCCCACCGAGGCAGAGTGACCCGAAAACGAGGAAATGATTCCACCATCATTCGTTCTACTCTCTTACCATGAGTGTGTTGACGTCACAGCTCAAATGACCCTCCGAGCTGCAACATGCCCACCCGTCCTTCAGAGTGCAGGCACTCTGGCTAGCATGACTCAAGTCATGCCAACCAGACTTACATTACGAAAAAAAACACTTAAAATACTCTCGTAATTTAATAGTAGAGTGAAAATGATAAGCACATGATTAAATAAACATAAAATAAAATAAAAGAAAATATATATTTGTAGTACCGCCAGCAACAACAGTCTAGTTGACCATGCAAACAAACCTGGCCCAGGGCCGAGCCACAAGAGTAGGAAGGCTCTCAAAACCATCAAAGGTGTATATATATTTATATATGTATACCCTCAACAGGGATAACATCCCACAATTGTAAACTGAGGAACATGCGGTGCCGGGAAGACACTAAGATATATTTGACGGAGACAGCAGGAGAGTGTAGGACTGGGACTGAAGCGGAGGTAATGTGTGCTACAACCACTGGAAACTATAAATAAATCTGAACACAAACTTCGTTATGAATGAAGACAGGACGAGCTTGGCCCATGACCGGGCTCCGAGAGTAGTTAAATTCTCGGAACTCTTCAGAGGTATAAAGGGACACCAAGAGATCTTCTCCAGTCACTACAAAAACGTAATGATACATTCAACTGCTTATAATAGTGAGTAGACCCAAGTCAGGCTACCAGCACCCGCACACAACAACCTCCTCCCATGATAACACAACTGATAACATGCAACTCACTTAGGAAAGATAACATAGTGAGTTATGTGGGGGAAATTTGTTATCGTGGTCCCATACAAATACACACACACACACACACACACACACACACACACACACACACACACACACACACACACACACACACACACACACACACACACACACACACACACACACACACACACACACACACACAGACCTCATCCACTTCACTGGATCAATCCGTTCCACCAGTAGAGGAGAAAGACTTAGCTCCAACTAACTTCCCAGACGAGGTCAAGCGTTTGTTAAATCTGTTGAACAAACGTCGTAATATATATATATATATATATATATATATATATATATATATATATATATATATATATATATATATATATATATATATATATGTCGTGCCGAATAGGCAGAACTTGCGATCTTGGCTTAAATAGCAACGCTCATCTTGCCATATAGGACAAGTGAAAATTTGTGTATGCAATATTTTCGCCAAAATCATTCTGAACCTAACGAAAAAAATATATTTCACTGTTTTTGTTTAGTATTAAATTACTGTAAACAAATCTAAAATATATTTAGTTGGGTTAGGCTAAAATAAATTGTTCTTGTTATAATAAGGTTAGGTAAGTTTTCTAAGTTCCTTTTGGTGCAAAATTAAATGTTTTTACATTAACATTAATGAAAATAATATATCTTTGAACGTATAAGAGAAAATTTCAGAAATGGCTTAATTTTAAATGAGTTCTTGCTAATTGACCAGTTTTACATATTCGGCACGACATATATATATATATATATATATATGTATATATATATATATATATATATTTATATATATATATTCAACAAGTCGGCCGTCTCCCACCGAGGCAGGGTGACCCAAAAAAGAAAGAAAATCCCCAAACAGAAAATACTTTCATCATCATTCAACACTTTCACCACACTCACACATTATCACTGCTTTTGCAGAGGTGCTCAGAATACAACAGTTTAGAAGCATATACGTATAAAGATACACAATATATCCCTCCAAACTGCCAATATCCCAAACCCCTCCTTTAAAGTGCAGGCATTGTACTTCCCATTTCCAGGACTCAAGTCCGACTATATGAAAATAACCGGTTTCCCTGAATCCCTTCACTAAATATTACCCTGCTCACACTCCAACAGATCGTCAGGTCCCAAGTACCATTCGTCTCCATTTACTCCTATCTAACACGCTCACGCACGCTTGCTGGAAGTCCAAGCCCCTTGCCCACAAAACCTCCTTTACCCCCTCTCTCCAACCCTTTCGAGGACGACCCCTACCCCGCCTTCCTTCCCCTATAGATTTATATGCTTTCCATGTCATTCTACTTTGATCCGTTCTCTCTAAATGACCAAACCACCTCAACAACCCCTTTTCTGCCCTCTGACTAATACTTTTATTAACTCCACACCTTTTCCTAATTTCCACACTCCGAATTTTCTGCATAATATAAACAGGACATCTCCACTGCCTCCAACCGTCTCCTCGCTGCTGCATTTACCACCCAAGCTTCACACCTATATAAGAGTGTTGGTACTACTATACTTTCATACATTCCCTTCTTTGCCTCCATAGATAACGTTTTTGACCCCACATATACCTCAACGCACCACTCACCTTTTTTCCCTCATCAATTCTATGATTAACCTCATCCTTCATAAATCCATCCGCCGACACGTCAACTCCCAAGTATCTGAAAACATTCACTTCTTCCATACCCCTCCTCCCCAATTTGATATCCAATTTTTCTTTATCTAAATCATTTGATACTCTCATCACCTTACTCTTTTCTATGTTCACTTTCAACTTTCTACCTTTACACACATTCCCAAACTCATCCACTAACCTTTGCAATTTTTCTTTAGAATCTCCTATAAGCACAGTATCATCAGCGAAAAGTAACTGTGTCAATTCCCATTTTGAATTTGATTCCCCAAAATTTAATCCCACCCCTCTCCCGAACACCCTAGCATATACTTCCTTTACAACCCCATCTATAAATATATTAAACAACCATGGTGACATTACACATCCCTGTCTAAGACCTACTTTTACCGTGAAGTAATCTCCCTCTCTTCTACACACCCTAACCTTAGCCTCACTATCCTCATAAAAACTCTTTACAGCATTTAGTAACTTACCACCTATTCCATATACTTGCAACATCTGCCACATTGCTCCTCTATCCACTCTATCATATGCCTTTTCTAAATCCATAAATGCAATAAAAACTTCCCTACCTTTATCTAAATATTGTTCACATATATGCTTCAATGTAAACACTTGATCTACACATCCCCTACCCACTCTGAAACCTTCTTGCTCATCCGCAATCCTACATTCTGTCTTACCTCTAATTCTTTCAATTATAACCCTACCGTACAGTTTTCCTGGTATACTCAGTAAACTTATTCCTCTATCATTTTTACAGTCTCTTTTGTCCCCTTTCCCTTTATATAAAGGGACTATACATGCTCTCCGCCAATCATGCATCAGCATCAGCAATCATGCATCAGGCTGATGCATGCAGGGGATGAGATGAAAAGCTGTAAGCCTTCTCCCTGAAAGCTGGCTGCCTTGGATCAAACGTGTAGCGCATGCTACACGCCAAGGTATTGTCCAGTGTGGGTAGATTGGTAAAGCACTGCCTACCTTGTCCTAAGGTTCGTAGGTTCGAGTCTCCTTCAGCCAGAGATCAGTGTTTATATATATATATATATATATATATATATATATATATATATATATATATATATATATATATATATATATATATAACACATGGATACACACGCATGTACATCAGGCCTAGTGTCTAATCGACATGTGCCTAGGACAAAATGGTAATTAACTAACAGGGATGTTAGGAAGTATTTCTTCAGTCACAGAGTAGTCAGGAAGTGGAATAGTTTGGGAAGCAATGTAGTGGATGCAGGAACCATACATAGCTTTAAGCAGAGGTATGATAAAGCTCATGGTTCAGGAAGAGTGACCCAGTAGCGACCAGTGAAGAGGCGGGGCCAGGAGCTATGAATCGACCCCTGCAACCACAACTAGGTGAGTACAACTAGGTGAATACACACACACACACACACACACATTGAAGGAAGCCAGTAGATAAGCCGGAATTTAGAAACGAGTATACAGGTAAGAAAGGAGGCGGAAAGACAGACTGAAAATTATACAGCATCAAAGGTAAAATAGATCCCAAGTTACTCTACAGCCACGTAAGTAAAAGAGGAAGACACTAACAGAGAGTGACATAGAAATATGTGAAGTGCTTAGCAATAGATTCAAGGAAGTGTTCACAGAGGAAAGAGGAGAGCTGCCGGAGGGTAATGTACCTGTTGGTACAACAGGTATTCAACCAGTCTCTCCAATCAGGACAGCTGATTGGTTCCTCTGATCAGCAGCAAAATTTCATAACTGATGTATCCTACTTAGAGGAAGTTTAGTATATCTAAAAGTGATATTATTTTAGTGCTTTCATGCTGGCGAAGAGCTCTTGATCCATGGAACTGGACTTTTCTTTCCTTTGCTTGGTTCGAATTTTAATGTCTTCCATTACACAGGAGCTTTACGACCCCTAAGGATCTAGCGCTTTCTTCCAATTAAAATATTAGAATCATGAAGGGCATCAGTCTTAATGGCTGACGCATCGTATGAAATGGATAAAACGTTTCATTAATTTAGGCCTTGTAGGCATACATTTTGTTGAGTTCTGTCCAATAACTGAAGAATGCATCTTGTGGTCAACTTTAAACTTTTAGTACTGATGTGTTTTCCTCAAAGGAAGTAATCTCTCGATGTCACGTTGAGTTAATATGTGCCAATTTTATTAATCAAATTGGTTTCTGTGAAATAAATAAAAAATGTCTCTTTTGATCAGATATCAGTCTCAGTATTTGACTTTACTTGGTCATCTTACTCGAGGTTAAATCAACACAATATTTTTTTTTGTGTACCTATAACATCTATCAGCCCTGAAGACCACTTTCTAACTTACTGTCCTAAAATCTGTCAGTCACACTCGGATTTATTTTGGAAGTGGAAAAACTGAAATACTGTTTTTAATGCGATAATTTCTGAGTGTTCCTTCTGATTACCTTCAACTCTTCCTTGCTGATAAATTGATAAAGTAACTTCTGTGCGGCTTCAAGTTTAATGTGCTTGAAGCCGCACAGATTTGGGCCGTGCAAGTCCTAATTTATCATATTTATTGAAGAAATTTGGATATTGGTTTCGAAATGACAACCTGTGAATGCCTCTTCTGATTCCCTTGAAATCTTCAACGCTAATATTCAACAGTCTTATCAACTTATGGCGCACTTTCCACTATTCCAATCGCGTGCACTGAGGCACAGGGGACTTCGTTTAAGGAATACCTTTCAGGGCTCGCGCAGCGACCGACATACATCTCTTACAGTACTTAATTTACCCTTGCATTTCACTTTGGGTACTTTACATCGTCCACCGAGGCTTCCCTCTCACAATTTTAACGTGCAGAATTCGAACTAGTTGCTGTAATATTTTCTAGGTATAAATTGTGATGTATGTTTCTAGCCAGTATTTCTCGGGGTACAGTTCCAAGGACTTCATGCCTTCCCAATAATTAAGCTGCTTGACTGAACTGATACGAGCAGCAGAAGTACTCTGTAAAATGGGGCTTCTAGAGTACAAAAGAATTTGTCTTGGGAGTACAATAGTTTATAAAGTATCATCACTGGCTTGTCACTGTATGCTCTGAAAGTTCTTGTTATCACTCTGCATGATGTTGTGATCTTTGAATAAGATGTGACATCTTTACTCCCAAGTCTCTCACATTCCTATTCTGCTCTACTGAGACGTTTGAATTACTCCACAGCGGAATAAATTACAAATGTCTTCACTGAGCATCATATTGTTTTCTGAGGCCACTGGAAGATCTGGTTTAAAACAACCATAGAGCATACTCTCATATCTTGTTGTACAGTATGACACAGTGCCATGATTTATGTATCTATGTCAGATATGAGACTGATAAAGATAACTGGGGCGAGTACTCTACTTTGTGTAACATAACTCACTCCAGGCCCGGTCACTGAGGCCTGGTCACAGACCGGGCCACGGGGGCGTTGACCCCAGAAACTCTCTCCAGGTATACGGGAGATTCCTCTGATTTTACATTGTTCTGAGTCGTTACAAACTCGAATATCTATCTGTATACTTATTATGTTATCCTTTTGCACGACGTCATACATAGAATGAAAAGTAAATAGGATACAACTAGAGTTAAGAGGGAGGTGGCTCACTCCTCCCTTAGCTCCCTAAAATCGGAACTTAAGACTAAGCAATAGTTGAGAATCATAATAAACTGACCACTAACCTAACTGAAGCTGAGTCAATACATGGCTTCAAAAATACATACGATGACGCTATTTCACGTCGGCTAATAATGAGTTAAGAGACGGTACCAAGGGCCTGAGCTCATCCCCACAAACTTAAACATCAACAAAGGACAAGGAGCCATAATAAGACTCTAGTACTTGTGCCTAGAAGAGACGAGCTTCTCTCTATCT
Organism: Cherax quadricarinatus; assembly: GCF_038502225.1. Lineage (NCBI taxonomy): Eukaryota > Metazoa > Arthropoda > Malacostraca > Decapoda > Parastacidae > Cherax > Cherax quadricarinatus. Next base: position 1,135,829 of record NC_091322.1, on the reverse strand, counting down.
TCAAATTGCAAACTTAACTGATATTTATTTTCTTCGGCGTAAAACGGTAAGCCTCGCTCAAATGACCATAAGTTCAAGGAAGTGTTTCATCACATGACCAAGAACAGTGTCAGGAAAAATTTGATCCTTTTTCATTAGAAATAAAATGCACCTTCATGTTGGAACACAAAGTCAGCTCGGAGTAATGAAGGAAATGACTCGGCTAAACCATTACTTCCATAACTGGTAAAAATAATGATTTAAGAATAGCTCACAAGGAAAGAGACACGGACGTATCTTGCTTCCATATCAGCCACACGATAACAGAGCCCCAGGCGTTTATCATGGAGGAGTGAGATAAGACAGTCTTGTATTACTGTACCAACAGGATGTGTCTTTCTCATCCTTGGTGTAATAACACAAGGGATAACCCACAGTTGAAAAATTGACACACTTATGCAACATATGGGAATCTGTAACACTAATACTGGTTGTTGTTTTCATTACAAACACTAACATTGGTTGTTGTCTTCAATAAAGATTCTCATGTATTGCACCAGTGTCTCAGTTCTTCTACTTGTCAGTTTTCAAAACTATTCATCACCTAACCCACAGTAGTGAACCTTATGTGTCTTACATCTACTACACATAAAGACTTATATAGCTTTATATTTATGGTTCTACAGTTACATATATTTAACTAAGTGTCTTTTTGCGATTATAATGAAAATCTGAGTGGTTGTGATAGATGTATTTCCAGAGTAAAAGCAGATAAATGACCTCAAATAATTATTACATAAAATACGCCTTGCGTAACTGTCTAGAATCGTTTAAGTTCAATGAATAATGAGTCTCATATTAATAATATTTATCAACGATTCAAAGAAATCTTCAGAGAGAAGACATATGTGTGTGTGTGTACCCACTTATTGTTCCTGTACCACCTGCAGTCTTCAGTGTTTGTCTCCTGTGCTCTCTCAAATCCGTTTCTTTCTGCTTCTAAAAACAATTTCCACTTGCGTGAAATTTTCTGTTTTGGATATCTACTGAACATTTATATGCTGTTAGTGTTCCAGAGTCTGTAAATGTGCACATTCCCAGGCGCAGTATTTACATATTGTGTGTGTTGTGGCTTCTCTGATGGCTTCAAATTAGTTTCCAGTCAGTTTGACTACATTTTTCTCTGTATTTCTTTGTATTCGGATATTTCGTTTTCTTGTTGTACTGTCACCATTTTGTATACAGTTTGTGTATATTTAGTTTGTCTTTCCATCTCTAATATATTTCCTAACATTTCAATAACTTTTCCTTCTTTATGTACCTCGTGTACACTTAACTAGTGACCCACTCAGCATGTATTGTCCGCAGGTTCTCTGTGCAACACATGTTTTATGATACAATAATTATATTCTTCGTAATGTGTTTATCATTAACATATTCAATGATAAATGATGTCTTCCAGCTTCATTACTAACACTAACACTGATTGTTCTCTTCACTAATAACACTAACACTGTTGTCTTCACTACTAACACTGGTTGTCTTCATTACTAACACTAACACTGGTTGTTGTCTTCACTACTAACACTAACACTGGTTGTTGTCTTCACTACTAACACTAACACTGACTGTTGTCTTCATTACTAACACTAACACTGACTGTTGTCTTCATTACTAACACTAACACTGACTGTTGTCTTCATTACTAACACTAACACTGACTGTTGTCTTCATTACTAACACTAACACTGGTTGTTGTCTTCACTACTAACACTAACACTGGTTGTTGTCTTCACTACTAACACTAACACTGACTGTTGTCTTCATTACTAACACTAACACTGACTGTTGTCTTCATTACTAACACTAACACTGACTGTTGTCTTCATTACTAACACTAACACTGACTGTTGTCTTCATTACTAACACTGACTGTTGTCTTCATTACTAACACTAACACTGGTCGTTGTCTTCACTACTAACACTAACACTGGTTGTTGTCTTCATTACTAACACTAACACTGACTGTTGTCTTCATTACTAACACTAACACTAGTCGTTGTCTTCATTACTAACACTAACTGTTGTCTTCACTACTAACACTAACACTGGTTGTTGTCTTCATTACTAACACTAACACTGGTTGTTGTCTTCACTACTAACACTAACACTGGTTGTTGTCTTCACTACTAACACTAACACTGACTGTTGTCTTCATTACTAACACTAACACTGACTGTTGTCTTCACTACTAACACTAACACTGACTGTTGTCTTCATTACTAACAATAACATCACTACTAACACTAACACTGGTTGTTGTCTTCACTACTAACACTAACACTGGTTGTTGTCTTCACTACTAACACTAACACTGGTTGTCGTCTTCACTACTAACACTAACACTGACTGTTGTCTTCATTACTAACACTAACACTGTTGTCTTCACTACTAACACTAACACTGGTTGTTGTCTTCATTACTAACACTAACACTGGTTGTTGTCTTCATTACTAACACTAACACTGACTGTTGTCTTCATTACTAACACTAACACTGGTCGTTGTCTTCATTACTAACACTAACTGTTGTCTTCACTACTAACACTAACACTGGTTGTTGTCTTCATTACTAACACTAACACTGGTTGTTGTCTTCACAACTAACACTAACACTGGTTGTTGTCTTCATTACTAACACTAACACTGACTGTTGTCTTCATTACTAACACTAACACTGACTGTTGTCTTCATTACTAACACTAACACTGACTGTTGTCTTCATTACTAACACTAACACTGGTTGTTATCTTCATTACTAACACTAACACTGACTGTTGTCTTCACTACTAACACTAACACTGACTGTTGTCTTCATTACTAACACTAACACTGGTTGTTGTCTTCACTACTAACACTAACACTGACTGTTGTCTTCATTACTAACACTAACACTGACTGTTGTCTTCATTACTAACACTAACACTGACTGTTGTCTTCATTACTAACACTAACACTGGTTGTTGTCTTCATTACTAACACTAACACTGGTTGTTGTCTTCATTACTAACACTAACACTGACTGTTGTCTTCATTACTAACACTAACACTGACTGTTGTCTTCATTACTAACACTAACACTGGTTCTTGTCTTCATTACAAACACTAACACTGGTTGTTGCCTTCATTACTAACACTAACATTGACTGTTGTCTTCATTACTAACACTAACACTGTTGTCTTCATTACCAACACTAACACTGACTGTTGTCTTCACTACTAACACTAACACTGGTTGTTGTCTTCACTACTAACACTAACACTGGTTGTTGTCTTCATTACTAACACTAACACTGACTGTTGTCTTCATTACTAACACTAACACTGGTTGTTGTCTTCATTACTAACACCAACACTGACTGTTGTCTTCACTACTAACACTAACACTGACTGTTGTCTTCATTACTAACACTAACACTGGTTGTTGTCTTCATTACTAACACTAACACTGGTTGTCTTCATTACTAACACTAACACTGGTTGCTGTCTTCATTACTAACACTAACACTGACTGTTGTCTTCATTACTAACACTAACACTGGTTGTTGTCTTCATTACTAACACTAACACTGGTTGTTGTCTTCACTACTAACACTAACACTGGTTGTTGTCTTCATTACTAACACTAACACTGACTGTTGTCTTCATTACTAACACTAACACTGACTGTTGTCTTCATTACTAACACTGACTGTTGTCTTCATTACTAACACTAACACTGGTTGCTGTCTTCATTACTAACACTAACAATGACTGTTGTCTTCTTTACTAACACTAACACTGATTGTTTTCTTCACTACTAACACTAACACTGGTTGTTGTCTTCACTACTAACACTAACACTGGTCGTTGTCTTCATTACTAACACTAACTGTTGTCTTCACTACTAACACTAACACTGGTTGTTGTCTTCATTACTAATACTAACACTGACTGTTGTCTTCATTACTAACACTAACACTGACTGTTGTCTTCACTACTAACACTGACTGTTGTCTTCACTACTAACACTAACACTGACTGTTGTCTTCATTACTAACACTAACACTGACTGTTGTCTTCACTACTAACACTAACACTGGTTGTTGTCTTCCTTACTAACACTAACACTGTTGTCTTCACTACTAACACTAACACTGGTTGTTGTCTTCATTACTAACACTAACACTGACTGTTGTCTTCATTACAAACACTAACACTGACTGTTGTCTTCATTACTAACACTAACACTGGTTGTTGTCTTCACTACTACCACTAACACTGACTGTTGTCTTCATTACTAACACTAACACTGACTGTTGTCTTCATTACTAACACTAACACTGACTGTTGTCTTCATTACTAACACTAACACTGGTTGTTGTCTTCATTACTAACACTAACACTGGTTGTTGTCTTCATTACTAACACTAACACTGACTGTTGTCTTCATTACTAACACTAACACTGACTGCTGTCTTCATTACTAACACTAACACTGGTTGTTGTCTTCATTACTAACACTAACACTGGTTGTTGTCTTCATTACTAACACTAACACTGGTTGTTGTCTTCATTACTAACACTAACACTGACTGTTGTCTTCATTACTAACACTAACACTGACTGTTGTCTTCATTACTAACACTAACACTGGTTGTTGTCTTCATTACAAACACTAACACTGGTTGTTGCCTTCATTACTAACACTAACATTGACTGTTGTCTTCATTACTAACACTAACACTGTTGTCTTCATTACCAACACTAACACTGACTGTTGTCTTCACTACTAACACTAACACTGGTTGTTGTCTTCACTACTAACACTAACACTGGTTGTTGTCTTCATTACTAACACTAACACTGACTGTTGTCTTCATTACTAACACTAACACTGGTTGTTGTCTTCATTACTAACACCAACACTGACTGTTGTCTTCACTACTAACACTAACACTGACTGTTGTCTTCATTACTAACACTAACACTGGTTGTTGTCTTCATTAGTAACACTAACACTGGTTGTCTTCATTACTAACACTAACACTGGTTGTTGTCTTCATTACTAACACTAACACTGACTGTTGTCTTCATTACTAACACTAACACTGGTTGTTGTCTTCATTACTAACACTAACACTGGTTGTTGTCTTCACTACTAACACTAACACTGGTTGTTGTCTTCATTACTAACACTAACACTGACTGTTGTCTTCATTACTAACACTGACTGTTGTCTTCATTACTAACACTAACACTGGTTGCTGTCTTCATTACTAACACTAACAATGACTGTTGTCTTCTTTACTAACACTAACACTGGTTGTTTTCTTCATTACTAACACTAACACTGGTTGTTGTCTTCACTACTAACACTAACACTGGTTGTTGTCTTCACTACTAACACTAACACTGGTCGTTGTCTTCATTACTAACACTAACTGTTGTCTTCACTACTAACACTAACACTGGTTGTTGTCTTCATTACTAATACTAACACTGACTGTTGTCTTCATTACTAACACTAACACTGACTGTTGTCTTCACTACTAACACTGACTGTTGTCTTCATTACTAACGCTAACACTGACTGTTGTCTTCATTACTAACACTAATACTGGTTGTTGTCTTCACTACAAACACTAACACTGAGTGTTGTCTTCATTACTAACACTAACACTGACTGTTGTCTTCACTACTAACACTAACACTGACTGTTGTCTTCATTACTAACACTAACACTGACTGTTGTCTTCACTACTAACACTAACACTGGTTGTTGTCTTCATTACTAACACTAACACTGTTGTCTTCACTACTAACACTAACACTGGTTGTTGTCTTCATTACTAACACTAACACTGACTGTTGTCTTCATTACAAACACTAACACTGACTGTTGTCTTCATTACTAACACTAACACTGGTTGTTGTCTTCACTACTACCACTAACACTGACTGTTGTCTTCATTACTAACACTAACACTGACTGTTGTCTTCATTACTAACACTAACACTGACTGTTGTCTTCATTACTAACACTAACACTGGTTGTTGTCTTCATTACTAACACTAACACTGGTTGTTGTCTTCATTACTAACACTAACACTGACTGTTGTCTTCATTACTAACACTAACACTGACTGTTGTCTTCATTACTAACACTAACACTGGTTGTTGTCTTCATTACTAACACTGGTTGTTGTCTTCATTACTAACACTAACACTGGTTGTTGTCTTCATTACTAACACTAACACTGACTGTTGTCTTCATTACTAACACTAACACTGACTGTTGTCTTCATTACTAACACTAACACTGGTTCTTGTCTTCATTACAAACACTAACACTGGTTGTTGCCTTCATTACTAACACTAACATTGACTGTTGTCTTCATTACTAACACTAACACTGTTGTCTTCATTACCAACACTAACACTGACTGTTGTCTTCACTACTAACACTAACACTGGTTGTTGTCTTCACTACTAACACTAACACTGGTTGTTGTCTTCATTACTAACACTAACACTGACTGTTGTCTTCATTACTAACACTAACACTGGTTGTTGTCTTCATTACTAACACTAACACTGGTTGCTGTCTTCATTACTAACACTAACACTGACTGTTGTCTTCACTACTAACACTAACACTGGTTGTTGTCTTCACTACTAACACTAACACTGGTTGTTGTCTTCATTACTAACACTATCACTGGTTGCTGTCTTCATTACCAACACTAACACTGACTGTTGTCTTCACTACTAACACTAACACTGGTTGTTGTCTTCATTACTAACACTAACACTGGTTGTTGTCTTCATTACTAACACTAACACTGGTTGTCTTCATTACTAACACTAACACTGGTTGTCTTCATTACTAACACTGCCTTCATACTACTAACTGGTTGCTGTCTTCATTACTACACACTGACTGTTGTCTTCATTACTAACACTAACACTGGTTGTTGTCTTCATTACTAACACTAACACTGGTTGTTGTCTTCACTACTAACACTAACACTGGTTGTTGTCTTCACTACTAACACTAACACTGGTCGTTGTCTTCATTACTAACACTAACTGTTGTCTTCACTGCTAACACTAACACTGGTTGTTGTCTTCATTACTAATACTAACAATGACTGTTGTCTTCATTACTAACACTAACACTGACTGTTGTCTTCACTACTAACACTGACTGTTGTCTTCATTACTAACACTAACACTGACTGTTGTCTTTATTACTAACACTAATACTGGTTGTTGTCTTCACTACTAACACTAACACTGACTGTTGTCTTCATTACTAACACTAACACTGACTGTTGTCTTCACTACTAACACTAACACTGACTGTTGTCTTCATTACTAACACTGACTGTTGTCTTCACTACTAACACTACTTATTACTAACACTAACACTGTTGTCTTCACTACTAACACTAACACTGGTTGTTGTCTTCATTACTAACACTAACACTGACTGTTGTCTTCATTACAAACACTAACACTGACTGATGTCTTCATTACCAACACTAACACTGGTTGTTGTCTTCATTACTAACACTAACACTGGTTGTTGTCTTCATTACTAACACTAACACTGACTGTTGTCTTCATTACTAACACTAACACTGACTGTTGTCTTCACTACTAACACTAACACTGACTGTTGTCTTCATTACTAACACTAACACTGACTGTTGTCTTCATTACTAACACTAACACTGGTTGTTGTCTTCATTACTAACACTAACACTGACTGTTGTACTTAACACACTACTAACACTAACACTGACTGTTGTCTTCACTACTAACACTAACACTGACTGTTGTCTTCATTACTAACACTAACACTGGTCTTCATTACTAACACTAACACTGGTTGTTGTCTTCATTACTAACACTAACACTGGTTGTTGTCTTCATTACTAACACTAACACTGGTTGTTGTCTTCATTACTAACACTAACACTGACTGTTGTCTTCATTACTAACACTAACACTGGTTGTTGTCTTCATTACTAACACTAACACTGGTTGTTGTCTTCATTACTAACACTAACACTGGTTGTTGTCTTCATTACTAACACTAACACTGACTATTGTCTTCACTACTAACACTAACACTGGTTGTTGTCTTCATTACTAACACTAACACTGACTGTTGTCTTCATTACTAACACTAACACTGACTGTTGTCTTCATTACTAACACTGGTTGTTGTCTTCATTACTAACACTAACACTGGTTGTTGTCTTCATTACTAACACTAACACTGGTTGTTGTCTTCATTACTAACACTAACACTGACTGTTGTCTTCACTACTAACACTAACACTGACTGTTGTCTTCATTACTAACACTAACACTGACTGTTGTCTTCATTACTAACACTAACACTGTGCTCTTCATTACTAACACTAACACTGGTTTTTGTCTTCATTACTAACACTAACACTGGTTGTTGTCTTCATTACTAACACTAACACTGGTTGTTGTCTTCATTACTAACACTAACACTGACTGCTGTCTTCACTACTAACACTAACACTGGTTGTTGTCTTCACTACTAACACTAACACTGGTTGTTGTCTTCATTACTAACACTAACACTGACTGTTGTCTTCACTACTAACACTAACACTGGTTGTTGTCTTCACTACTAACACTAACACTGACTGTTGTCTTCATTACTAACACTAACACTGGTTGTTGTCTTCATTACTAACACTAACACTGGTTGTTGTCTTCATTACTAACACTAACACTGACTGTTCTCTTCATTACTAACACTAACACTGGTTGTTGTCTTCACTACTAACACTAACACTGACTGTTGTCTTCATTACTAACACTAACACTGGTTGTTGTCTTCATTACTAACACTAACACTGGTTGTTGTCTTCATTACTAACACTAACACTGGTTGCTGTCTTCATTACTAACACTAACACTGACTGTTGTCTTCACTACTAACACTAACACTGGTTGTTGTCTTCATTACTAACACTAACACTGGTTGTTGTCTTCACTACTAACACTAACACTGGTTGTTGTCTTCATTACTAACACTAACACTGACTGTTGTCTTCATTACTAACACTAACACTGGTCGTTGTCTTCATTACTAACACTAACTGTTGTCTTCACTACTAACACTAACACTGGTTGTTGTCTTCATTACTAATACTAACACTGACTGTTGTCTTCATTACTAACACTAACACTGACTGTTGTCTTCACTACTAACACTGACTGTTGTCTTCATTACTAACACTAACACTGACTGTTGTCTTCATTACTAACACTAACACTGGTTGTTGTCTTCACTACTAACACTAACACTGACTGTTGTCTTCATTACTAACACTAACACTGACTGTTGTCTTCATTACTAACACTGACTGTTGTCTTCACTACTAACACTAACACTGGTTGTTGTCTTCATTACTAACACTAACACTGTTGTCTTCACTACTAACACTAACACTGGTTGTTGTCTTCATTACTAACACTAACACTGTTGTCTTCACTACTAACACTAACACTGGTTGTTGTCTTCATTACTAACACTAACACTGGTTGTTGTCTTCATTACTAACACTAACACTGACTGTTGTCTTCATTACTAACACTAACACTGACTGTTGTCTTCATTACTAACACTAACACTGGTCGTTGTCTTCATTACTAACACTAACTGTTGTCTTCACTACTAACACTAACACTGGTTGTTGTCTTCATTACTAATACTAACACTGACTGTTGTCTTCATTACTAACACTAACACTGACTGTTGTCTTCACTACTAACACTGACTGTTGTCTTCATTACTAACACTAACACTGACTGTTGTCTTCATTACTAACACTAACACTGGTTGTTGTCTTCACTACTAACACTAACACTGACTGTTGTCTTCATTACTAACACTAACACTGACTGTTGTCTTCATTACTAACACTGACTGTTGTCTTCACTACTAACACTAACACTGGTTGTTGTCTTCATTACTAACACTAACACTGTTGTCTTCACTACTAACACTAACACTGGTTGTTGTCTTCATTACTAACACTAACACTGTTGTCTTCACTACTAACACTAACACTGGTTGTTGTCTTCATTACTAACACTAACACTGGTTGTTGTCTTCATTACTAACACTAACACTGACTGTTGTCTTCATTACTAACACTAACACTGACTGTTGTCTTCATTACTAACACTAACACTGGTTGTTGTCTTCATTACTAACACTAACACTGACTGTTGTCTTCATTACTAACACTAACACTGGTTGTTGTCTTCATTACTAACACTAACACTGGTTGTTGTCTTCATTACTAACACTAACACTGGTTGTTGTCTTCATTACTAACACTAACACTGGTTGTTGTCTTCACTACTAACACTAACTGTTGTCTTCATTACTAACACTAACACTGGTTGCTGTCTTCATTACTAACACTAACACTGACTGTTGTCTTCATTACTAACACTAACACTGGTTGTTGTCTTCACTACTTAAAAACAGCGGGATTTAAGCAGGAGCACTCTGGCATATTTCCTTCCATGGTTTATATACTATTTGTCTTATGACGAAAAGAAATGTAAGGAGTCACACGAGCGCAGGAAGTAGATGAACCTTGTAAGATGAGCGCAGGAAGTAGATGAACCTTGTAAGATGAGCGCAGGAAGTAGATGAACCTTGTAAGATGAGCGCAGGAAGTAGATGAACCTTGTAAGATGAGCGCAGGAAGTAGATGAACCTTGTAAGATGAGCGCAGGAAGTAGATGAACCTTGTAAGATGAGCGCAGGAAGTAGATGAACCTTGTAAGATGAGCGCAGGAAGTAGATGAACCTTGTAAGATGAGCGCAGGAAGTAGATGAACCTTGTAAGATGAGCGCAGGAAATAGATGAACCTTGTAAGATGAGCGCAGGAAGTAGATGAACCTTGTAAGATGAGCGCAGGAAGTAGATGAACCTTGTAAGATGAGCGCAGGAAGTAGATGAACCTTGTAAGATGAGCGCAGGAAGTAGATGAACCTTGTAAGATGAGCGCAGGAAGTAGATGAACCTTGTAAGATGAGCGCAGGAAGTAGATGAACCTTGTAAGATGTGCGCAGGAAGTAGATGAACCTTGTAAGATGTGCGCAGGAAGTAGATGAACCTTGTAAGATGAGCGCAGGAAGTAGATGAACCTTGTAAGATGAGCGCAGGAAGTAGATGAACCTTGTAAGATGAGCGCAGGAAGTAGATGAACCTTGTAAGATGAGCGCAGGAAATAGATGAACCTTGTAAGATGAGCGCAGGAAATAGATGAACCTTGTAAGATGAGCGCAGGAAATAGATGAACCTTGTAAGATGAGCGCAGGAAATAGATGAACCTTGTAAGATGAGCGCAGGAAATAGATGAACCTTGTAAGATGAGCGCAGGAAATAGATGAACCTTGTAAGATGAGCGCAGGAAATAGATGAACCTTGTAAGATGAGCGCAGGAAATAGATGAACCTTGTAAGATGAGCGCAGGAAATAGATGAACCTTGTAAGATGAGCGCAGGAAATAGATGAACCTTGTAAGATGAGCGCAGGAAATAGATGAACCTTGTAAGATGAGCGCAGGAAATAGATGAACCTTGTAAGATGAGCGCAGGAAATAGATACACAGACTCCAACAAGACTTGAACCTACGTCAGCCAATAATGACCGATGCCGTTCACAAATGTTATATTTCAAGGAGAAGGAGCCTGTTCGATGGGATTTAATAAGATTCGATCCAAGTAAAAAGAGGATAATCCCAGTTTCTGATCAGCCGGGCTGTGGTGGGTACTTCGGGCTACGTACGGCGGGCACCAACAACCTGATCGATCAGACCAGCAACCAGGAGGCCTGGTCTGAGACCGGACCGCGGGGGCGGTGACCACTGTAAGTGGAAACACACACAAGAAATGGAAGACAGACCAGGTGGAGTCAACACAGATAAACGCATATCTAAATATTATGGCAAGGCATCATGTAGATGTGGGATTAAGTGTAGTTACTGAACTCAAAGAAATACCTCAATATTTTAGTGAAATATAAATGTCGAGTTGAAGAAAGATGTAATTTCTACCTTCATAAAATGTGTAAACATTCACTTGAGGAAACTCTCCATTTTTTTCAGAGCTATGGACATTATTTTCTTTTTTTTGTCGGCGTAGGATAAGTGAGACAAAACAGAGAAACAGCAGCCACAGGTTCAGAACATGCGGAAAAAAAATAATGAAAGACAGCAGGTGGAACAAAGAGAATACAAACTGGAAAAACAATTACTACATCCCAATACTACAACGGGATGGAACAACGCCACTTAGACCAACCAACACAAAAGAATGGAGCAGTACTGGACAGACTTTGTGTACTCCCCAACACGAGTGGGAGATGATATCGTCTCTCCAAAAGTATTAAATCATACAAAAAAAAAAAAAAACACGAGTTAAAAACAACAGTATTTCGGTATATTTTTACCAATAGTGAGGCCTAAAAAAAAAAATAAAGTGCCTCTCAATAAATAACCTCCTCACTGAAACAAATGCAATATCTGGAGCTTTTACAGAAACCGACATTAAGTTATATAGATGTTAATTTATATAGAGGTGATAAAGTATATGAGTTACAGGAAGGAGTAAGTGTCTATGTAACAGACTTAGCTGCACACAACTGTTAAAATTATAAAATGATATTGTTGACATAGTCAGTGGAGACCAAAAATCTGGTAATTATCCTCATACAAACCACCAGCAGCAACGGTAGAGGAAGTCACTAAACGAATAAGGAAGATCGATAACTGCCTTGAAAATCTGAAGAGTTTTACACCAAATATTATTTTCCCTGGAGATGTTAACCTCCCAAATGTAAAACGGATGACAGACAACAGAATTATATCGGAAAGGACTTTAGCCCAACATGGACATACCAGGAACTGCCAAGATCGGGAGAAATGTTTGCAAAGAACCAGCATATAAGAGAACCAATTAGAAATGAGAATACTCTAGATACGATCTTGTAAAACAATAAACAATAATTAGAAACATAATCTCGAGCACAATAAAATCTGGTTATAACATCACTAAAGTACAAACAAGCATAAATTCACGTGTGGGTAACCAACGAGAGGGAATGTTTATTAAGCTTAATTTCAGCACTGCAAGAATTGCCTGAGATGAACTAAACGACGAATTAACAAATATTGCAAGGTGGAACTATACCTAGCACTCTTAACCCAGAACAATGTAGGGGAAAAGTTGAATGTTGAACATGACTCAAGAAATCGTAATGACACGATTGCAAACAAACCATACCCCCGGCCGGGATTGAACCCGCGGTCATAGAGTCTCAAAACTCCAGCCCGTCGCGTTAGCCACTAGACCAGCTAGCCACAATAAGATTCATCCAACTAGGTATATTTCTACACCATAGGAAGGTTAGCACAGGCACCTCTGTGACCACAAATGCAAGTTTTTACAGACGAATCTCCAGCTAGCGTGGCCGTGACGAACTCTAGCTCAAGTCCCTTCACTGCCGTCAACATGACGTTTTGAGACTCTATGACCGCGGGTTCAATCCCGGCCGGGGGTATGGTCTGAATGTTGAAGTGGACAAGGTCTGTTTAAAATAATTCCAGCTGAGAAAAACTAAAAGCAGATCAATGAGAAAGAGAACACCGAAGACATGTCACAGATATATAACAGGTAAATATATCTAGGAGTGAATACCGTGCAAAAAAATGACTATCAGTGTTACCTTCCCTTGGGAGCCAGGTACATGAACTAACGGTAGCAGCTGTAAGCTCCTCTAGAACAACCAAAATACTTAAAGAGATACAACACCGCCCCCCGTCACCGCCCCCCATCACCGCCACCGCCCCCCACCCCCACTACTCCCGCCAAATCAACATTCCTTAACCTACAGGAAAAAAGGTTCAGCACCTTCTGTTTCATGGTTGAAGATTAGCCGCCGCGTTCCTGGTAAGAGCTCTTAACCCAGCAGATAATGTGGGAACATTCCTTAGGAGCGACGGGGGAGGTAGTTTAAAGGGATGAGAGAGGGAAGAGGGAGGAGCTTTAATGGGGAAGGAGAGAAAGGTGATTTGAAGGAAAATAGAGAGGAAGGGGCAAAAGAAATGCATGGGAAAAGCAGACAGCTGGAAACCTCACGGTTTATATCGAAGCTATTTGAGAGAGAGAGAGAGAGAGAGAGAGAGAGAGAGAGAGAGAGAGAGAGAGAGAGAGAGAGAGAGAGAGAGAGAGAGAGAGAGAGAGAGAGAGAGAGAGAGAGAGAGAGAGAGAGAGAGAGAGACTAAAATTTCCCTTAGTTTATTTATGATTGGGAATGAAGTTTCAAGTTTGGTGTTGATAAGATTCGCTAAGAAGCAGCAGATACGAGACTCGGCTCAGGTCATCGAGGCTCGTCACAAACATTACACTCATCAACTAGAATCTGTCACATAACTGTAAAATACCCGTGACATACTTGTGACATAACAGCAACACACCCGTGACATACCTGTGACATAACAGTGGCATAACAGCAGCACACCCGTGACATACCTGTGACATAAATGGGAAGGTGGGTAGAAGGATATTTAACTTCTTGACAAAAAAAAAATGGAAAAGTAATAGTAAAAAGAGTACAATCAGTGGCTGCTACGTGAAAGGTTGTGTCCCCCAAGGCACGGTACTCACCTCGCCTATCTTCCTCAGTCTCATCTCTGACATAGGGACATAACTCATAGCAGATGATACTAAAATATGCATGAAGGTGACATCCACAGAAGACACAGCGAGCCTCTAAGGGGATGGAAAACCCAATAAGTTAAGGAACCACGACTCTTCAACACCCTCCCTTCATGTATAAGGGGGATTACCCACAAACCCCTTCCTGTCTTCGAAAGGGAACTCAAAAAATTCCTGAAAACAGTTCCTGCTTAGCCGGATTGTGGTGCATACGTTTGAGTGTTGGCACCAACAGCTTGAACGATAAGGCCATCAACTAAAAGGCCTGGTTTAAGACCGGGCAGCGGGGAGAATGACCTCCGGAGACGACTCTAGATAAACTCCAGGTACTACATAGCTGCTACCGGTGTCGAGGAATGAACGTCGGTTGTCCAGCCTGACGCTACACTTCCTTGATGATGGACACAGATTAAATACGTAATTACCCTACTTTGTCACCTCCGTGGTCCAGTTTCTAACCTAGATGTTAATGTTTGTAGTTAGTATGTCTGACGTAGATACCGCAGCCCGTCTAACCACGAACTGTTTGTAGGAACGTGTCCGACGTAGGCAACATGGCTGACCACAAACTGTCTGCAGGAATACGTCTGCCGTAAACACCATGGCTGGCCACAAACTGTCTGCAGTAATACGTCTGCCGTAAACACCATGGCTGGCCACAAACTGTCTGCAGTAATACGTCTGCCGTAAACACCATGGCTGACCACAAACTGTCTGCAGTAATACGTCTGCCGTAAACACCATGGCTGGCCACAAACTGTCTGCAGTAATACGTCTGCCGTAAACACCATTGCTGACCACAAACTGTCTGCAGTAATACGTCTGCCGTAAACACCATGGCTGGCCACAAACTGTCTGCAGTAATACGTCTGCCGTAAACACCATTGCTGGCCACAAACTGTCTGCAGTAATACGTCTGCCGTAAACACCATGGCTGGCCACAAACTGTCTGCAGTAATACGTCTGCCGTAAACACCATGGCTGGCCACAAACTGTCTGCAGTAATACGCCTGCCGTAAACACCATGGCTGGCCACAAACTGTCTGCAGTAATACGCCTGCCGTAAACACCATGGCTGGCCACAAACTGTCTGCAGTAATACGCCTGCCGTAAACACCATGGCTGGCCACAAACTGTCTGCAGTAATACGTCTGCCGTAAACACCATGGCTGGCCACAAACTGTCTGCAGTAATACGCCTGCCGTAAACACCATGGCTGGCCACAAACTGTCTGCAGTAATACGTCTGCCGTAAACACCATGGCTGGCCACAAACTGTCTGCAGTAATACGTCTGCCGTAAACACCATGGCTGGCCACAAACTGTCTGCAGTAATACGCCTGCCGTAAACACCATGGCTGGCCACAAACTGTCTACAGTAATACGTCTGCCGTAAACACCATGGCTGGCCACAAACTGTCTGCAGTAATACGTCTGCCGTAAACACCATGGCTGGCCACAAACTGTCTGCAGTAATACGCCTGCCGTAAACACCATGGCTGGCCACAAACTGTCTGCAGTAATACGCCTGCCGTAAACACCATGGCTGGCCACAAACTGTCTGCAGTAATACGCCTGCCGTAAACACCATGGCTGGCCACAAACTGTCTGCAGTAATACGTCTGCCGTAAACACCATGGCTGGCCACAAACTGTCTGCAGTAATACGCCTGCCGTAAACACCATGGCTGGCCACAAACTGTCTGCAGTAATACGCCTGCCGTAAACACCATGGCTGGCCACAAACTGTCTGCAGTAATACGCCTGCCGTAAACACCATGGCTGGCCACAAACTGTCTGCAGTAATACGTCTGCCGTAAACACCATGGCTGGCCACAAACTGTCTGCAGTAATACGCCTGCCGTAAACACCATGGCTGGCCACAAACTGTCTGCAGTAATACGTCTGCCGTAAACACCATGGCTGGCCACAAACTGTCTGCAGTAATACGTCTGCCGTAAACACCATGGCTGGCCACAAACTGTCTGCAGTAATACGTCTGCCGTAAACACCATGGCTGGCCACAAACTGTCTGCAGTAATACGTCTGCCGTAAACACCATGGCTGGCCACAAACTGTCTGCAGTAATACGTCTGCCGTAAACACCATGGCTGGCCACAAACTGTCTGCAGTAATACGCCTGCCGTAAACACCATGGCTGGCCACAAACTGTCTGCAGTAATACGCCTGCCGTAAACACCATGGCTGGCCACAAACTGTCTGCAGTAATACGCCTGCCGTAAACACCATGGCTGGCCACAAACTGTCTGCAGTAATACGTCTGCCGTAAACACCATGGCTGGCCACAAACTGTCTGCAGTAATACGCCTGCCGTAAACACCATGGCTGGCCACAAACTGTCTGCAGTAATACGCCTGCCGTAAACACCATGGCTGGCCACAAACTGTCTGCAGTAATACGCCTGCCGTAAACACCATGGCTGGCCACAAACTGTCTGCAGTAATACGTCTGCCGTAAACACCATGGCTGGCCACAAACTGTCTGCAGTAATACGCCTGCCGTAAGCACCATGGCTGGCCACAAACTGTCTGCAGTAATACGTCTGCCGTAAACACCATGGCTGGCCACAAACTGTCTGCAGTAATACGTCTGCCGTAAACACCATGGCTGGCCACAAACTGTCTGCAGTAATACGTCTGCCGTAAACACCATGGCTGGCCACAAACTGTCTGCAGTAATACGCCTGCCGTAAGCACCATGGCTGGCCACAAACTGTCTGCAGTACCATGGCTGGCCACAAACTGTCTGCAGTCTGCCGTAAACACCATGGCTGGCCACAAACTGTCTGCAGTAATAAGCCTGCCGTAAACACCATGGCTGGCCACAAACTGTCTGCAGTAATACGCCTGCCGTAAACACCATGGCTGGCCACAAACTGTCTGCAGTAATACGTCTGCCGTAAACACCATGGCTGGCCACAAACTGTCTGCAGTAATACGTCTGCCGTAAACACCATGGCTGGCCACAAACTGTCTGCAGTAATACGTCTGCCGTAAACACCATGGCTGGCCACAAACTGTCTGCAGTAATACGTCTGCCGTAAACACCATGGCTGGCCACAAACTGTCTGCAGTAATACGTCTGCCGTAAACACCATGGCTGGCCACAAACTGTCTGCAGTAATACGTCTGCCGTAAACACCATGGCTGGCCACAAACTGTCTGCAGTAATACGTCTGCCGTAAACACCATGGCTGGCCACAAACTGTCTGCAGTAATACGTCTGCCGTAAACACCATGGCTGGCCACAAACTGTCTGCAGTAATACGTCTGCCGTAAACACCATGGCTGGCCACAAACTGTCTGCAGTAATACGTCTGCCGTAAACACCATGGCTGGCCACAAACTGTCTGCAGTAATACGTCTGCCGTAAACACCATTGCTGGCCACAAACTGTCTGCAGTAATACGTCTGCCGTAAACACCATGGCTGGCCACAAACTGTCTGCAGTAATACGTCTGCCGTAAACACCATGGCTGGCCACAAACTGTCTGCAGTAATACGTCTGCCGTAAACACCATGGCTGGCCACAAACTGCAGGAGCATATCAAGTTCACTGTTGAAGACAGGAAATCTCTTACATATGAAAAGGTGTGAAAAATGCTTCTGATGTTTTATTTTAATTAAGTTCATTCATAGTGTACTTACTGCACTCTTGATCTGTCGATAAACTTATTCTGGACCGTCTATCATGACTCTACTTTACGTAACATGTTAATTACAGATTGAAGATTTAGAACAAGTCCTACTAGTACTTACAATATTTAAATTATAAATCTCATGAGGAGTGAGAGTTGATAGGTTTTAGTTATTCCAATAAAGTATGTGTTTTACTGAGTGGATACCGGCAGTACATGTTCTCTGAAGATTTTCCAGGTTTGCAATTTTAGTTAAAAAGACGTGTAAAGTCAAAGGAAATCTTATAATTGCGACGTTTCAGCTGCAAGATAAAGTTTCTTGTACATAAAGTGTCTCAATAATTAAATGTCTCCTTTGGCTCTACCTGTCTTTTTAATCCCTTGTTAACTCACAGTCACACTTCAATTATTCTGAAGTTTTTGCCTACCTTAAATGGGACTATTAGTGTGCGGCAATATTACAATCTTGAGAGTATAAGTGCCTTAAAGTTGATTATTAGCTTCTGATCTCTTGTTCAGAAAGCTCTCTTATCCACCTTTCATATTTTTAGTCACACAGTATAGTCACACTATTGTTTTCTTTGAACATGTGAACTTCTGACATGGTTAATGCAAGATATTTTACATTTCTCTCTCCTCTACACTGAATTCTATTTAAGTTTTGAGCTTTTTCTACAGTGTTTATATTTTTCTGTGTCTCACAGAAAAACTTAATTTACGTCGACTTGGAGCTCTGCTGTGTAGCACTTGGATTTAACTCTCATACAAATTCCTAGGTCTTTCACACTCAACAGAGTGTAAGCCTAATGTGAAAGACATGGGAATGTTAATGTCAGAAGATCTCACTTTCAAGGAGTACAACAATGTCATTATTGCAACTGCAAGGGAAATTATAGGTTTGATAACTAGAACTTTCAAAACAAAGAGATGCTAAGGTCAATGATGATATTCTTCAGGTCACTAAGTTGAAATACTGCTTTGTAATAACGGCCCCCTTGAGGGCAGGAGAACTTGCACAACTAGAAAATATACAAAAGGCCTTCTCAGCAAAGCACCTAAATTACTATCAGCATCTGAAGTACGTCGCACTGCACTCTTAAGAAAGCAGGTGAAAAATATATGATAGTCTACACCTGGAAGATTCTGGAGACATTGATCCCAAATTTGCACACTGAAATCACTACATATAAACACAAGAGGCTTGACAGACTGCAACATTCCTCCGCTGAAAAACAGGGAAGCGATGAGAACACTGAGACAGCATTCAATAAGTGTAATAGGACCAAGACTCTTCAACACTCTCCCTTCATGCATAAGGCGGATTACTAACAGACCTTTTGCTGTCTCCAATAGGGATATACCTTTTATATACCCTTGAAGAATTTCGAGAATATATCTACTCTCTGAGCCCGGCCATGGGCCAGGCTCGTCTGGTGCTTGCCTGGTCAACCAGGCTGTTGCTGCTGGAGGCCCACTGCCCCACAAATCCATCACAGCCTGGTTGATCTGGCACCTGGTGAAGATACTTGTCTAGTTTCCTCTTGAAGGCTTCAACACCTGTTCCAGCAGTGTTTCTGATATCTTCTGGTAAGATGTTGAAAAGTCTGGGACCCCGGATGTTGATACAGTGTTCCCTTATTGTCCCCACCGCACCCCTGCTCCTCACTGGGTTTATTTTACACTTCCTCCCATATCTCTCACTCTAGTATGTTGTTATGGCAGTGTGCAGATTTGGGACCAAGCCCTCGAGTACCTTCCAGGTATATATTATCATGTACCTCTCTCTCCTCCGCTCCAATGAGTTCATGTTCATGACTTGCAGGCGTTCCCGAAATCCGTTCATGATCAGCCGAGCTGTGTGGTGCATACTTTGGGCTGAGTGCGGCGGACATCAAGAGCCTGACATATCAGGCCACCAACCAGAAGGCCTGGTCTGGGACCGAGCCGCGGGGGCGGTGACCTTTGGAAGCGGCTACAGGTAGCAGGAGTACGTCAGTGAGATGTTATGGCAGCAGATGTAGTTATAGTTGCTGAGAGAAGCTGCCACATAACAGTGTTCACGTCTCTGACTACACCATCTGTGTACCCAGCTGACTGAAGCCTTCATCACTCACCAGTCCAGAACCAAACAAGTATCAGTCATCCATTTATTTTTGTTGTTATATATTACCGGAGAAACGCTTAACTCAAAGGGGTCACTCAGCAGCTAAGGTATGGGAAGTAATCATGTTTGATCCAAGGAAACCGAGGGTAATTACAATTCCTTAGATCATGAGCCCTTAACCCTCATCCAGGCACAACCCCTCCCCCCGTTGATGGGTCATCCACTTATATATCTGGACGACCATCAAGTTGTCTCTATCCACTCAGCCATCCACTTAAGTGTTGTATCTCGGCCAGGGTACCTAAGTAACATGCGCTCCTGCCTACTAATATCCTCAGTTACCTAACGTACCAAGAGCACAGAGACATCTGCTATCTCATTAGACCAAATATGGGCCAACATAATCAGTCCCACAAAAAGTAGACATAATCACACCGTGACGAGTGCCCAGTGTACCTGTTTATCTTACTGCCTGTGACTACTTTCCGGGGTTCTGCTTCAGTTGCAGCACAAGAGACTTCCTTGTTGGTTGTTTATTCAACCAGGCTGTTGCTGTTACCAACCCGCTGGTCCACATAGTCATCACAGTCCAGTTTCCTCTTGAGATTTTCTACATCTGTTCAGGCATGTTTATGATTCCTGGTGGTAGCAGCCTGAAGCCTACTGGACCACCACTCTTGAGAAAAATGTTCTTTTATTGTGCCTCTATAGCCCTTGCTTTTCACTGTATTTCACACTTTCCCATTATTTTTCACCCCAGTACGTTGTTACGGCCGTGTGTAGATTTTCGACCAGCCCCTCACTTATTATATATATATATATATATATATATATATATATATATATATATATATATATATATATATATATATATATATATATATATATATAAATATATATATGTCGTGCCGAATAGGCAGAACTTGCGATCTTGGCTTAAATAGCAACGCTCATCTTGCCATATAGGACAAGTAAAAATTTATGTATGCAATAATTTCGCCAAAATCATTCTGAACCTAACGAAAAAAGTATATTTGATTGTGTTTGTTTAGTATTAAATTACTGCAAACGTATTTAAAATATATTTAGTTGGGTTAGGCTAAAATAAATTGCTCTTGTTATAATAAGGTTAGGTAAGTTTTCTAAGATTCTTTTGGTGCAAAATTAAAAATTTTTACTTAACATTAATGAAAAATATATATCTTAAAACGTACAAGAGAAAATTTTAGAAAGGACTTAATTTTAAATGAGTTCTTGCTAATTGACCAGTTTTACATATTCGGCACGACATATATATATATATATATATATATATATATATATATATATATATATATATATATATATATATATATATATATATAATATATATCAGCAACATGTTCGATGAAAAAGCCTTGATCAAATTGGACTTTGCCAACGCTTTCAACTTAGTCAGAAGGGATGCTGCTCTCCAAGCAGTTTCTAGACACTTCCCTTCCCTCTATCCCTTCACTGAATCGTGTTATAGTGTGACTTCTAAACTATTGTTTGGGGACGATGAAACTGACTCGTGTGAGGGTGTTGCATGCAAAGAGTATGTACCCTTTATTTGAAGCATATTAACACACTCACATAGGCCTCCTCACCAACCAGCAAACCAGATGCTAAGGGTCTGACGATCCAACGGGGCCCCATCGTCAGATCAGTATCTAGGTTCAGCCAATCACATGTGGATCTGGCAGTTGTGAAGGTAATGTGATTACCACCCACCTTTTCACCCTTGTCATTTTCATTCTACCGCTGGTTGAACCACGGTGGTCTGCTCTCTCTTGGCTGTTGTTCTGTCTTGATTACCGTGGCATGCACTAATACCTATTGCTGTACATAGTGTACATACTTCTGTATATACTTGGTGAAGAATAATATAATTCAAAGTTTTTCTGCTGTGTTTATTTTGCTTCCTTTACACCCAGGATAACAGGCCTTTGAGTACCTGGGTTGTAATAGAGGGTTTGCAACAGGGGGACCCTCTCGCCCCTTTTCTCTTCTGTCTGGTTATCAAGGAAGTCACAGAAGCACTCTCCAGTGAGCTCAATATCTGGTTCTTGGATGATGGTACCCTAGCTGGCACTACAGAATCTCTCTCCAAGTAAACTCCAGGAGGACATCAGAAAAATCAGAGACATGGGAGAGAGCTTGGGCCTATCTTTAAACCCCACCAAATGTGAAACAGTTTCTACCAATCGACAGATGATCCAGAATATTAGTGCTGTTTTACCAGGAGCACGAGCCACTGATCCAACCAACAGCACTCTCCTTGGTGCTCCTCTTGGGCCCAGTGCCATCGATCTGATTCTAGAAAAAAAAATCTCAGACCTCAGGACGATGGAAGGCAGGTGACAGACATCGATACACATAATGCCTTCTACCTACTCACCAGGTGCCTGTCAATCCCATAACTTACCTACTTCCTGAGATGCTCCCCAGCCTTCAACAGTCTGAAACTCAAGGAATATGACTCTCTCCTTAAGACCGTGCTAGAGAGCGTATTGAATTTTTCCCTCGAAGATGAACAGTGGTTGCAAGCCTCACTTCCAGTCAGGCTTCGGGGCTGGGAGTATACAAATCCTCCCAGATTGCCCTACCAGCTTTCCTATCTTCTTCCATAGCATCAAATGAGTTAATAAAACAAATTCTTCCGGACAACCTCAGTGACTCAGAAGGAATACAGGACCCTAGGTACACCAGTGCCATAACTGAATGGGAGACTTTTGCTGCTCCAGCATCAAAACCTAGTGCAGCACTGACCTACAAACAGTCAAGTTGGGATGGCCCCATCACAGAAAAGGTGCTTGCCAACATCCTTAGGGCTGTAACATCAGACAGGGAGACTGGCCATTTCCAAGCTGTGAGTGCACCTCACTCCAGGGACTTCCTCCAAACAGTTAACATTTCGGCAATGGGGACATGCCTCGACCCCAATTCACACGGAATATACGTGTATTTGCGGCGATGCACAAGTCAACCAATATGGTCTACATGGTCTTAACTGTTCCAAAACCAAGGGCTGGCATGCAAGACACAATGAAGTCAAGGACATCATAAAGAGAACCCTTGCTACAGCTGGATGCCTAGCCGAGAGAGAGCCCCGATCACTAGCAGCCAACAATACCCACAACCCAGCAAACCGCTCTGACAGGATCACCATCTATCCTTGGAAGAATGGCAAGTTCTTAGCATGGGACTATACCTATGTGTCGACACTGGCTGACACCTACATCTATCACAGTGTCGGGCGACAGGAAGGAGCTGCTGATCGTAGGAAGGAGTACAAGATCAGCAAGTACAGGGACATAGCCAACAGTATCAATTTGTCCTAGTGGGATCAGAGACCTTGGGATCATGGGAAAAAAAGTGCCACACGTTTCCTTAAATAACTGGATTCCAGACTCAATGACAACACCAGGGACTCAAGGGCAGCCACTTTCATATTCCAGCGTCTCAGTGTGGCCATCCAGAGGAGAAATGCTTGTTGCATACTGGGCTCACGTTCGGCTTCGGAGGAGCTGGAGGAGATTCATAATCTTTGATACATTGTACCAATGTATCCATGTTTGTGTTTTCTGTCAATGTATTCTCTCTATTAATAAAATTTCATATAGAATATAAAATATAAGGGGTGGTAGGGAAAGAAAATATTCAAACAGCTCCGGGGAGAACCTTGAGTTTTCCCTGAGGTACGTTTATTGTCTTCTCTGAGGATGAGGGTCCCCAGTCCAGCTATAGAGGTGGTACCTCCCTATACTTTATATATATATATACGCTCTCGCTTACGGTGATCGATTCCCAGCCAGATATGGACGTGTTTCTTTCCACCTGTTGTCTATATATAAAATGGGTATAGTCGATATCCTACTGACCTAAGGAGGCCTGGTCACAGACCGGGCCGCGGGGGCGTTGACCCCCGGAACTCTCTCCAGATAGACTCCAGATATTGTCGTGCCGAATAGGTAAAAATTGGTCAGTTAACAACTCATTAAAAATTAAATCCTTTCTAAAATTTTATCTTATACTTTGAAAGATATATATTTTTATTAATGTTAATGTAAAAATTAATAATTTTGTACCAAAAAATTAGAAAATTTACTTAACCTTATTATAAAAAGCACAATTTAATTTAGCCTAATCCAACTGAATATATTTTAGATAAATTTACAGTAATTTAATAATAAACAAACACAATGAAATCATTTTTTTCATTAGGTTCAGAATGATTTTTGCGAAATTACTGCATACATAAATTTTCGCTTGCCTTATTCGGCAAGAAGAGCGTTGCTATATAGGCCAAAATCGCAAGTTATATATATATATATATATATATATATATATATATATATATATATATATATATATATATATATATATATATATATATATATATATATATATATATATTATGAGTTTTCTCTCTCCTCTCAGTTACAGAGAATACATGACAAATACTCTGAGGTGTTTCTAATAGTTTAAATACTTTACTGACTCTAGACGGACAGTAAACAAATTCTGTACCTTTTCCAGTTCTGATATTTAGCCTAATTATTATTATCATTATTATTATTATTATTAGGTACACAGGAAAGGGGACCTTTAAGAAGTCGCCTGAATTTTTTTTTCTCTATCTCATACTTTTCGATTTTATTTTACTTATAACTCGAGAACGCCTCATATTTTCAACATTTGTGCACGGTAATGAGGAACAAATTCTGTGAACAACTGGAATGTTCACGTTCCCTATAATCAAAGTTATGGAAGCCATCCCCACCATCCAGGAATGGCTCAGATAACTTACAAAATCCTTGGTCGCGTAGCTTCTAACAATCACAAAAAAACAACTAAAAAAAATATGAGGATGGAGGAGAGTAAAATTCACTTGTGCTGATGCAGATCTGATAATGTTATGCACAGAATAGTGTGAAATTTTTATTGTCGTTAAGTCGCGTTACATAAATTTCAGTTTGCCTCTTCTGAATGTCTTCAATATTTAATGGTTGATGAACCTAAGTGCCAGAATAGTAACTATTATGCTTGGTTTATGTACAGGAAAATTTCTCACTGTAAGAAAATAGTTGAAAAAAAAAATGGTATCACTGAAGTCCGTGTCATAACTGGAAAATGAATCATGTGATTGGTTTCAAACTAACACTACGGGTGTGATGTTCAGGTTCACGCTGTTACCCTCTGACATAAGTCCCAATTTGCCACATTTTTTGAATAATTAGTAATATTTATTTGTATTCAATAAATAAATGTTAGTTTTGAGTTGCTTGACAACACTGATGGCGCTGCCTTTCATCACAACAATCATACCCAATAAATTTACTATGATTAGCTGCAAATTTGTAATTTTACTATTTTTTTTAAACTATAGTCTACCTGGAGTTTTCCGAGGGTCAGTGCCCTTGTGGCCCGGTCTCAGACCAGGCCTCCTGGTGGATACCCTGCTCAAGCAGGTTGTTGGTGCTAGCCGCACGAAGTCCAAAATAAGCACCACAACCCAGTTAAACAGGCTCTGACCGTAGAAAATTATCTAGTTTTCTTGACGACACTCAGGGGTCTGTTCGTAAATATATAAGTACATGTATGAGGGGTAGAATGCTGAAATTTCTTGACCCCTTGACACTTATTGAGACTTGACATAATCACTCTAGGGTCTCTCACATTAGTCTTACGCTCTACTGAGAAATTAGTTTGTTTTATATTCCAGTCCTGTCATTATTTCATTAATCTTTCCAAAACAGATTAACTGAAACTTGTACAATATGAGCATCGCACTGCTGTCAGTTACAAACTGGAACGCTGTTTATATCAGCTTGGAGGTTTCCCGTGTCCTCAGTGGATGCCAGTCTCATACAGATTCTAGTATCGTCTACAAAGGATGGTACTGTCTTATGATTGATATCTCTGTTATTGTCGGATTTGTCCATAAAGAAGAGAAGATGAGGTCAACACTATGCCTCGTGGATCAGAGCATTTCACTTCTATTTCACTCTCTGTGCCATTACACGCTGGGTTCCATTTCACTCTCTGTGCCATTACACGCTGGGTTCTATTTCACTCTCTGTGCCATTACACGCTGGGTTCCATTTCATTCTCTGTGCCATTACACGCTGGGTTCCATTTCACTCTCTGTGCCATTACACGCTGGGTTCTATTTCACTCTCTGTGCCATTACACGCTGGGTTCCATTTCACTCTCTGTGCCATTACACGCTGGGTTCCATTTCACTCTCTGTGCCATTACACGCTGGGTTCCATTTGACTCTCTGTGCCATTACACGCTGGGTTCCATTTCACTCTCTGTGCCATTACACGCTGGGTTCTATTTCACTCTCTGTGCCATTACATGCTGGGTTCCATTTCACTCTCTGTGCCATTACACGCTGGGTTCCATTTCACTCTCTGTGCCATTACACGCTGGGTTCCATTTCACTCTCTGTGCCATTACACGCTGGGTTCCATTTCACTCTCTGCGCCATTACACGTTGGGTTTTATTTCACTCTCTGTGCCATTACACGCTGTGTTCCATTTCACTCTGTGCCATTACACGCTGGGTTCTATTTCACGCTCTGTGCCATTACACGCTGGGTTCTATTTCACTCTCTGTGCCATTACACGCTGGGTTCTATTTCACTCTGTGCCATTACACGCTGGGTTCTATTTCACTCTCTGTGCCATTACACGCTGGGTTCTATTTCACTCTCTGTGCCATTACACGCTGGGTTCCATTTCACTCTGTGCCATTACACGCTGGGTTCCATTTCACTCTCTGTGCCATTACACGCTGGGTTCCATTTCACTCTCTGTGCCATTACACGCTGGGTTCCATTTCACTCTCTGTGCCATTACACGCTGGGTTCTATTTCACTCTCTGTGCCATTACACGCTGGGTTCTATTTCACTCTCTGTGCCATTACACGCTGGGTTCCATTTCACTCTCTGTGCCATTACACGCTGGGTTCTATTTCACTATCTGTGCCATTACACGCTGGGTTCCATTTCACTCTCTGTGCCATTACACGCTGGGTTCTATTTCACTCTCTGTGCCATTACACGCTGGGTTCTATTTCACTCTCTGTGAGATTACACGCTGGGTTCTATTTCACTCTCTGTGCCATTACACGCTGGGTTCTATTTCACTCTCTGTGCCATTACACGCTGGGTTCCATTTCACTCTCTGTGCCATTACATGCTGTGTTCCATTTCACTCTGTGCCATTACACGCTGGGTTCTATTTCACCCTCTGTGAAATTACACGCTGGGTTCTATTTCACTCTCTGTGCCATTACACGCTGGGCTCTATTTCACTCTCTGTGCCATTACACGCTGGGTTCCATTTCACTCTCTGTGTCATTACACGCTGGGTTCTATTTCATTCTCTGTGCCATTACACGCTAGGTTCTATTTCACTCTCTGTGCCATTACACGCTGGGTTCTATTTCACTCTCTGTGCCATTACACGCTGGGTTCTATTTCACTCTCTGTGCCATTACACGCTGGGTTCTATTTCACTCTGTGCCATTACACGCTGGGTTCTATTTCACTCTGTGCCATTACACGCTGGGTTCTATTTCACTCTCTGTGCCATTACACGCTGGGTTCTATTTCACTCTGTGCCATTACACGCTGGGTTCTATTTCACTCTCTGTGCCATTACACGCTGGGTTCTATTTCACTCTCTGTGCCATTACACGCTGGGTTCTATTTCACTCTCTGTGCCATTACACGCTGGGTTCTATTTCACTCTCTGTGCCATTACACGCTGGGTTCTATTTCACTCTCTGTGCCATTACACGCTGGGTTCTATTTCACTCTCTGTGCCATTACACGCTGGGTTCTATTTCACTCTCTGTGCCATTACACGCTGGGTTCTATTTCACTCTGTGCCATTACACGCTGGGTTCTATTTCACTCTCTGTGCCATTACACGCTGGGTTCTATTTCACACTCTGTGCCATTACACGCTGGGTTCTATTTCACTCTCTGTGCCATTACACGCTGGGTTCTATTTCACACTGTGCCATTACACGCTGGGTTCTATTTCACTCTGTGCCATTACACGTTGGTTCTATTTCACTCTCTGTGCCATTACACGCTGGGTTCCATTTAACTCTCTGTGCCATTACACGCTGGGTTCTATTTCACTCTCTGTGCCATTACACGCTGGGTTCCATTTCACTCTGTGCCATTACACGCTGGGTTCTATTTCACTCTCTGTGCCATTACACGCTGGGTTCTATTTCACTCTCTGTGACATTACACGCTGGGTTCTATTTCACACTCTGTGCCATTACACGCTGGGTTATATTTCACTCTGTGCCGTTACACGCTGGGTTCTATTTCACTCTCTGTGCCATTACACGCTGGGTTCTATTTCACTCTCTGTGCCATTACATGCTGGGTTCTATTTCACTCTGTGCCATTACACGCTGGGTTCAATTTCACTCTCTGTGCCATTACACGCTGGGTTCTATTTCACTCTCTGTGCCATTACACGCTAGGTTCCATTTCATTCTCTGTGCCATTACACGCTGGGTTCTATTTAACTCTCTGTGCCATTACACGCTGGGTTCTATTTCACTCTGTGACATTACACGCTGGGTTCTATTTCACTCTCTGTGCCATTACACGCTGGGTTCTATTTCACTCTGTGACAATACACGCTGGGTTCAATTTCACTCTCTGTGCCATTACACGCTGGGTTCTATTTCACTCTCTGTGCCATTACACGCTGGGTTATATTTCACTCTCTGTGCCGTTACACGTTGGGTTCTATTTCACTCTCTGTGCCATTACACGCTGGGTTCTATTTCACTCTGTGCCATTACACTCTGGGTTCTATTTCACTCTGTGCCATTACACGCTGGGTTCCATTTAACTCTCTGTGCCATTACACGCTGGGTTCTATTTCACTCTGTGCCATTGCACGCTGGGTTCCATTTCACTCTGTGCCATTACACGCTGGGTTCTATTTCACTCTCTGTGCCATTACACGCTGGGTTCTATTTCACTCTCTGTGCCATTACACGCTGGGTTATATTTCACTCTGTGCCATTACACGCTGGGTTCTATTTCACTCTCTGTGCCATTACACGCTGGGTTCTATTTCACTCTGTGCCATTACACGCTGGGTTCTATTTCACTCTCTGTGCCATTACACGCTGGGTTCCATTTAACTCTCTGTGCCATTACACGCTGGGTTCTATTTCACTCTGTGCCATTACGCTTTCATTTCTCTCTGTGCCATTACACGCTGGGTTCTATTTCACTCTCTGTGCCATTACACGCTGGGTTCTATTTCACTCTCTGTGCCATTACACGCTGGGTTATATTTCACTCTGTGCCATTACACGCTGGGTTCTATTTCACTCTCTGTGCCATTACATGCTGGGTTCTATTTCACTCTGTGACATTACACGCTGGGTTCTATTTCACTCTCTGTGCCATTACACGTTGGGTTCTATTTCACTCTCTGCCATTACACGCTATGTTCTATTTCACTCTCTGTGCCGTTACACGCTGGGTTCTATTTCACTCTCTGTGCCATTACACGCTGGGTTCTATTTCACTCTCTGTGCCATTACACGCTGGGTTCTATTTCACTCTCTGTGCCATTACACGCTGGGTTCTATTTCACTCTGTGCCATTACACGCTGGGTTCTATTTCACTCTCTGTGCCATTACACGCTGGGTTCTATTTCACTCTGTGCCATTACACGCTGGGTTCTATTTCACACTCTGTGCCATTACACGCTGGGTTATATTTCACTCTCTGTGCCATTACACGCTGGGTTCTATTTCACTCTCTGTGCCATTACACGCTGGGTTCTATTTCACTCTGTGCCATTACACGCTGGGTTCTATTTCACTCTCTGTGCCATTACACGCTGGGTTCCATTTAACTCTCTGTGCCATTACACGCTGGGTTCTATTTCACTCTCTGTGCCATTACACGCTGGGTTCCATTTCACTCTG